>NC_053394.1:230180308-230485653 GCF_905171765.1 Bufo bufo | reverse complement strand
AGACACACTACGCTAGTCCTGTCTGCCCTACCAGCCCCAAAATAGGTAAGCGCTCACACGTGAGATGCCACGGAGCAGAAACTTTGCACTACAAACAGTGAGTATGGACAACTAACACATGTACTAACAGTTTGTCCAGTAATTTTCTTCTCATATGGGAATACTCTGGTGATACAGCTAGGAAGTATTAACAATACATAGACTGTATACTAATCACTTACCAATGGTCACAATATTCTCCTACCGATATGGATCTGAGCAAGCTTTTGTATAACCACACAATTACACCAGGATATCAACCAGTCTATGGAACAACTAACTTAGTTCATAAAAACCCATGCAGGATTCATCGTGTGACAATTTATAGCAATACTGCATAGTCAGCAAATGAGAAACATTAACATACTGGTGTAATATTTAGATAATTTTATGTGAAAAGTCAACATACTTTTACATAATGCTGTGATATTTTATTTTGGGTCTTAATTATTTATTTTTAATATATTATTTGTATACATTTTTATATATGTTTAAGAATATATTAAAGGTAATTTCATTCTAAATACTTCTACGTGACTCCAACTGTACGAGTGTTTGTCTACTTCCAAAGTTTTGTATATACCTTTCTTAAAGCGAGTGATTCAAAATAGACAAGAGCACCGGACCACGATAACAGAGAGTGAGCCGTCTAATTATAAGCCAATTCTAATATACACTCACCTAAAGAATTATTAGGAACACCTGTTCTATTTCTCATTAATGCAATTATCTAGTCAACCAATCACATGGCAGTTGTTTCAATGCATTTAGGGGTGTGGTCCTGGTCAAGACAATCTCCTGAACTCCAAACTGAATGTCAGAATGGTAAAGAAAGGTGATTTAAGCAATTTTGAGCGTGGCATGGTTGTTGGTGCCAGACGGGCCGGTCTGAGTATTTCACAATCTGCTCAGTTACTGGGATTTTCACGCACAACCATTTCTAGGGTTTACAAAGAATGGTGTGAAAAGGGAAAAACATCCAGTATGCGGCAGTCCTGTGGGCAAAAATGTCTTGTGGATGCTAAAGGTCGGAGGAGAATTGTCCGACTGATTCAAGCTGATAGAAGAGCAACGTTGACTGAAATAACCACTCGTTACAACCGAGGTATGCAGCAAAGCATTTGTGAAGCCACAACACGCACAACCTTGAGGCGGATGGGCTACAACAGCAGAAGACCCCACCGGGTACCACTCTTCTCCACTACAAATAGGAAAAAGAGGCTACAATTTGCACGAGCTCACCAAAATTGGACTGTTGAAGACTGGAAAAATGTTGCCTGGTCTGATGAGTCTCGATTTCTGTTGAGACATTCAAATGGTAGAGTCCGAATTTGGCGTAAACAGAATGAGAACATGTATCCATCCTCTGATGGCTACTTCCAGCAGGATAATGCACCATGTCACAAAGCTCGAATCATTTCAAATTGGTTTCTTGAACATGACAATGAGTTCACTGTACTGAAATGGCCCCCACAGTCACCAGATCTCAACCCAATAGAGCATCTTTGGGATGTGGTGGAACGGGAGCTTCGTGCCCTGGATGTGCATCCCTCAAATCTCCATCAACTGCAACATGCTATCCTATCAATATGGGCCAACATTTCTAAAGAATGCTATCAGCACCTTGTTGAATCAATGCCAAGTAGAATTAAGGCAGTTCTGAAGGCAAAAGGGGGTCCAACACCATATTAGTATGGTGTTCCTAATAATTCTTTAGGTGAGTGTATATATATATATATATATATTTATTTATTTGTTTTTTTATATTTAGAAAAAGGGCAGCACTCCAAAAAAATTTATAAAAAAAAACTCTTTATTCACCTTAGTGGCAATGGCGACGTTTCGGCTCTGCACTAGAGCCTTTCTCAAGCAAAATAACAGGACATAGTGAACGCTACATATACACCCACAAATCATTACATCATATCATGTGACCAATACATAATTAGTGAGTTAACTCTTTGGTATCAAAATACAAAGTTTAAAAAACATATGTGCATAAAATTGCATGATGGTAGTGATAAAATGTTATTACAACTGTTGAAACATGATTAGTGACATATACATGTGACAAATTCTAATACATTTCATTCACTTATATAACCTATGAGCATCATATCTCTATATAGCCCAAGTGCTGAAATAGTTAATGATATAAAGTGACATGTGCAATTAATCAGTGATACTGAGGAGAAATGACATGACAGCTGGGAGAGCACAGACCCGATGAACCGCGATCCTGTACATGCTGCAATATCGAATATATAGCACTATATTTGAAATATTCCCAAATTAAGATATGTTTTTTACGTTTTGGAAAATTTGTATTTTGATACCAAAGAGTTAACTCACTAATTATGTATTGGTCACATGATATGATGTAATCATTTGTGGGTGTATATATAGTGTTCACTATGTCCTGTTATTTTGCTTGAGAAAGGCTCTAGTGCAGAGCTGAAACGTCGCCATTGCCACTGAGGTGAATAAAGATTTTTTTTTTTTTTGGAGTGCTGCCTTTTTTCTATCTATAATTGTGGGATTGGCTTTTCCCAGTGGGCTGTGCACCCATATCTGGTTTTGGGCTGTGCTGCCTTTTTTTCTTTCATATACCTTAAATTTTTGGCTTTTGCACGCCATTTTTTTCATAATTTTCTGTATTTAACAATGTCTACCAGCGAATTGGATCCATCTGGTGGTTTCACCTATACACAGGAGGCGGCGGACCGGATTCTGTGGGGAATAGAGGGAGATGCCACTTTTCTCAATACACCATCCATAAAGGAGACTAAGAGGAAATTGGAATTTTTATCCAGAAGATCTACCGCTCTTCGTCTGCACATGACAACACTTGGCGAGTATTACAAAGTCCTACATATTCCCAGGGGGATGAGATCAAATCTGCGTCCCAATCTGTTTTCCAACAATCATCTGTTTTGTAAAAGATTTGAGAATCTTTCTAACAGGTATGCAATGGACTTTATTTTACTCAATATTTTATATCTTCAGAATGAACTTTCCAATGTTAATAATGACCTTGTTAATAATTAGACAATTAACAATCATGTTGTCTAATGAGGATTTGATTAAATATCGGACAGACTTTTTCACACATTTACAGAATTTTCAAACTGAGGTAGAAGAAGGTAAACGGATCAAATGGAACCGGGATATTGAGGACTAAAAAAAAGGCAATGTTTATGTATGGCAATCGGATGAAAAAATTTACCACAATACTAAAGAATCTAGAAGGAGGAAGAGAAATGCACAATCTACCGCAGTTAATGACCAAGGTTTTTTAGGGGTCACTACACCCCAAGGGAAAGAACAAAACATCGTACCAGGTGGGGAGGATATAAGCATAGAAGATCCCAAAAGGTCACGCAACACCAGGACATGGTTTCCAACAGGCAAGGCACAAGTGAACAGAAAGAAATGACTGTGGTTAACTTTTTGTCAGAGGAACTCACAGCCAATCAAGTGAGTGTTCTTAGTAAAGACCTTACCTTTACCTCAGCGGGTATTGTTAGTGCTACCCACTTGCCCACTCTGTCACCAGGTCACTCTGTGGTCTCCTTATGCTGCTTCCACCTCCACAATATGTCACCTTGCCACTCTGTGGTCTCCTGATGCTGCTGCCACCTCCACAATATGTCACCTTGCCACTCTGTGGTCTCCTGATGCTGCTGCTACATCAACACTGTCACATTGCCACTCTGTGGTCTCCTGATGCTGCTGCCACCTCCACACTATGTCATTGGGCCACTCTGTTGACTTCTAATGCTGTTACCACCCTCCCCACTTCATGACTGGGCCACTATTTTGCCATTCTGACCTGGTTGACATCATCATTTATTTGACCCTTCTTATGATCTGTCAGAACGAAGGAAAAATGAGACACACAACAGATCCTGTCTGTGTAGCAGCTGTAAGGCCTGTATGGTCCCATCAGAATTAGCTTATGAATTGGTAGCCAAAAGCAGGAGTGGGTACAAAACACAGAAGACATGCAAATATTCCATTCACGTCTCATCTGTTTTTGATCCACTTCTGTTTTTTTCGGCATTAGCAATACTGATGGATTACTGACCAAATGAAGCCGAGTGAAGGCGGATGCTCAACAGACAGGATCCATTTTTTTGCGGGTTATTGTTCTGACAGATCAGAGGAAGGGCAAAATAATCAGTGACATCAACACAAACTTACTGCTGTCAAGGGGGCTCTACTTATATAAGCATTTAATAGAACAGGTTCTGTAGACATCTATGTGGAATCAGCTGACGATGGTGTTAAAGAAGTGTGCTCTTTCACGCTATATTAGGATCTTGGGCCTCTGCACGGTTCTTTATACCTGATGCCAACATCGACCTGTAAGGCTGAGTTTACACTTTAGTTATTTGGTCAGTTTTGGCCCTGTAACTGCCCAAAGTAGTGAAGTGTGCAATGATTCTAAGAGTGTCGCCTGTCATCTGCGTATCATACTGACTCATAATATTGTTTCAATAAAATAGCAGACTCACTATGCATGTTGCTGCAAGGCACAGTGTTCTACACCACTATACAGACTGTCTACAGCCAGGAAATAGCTGCTTAATGCAATTCACCACAAATTAATTTGGATAGAATAATCTTTTTGGAAAATTTGGCAAACCGTCAGAATCTAATTTTTTAGAAATTCGCTCATCTCTATTTGTCAATCTTATAAAGATCACCGATCTTATATACCGCCACGAGTCACTTCCAGTATATATGACTTACCTCCTGCGCTCCTTGCGATGTATTAAGGTAGGACGGGGGAGTACAGTGTTTGACACTCCCTCCAGTGTATTGGTTCCCGCAATGTCAGCTCAGCACAGGGGGATTTGTTCTGTTTAAGGAGCGGCATTTGGCGGCCGTGCTACGGTCTTCCTAGAGCTGCAGGCTACAGGTTGCACGCTCACCATCAGTAGCATGCAGGGTTTTGATTACACATTGTATCTGTCTGTTTCTGAACCAAGCTCCTGATGAAAAGGCTGTATCACAATACAGCCAAGAAACACGTTGAGCTATTATTAGTAGTTGGAAACATGTTGAGGATCTGATGTAGCCACGAGGGCATTTGTTGGTACAGGAAATTTGTGTGGTGCCATTTAAAGCCTGAACCACATACGCTAAGCCGGTGGGAGCACATGTACACACACATTCAGGGACCACACTGGAATCCACAGCTGGCACGTGGATTAGCATCAGCCCCATCCAGGGTTTCTACCTTCCTTGCTAACATGTATTTCTAACCAATACAGGGCTCTGCCATCCCGTCTCATGCAACAATTTGAGCACACAGGGCAAATGATAAATGTTTATAGGCACAGTTGTAATGAACGTTGCATGGAATAGCTTTTCAAAATGGGCACCGTGCTCACTCTGTTGCCTTGCCTGAATCTAAGTTTTTGTGAACGATCACCCGTTTTTTAATATTTCCTAATAAAAGTAAATGTTTAGGGACAGTCAATCAGGCAGTTAACAGTATCTATTCTAAGACTGTCTCAAATTTCCTTTATCTTGATATAGTAAATCCTTTGAAGACCTAAAGAGACAAAATTCCATGGAGGAGGAAGTGGAGTAAGAGGATTAAGATCTACCACTTGAGGAGGAGTTGCTTGTGTAGGAGTATGAGGCTGGTGATGAGGATGATGCTGACACTGGCTATAATGAACAATCATCACAGGGAGTGCAGAGCCATCAAGAAATTGATTCACTGACAAGCATGGCAAGCTGTATGCTTGCTTGCTTGCTTACATAATGACATGTGTAGGCATCAATACTGGATAGCCATTCTTTCAGACCCTTGCTATCAAAATTGTGGAATGATTTTTTCTTTCTGAAAGGGTGCTGTATTACAAGGATACACTGTGTACAAGTTTGCCACAGTTTTTGGTGAGCAGACACCTGCAGCCAATGTGTTTGACCATGAGGCCCCTCTCTGCCACCATCTCTGCTATCACAAGCAGCAAAAGCCACAGCAGCAGCAGCCATTTCAGTCTCATGAACATGGTAGAACTTTTTTTTTTTTTTTTTCAGGTCCTGCTACCACCTGAATAACCAGGTTCAGTCCTACCTGGACTTTGGCCTTTCTTCTGCCCATACCATGTTCCTGACCCCATTAACTTCTGGGTATCCAGATTGGAACAGTGCCACAGACCCAGTTTGCACTCTCTTACAGTGTCATCTCAGAGAGGGTTTTCAGTGTGGCAGGTGCTGTTGTCAAACCCAAACTGACAAACTTGTTCTCCGGAAGTGTACAAAACATCACTATTCTCTATTCACTATTCTTAAAAATGAATGAAGCTGATTAATAGATATGCCATTGCTCAGAGTGCCTACGTATTTATCCTCATGCCACTGCCTCTGTCCATCATGTTCCATACTGTATGGCTATTGCTGCTACTCCCCCTACAGCCACTACCATTACCCATACACAGCCTCTGCTACTACTTCTCCTACATAGCCACACACATATTTTACTGCCTTTCGTGTTCCATGCTGTTTTGCTATTTCTCCCGATACTATTGCTACCACATTCCCCCATTAATAAGACATATTTTTTCGAACTCTTGAGAACAAAAATTGAGACTTGATACAGACCCAAAACAGATTCTTGAAACAATTTGGAGAATCGGACTTAAAACTACAAGATTTTTACTCATCTCTAAGTTGGACGTAAGGCATTCAGCTAGCCTTACTTTAGTGGTAGATAATTGTAAAAGTAAGGCATCTTTAGGTACAGATATATTCAAATCCCTTTGTACAGTAGAGCAGTATTTTAATTCACTTATTATTAGAATGGTACACATGGACTCTCTGTTTTAGCTCAGAGTGGGGTGCCCTCTGTATGATGTCCATATGCCCTAATAACACATGGATAAACGTTTTCTTTATGAGACAAATAAAAAGTTGACTCAAACCAAATTGTATGCAAAAAAGGAATGTTTTACGCAAAAAATCCAATCTTATAGATTTTGTGCCAAATATCTAAGTTCCAGAGTTATTATGCAAATAACAATGACGTTTCCATAACTTTTAAAGCAGTGGTAAGAGTGTGATGGTATTTGAAATAATTATTTTTTACTTCCAAAGCTTAACTTAAAAGCTTTTCTGTCTGAATATATTGAACCATTTTTCTCATGTGCAGTTTCTTCTCCTGTGCATTATCAACTGTGAACAGATGGAAGTTAAATCTTAAATAAGAGAACTTATTACAAAATCAAACTACAAGATATGTACTGTATGTGTAATTTTTCTGTCTGAATCTGGTTGCATTAAGATCTTGTGGCTGATAGAAAGGAGACAGGCTCATAATATGAGCTCTTGCTTACTGGTAGACATTCATTTAAAGGAAATAGTCATTACACTACCAGAACAGAGATTTTTTTAACCCCAACATACCCAGAGCCAAATTCTGTAACACAACCAAATCCATTATAGATTTTTACATTAATGCCCTTAAAAACAGTGAATGCACTCAGCCTGTTATAGTAAAATAATAATAATAATAATAATAAAATTAAAATGTTAGGTTGCTTTCACAGAGTCAGTGTTTGCCAGTGATTTTCATCAGTGATTATTAGCCAAAACCAATGGAGCCTACATAGAGATAAAGTATAATAGAAATATCTGCACTAAAGTTGAGCAAATTGATTCAGAACAAATCAGATTTGTTACAGTGCACAACAATTTGTCTGCCAAATGAATCCAAAGTTTTGGTGATTATTTTCAGATAATATATGCAAAAATGGCACAAGCACTATGTTATTGTAAAAAACTGGCTGAAAAACAGGAGGGAGGATAAAGATGAACGGATCACTTGACAGTGGGAGGGAGGGAGTAGTGGGTTTGACCTGAGTGGCCATGAGACTGACAGACAGGCTGTCAGCAAATCAGGGGGCAGGATTCTAGTAGGTTTTTTTTCTCTACCCCTCTTCCATTAGTGTTGAGTGAGCATGCTCGGCCAAACAACAGTCCAGCTCGAGCTTCGCGATGCTCGGCACATCGCGGTGTTTGCCCGAATACCACGTGTGCTCGAGCGCGATGCTCGAGTCTCCTCCCCACACGTTTGTTTGCTGCTACGCAGCCAATAAACATGCAGGTAAGTACTTCCACTCATTGCAATGCCGTAGCCATGTCGGTTACTGGCATTACAGTGATTGGCTGGCCGGAACGCGTCATCGGGTGCTATAAGGCACCCGATGACACGTGGTTCGTCTTAGTCAGGGAGAGCTGTGCTGAAGAAGTGACAGATAGTGTAGGGAATTGAATTTTATTTTTTTGTTAGGCAGGGTTGGTGTTAGACCCAAAAGTCCTTTTAAGGACTATTTTAGTGTCTGGCAGCAATATATATTTTTAGCACAACTTGCACTAAATTGCGTGCAATTGTAAAGACCCAAAAGTCCTTTTAAAGACGATTGTTGTATCTGGCAGCAATATGTATGAAGGCCGAGTTATTGGCCTGTACTTGTGGGAGGGGCGTCAGCAGCACTTATATACCAGGCAGGCGCATCCCTTGGGTGTGACGACGGTGCTGTGTATACTTGGAGTATCCTGAGTCTGCTGATGCAGCACGTGAGTTCCAGGTCGGTGGTTAGGAACTAAAACTAAGGTCGTTCCACTCCCGGGTAAGTGTTCGCTGTACACTCGTGCAGCACCGTCTAGTTTACAGTCCAGTCGGCGGTGTGTCAGTTTCCTTAGGTGAGGAGGAGCTGGACACCACACCGGAACGATCTGCCTGGCAGCCCACATCATGGCTCCCGCGTGGCAGTATGGCTAGGGCGCAGGAGTCAGCGAGACTCCATCTCGGTTTATTATGCAGATCCATAGGATGTTGTTCCAAAACTGTGCTTTTTTAGATGTTGTTTGGCAAACTCTAATCTGGCCTTCCTGTTTTTGAGGCTCACCAATGGTTTACATCTTGTGGTGAGCCCTCTGTATTCACTCTGGTGAAGTCTTCTCTTTATTGTTGACTTTGACACACATACACCTACCTCCTGGAGAGTGTTCTTGATCTGGCCAACTGTTTCGAAGGGTGTTTTTTTCACCAGAGAAATAATTTTTCGGTCATCCACCACAGTTGTTTTCCATGGTCTTCCGGGTCTTTTGGTGTTGCTGAGCTCACCGGTGCATTCCTTCTTTTTAAGGATGTTCCAAACAGTTGTTTTGGCCACGCCTAATGTTTTTGCTATCTCTGCTGTTTTTTCAGCCTAATGATGGCTTGCTTCACTGATAGTGACAGCTCTTTGGATCTCATCTTGAGAGTTGACAGCAACAGATTCCAAATGCAAATAGCACACTTGAAATGAACTCTGGACCTTTTATCTGCTCATTGTAATTGGGATAATGAAGGAATAACACACACCTGGCCGTGGAACAGCTGAGAAGCCAATTGTCCCATTACTTTTGGTCCCTTAACAAGTGGGAGGCACATATGCAAACTGTTGTAATTCCTACACCTTTCACCTGATTTGGATGTAAATACCCTCAAATTAAAGCTGACAGTCTGCAGTTAAAGCACATCTTGTTTGTTTCATTTCAAATCCATTGTTGTGGTGTATAGAGCCAAAAATGTTAGAATTGTGTCGATGTCCCAATATTTATGGACCTGGCTGTATATGTGCGACTCACCAGCTGCACATTTGTGTCATGCGGTATGTACCCAGGTTACGCCCAGGGCACGCCAACATGGTCCATGCCAACATATTCTGGGGGATACATTTTCACTTGCCGCACCTTTTATACAGCATACCCAAGTGTAACAGCATGATCTATGTCGTTACATATAACCAATATTACTACATATGACCTCATGTCAGTGTCAGCATACTACCAGAGCCAAGGTCGTCATAGCAAGTCATATTTTCATCAGTTTGCGGTATCACAACATCAGACCTGACAAGTCACTCAGGCCACTGCGGTTGCAACCTTTATTTTGTTATGTCTTGTCTAACAGGGGCAGTCACTTGGGGACATAAGTTACGCTCACTACCAGTGGGCAACTTTGTAAATTCAACTTATGGTGTGTCAGAGGTTAGTTTTACTTGTGCCCAGGTTTATAGGTTGTAAAATAAATTTTTTTTAAAAATATTTAAAAAAAAAGGAGGAAAAAGGGTAAGTCACGTTTTGTCACAACATGTCGTCATGTTCATCAGTATAAATACATTACTCACATCCGCCTAGTTTCATTTACAGGGAGTGCAGAATTATTAGGCAAGTTGTATTTTTGAGGATTAATTTTATTATTGAACAACAACCATGTTCTCAATGAACCCAAAAAACTCATTAATATCAAAGCTGAATATTTTTGGAAGTAGTTTTTAGTTTGTTTTTAGTTTTAGCTATTTTAGGGGGATATCTGTGTGTGCAGGTGACTATTACTGTGCATAATTATTAAGCAACTTAACAAAAAACAAATATATACCCATTTCAATTATTTATTTTTACCAGTGAAACCAATATAACATCTCAACATTCACAAATATACATTTCTGACATTCAAAAACAAAACAAAAACAAATCAGTGACCAATATAGCCACCTTTCTTTGCAAGGACACTCAAAAGCCTGCCATCCATGGATTCTGTCAGTGTTTTGATCTGTTCACCATCAACATTGCGTGCAGCAGCAACCACAGCCTCCCAGACACTGTTCAGAGAGGTGTACTGTTTTCCCTCCTTGTAAATCTCACATTTGATGATGGACCACAGGTTCTCAATGGGGTTCAGATCAGGTGAACAAGGAGGCCATGTCATAAGATTTTCTTCTTTTATACCCTTTCTTGCCAGCCACGCTGTGGAGTACTTGGACGCGTGTGATGGAGCATTGTCCTGCATGAAAATCATGTTTTTCTTGAAGGATGCAGACTTCTTCCTGTACCACTGCTTGAAGAAGGTGTCTTCCAGAAACTGGCAGTAGGACTGGGAGTTGAGCTTGACTCCATCCTCAACCCGAAAAGGCCCCACAAGCTCATCTTTGATGATACCAGCCCAAACCAGTACTCCACCTCCACCTTGCTGGCGTCTGAGTCGGACTGGAGCTCTCTGCCCTTTACCAATCCAGCCACGGGCCCATCCATCTGGCCCATCAAGACTCACTCTCATTTCATCAGTCCATAAAACCTTAGAAAAATCAGTCTTGAGATATTTCTTGGCCCAGTCTTGACGTTTCAGCTTGTGTGTCTTGTTCAGTGGTGGTCGTCTTTCAGCCTTTCTTACCTTGGCCATGTCTCTGAGTATTGCACACCTTGTGCTTTTGGGCACTCCAGTGATGTTGCAGCTCTGAAATATGGCCAAACTGGTGGCAAGTGGCATCTTAACAGCTGCACGCTTGACTTTTCTCAGTTCATGGGCAGTTATTTTGCGCTTTGGTTTTTCCACACGCTTCTTGCGACCCTGTTGACTATTTTGAATGAAACGCTTTATTGTTCGATGATCACGCTTCAGAAGATTTGCAATTTTAAGAGTGCTGCATCCCTCTGCAAGATATCTCACTATTTTTGACTTTTCTGAGCCTGTCAAGTCCTTCTTTTGACCCATTTTGCCAAAGGAAAGGACGTTGCCTAATAATTATGCACACCTAATATAGGGTGTTGATGTCATTAGACCACACCCCTTCTCATTACAGAGATGCACATCACCTAATATGCTTAATTGGTAGTAGGCTTTCGAGCCTATACAGCTTGGAGTAAGACAACATGCATAAAGAGGATGATGTGGTCAAAATACTCATTTGCCTAATAATTCTGCACTCCCTGTATGAGCTAACTAACTATCTAATGTAATTGACTCTGCAAAGCACAGAGCACAGCAATAACACTGCTCTCTCTCTCACAGAACTGCAAAAAACTGCAGAAAATGGCTGCTGGGGAGTTTCTTATATAGTAAGGAGTAGGCAACTTTCCTGTTGGTTGATAGGGATGTTGCTAAGCTCAGACAAAGATATTGCAGCCTTCTCATTGGCCCACAAGCAAGAAGGGAGATTACTGAGGAAAATAAATCTAGAATATTTGCGATTACGAATATATAGCACTATATTCTATATCTTAGCAAATTCTCGAAGTGCCGATATTCGAGATAAAAATTTGCGATTAGAATATTTGCGATCAAAACTAGGCTTAATATGCAACATACCAATATCATAAGTGATAACTGGCATGGTTTTACCAAGGACATAGCAAATGTCTTCTTTCATAAATAAAATTAATCTACTCCTAAAATAAATAGCTTTCTAAGTACATTGTATTTCTGATTAGAGATGGCCTTGTGGTTCGTCCGGCGGCAGTTTCAGGGTGAACTTTGCTCGTTTGCGATTCACTGAACAGGCGAACATATGGCGATGTCAGCCAGCACCACATTCTTTGTATTGTGCAGAACGTTGACCCTAGACACATCCATCAGGTGGGACAGGACAGCCAATTGAGACGTTTCAGGAAATGGACACACCCCCTACCCTATAAATAAACCCGATCTCGCAGCCATTTTAAATTCAGTCTTTTACCACTGCAGGGTGAGGCTGCTTTGTGGAGCAGGGACAGACTGTTAGGGACACCAAACGCTAGCTAATAGGGCCAAAAAAGTCCTTTAAACGACTAGTATAGGTGTGCTATCGATAGGTGTGACAGGGGTGTAATTTTATTGTGCAGCAGTTGTGTGTGGTTCTGCTGTGATACTGAAGCTATACAGAGTGACAAATGCTATTGGAACAACTGATTGCAACTGGTGTGATATACCAGTTTCCCCACCAAAAAAATTATTGAGGCAGGGGTGTGATATACCTATAATATACTTTCTATATAGTGCATTTGTAATGTGCAGCAGATGTGTATGGTTCTGCTGCGATACTGCAGCTATAAAGAGGGACAAACGGTATTGGAACAATTAATTAATTAATTGGATCTCTACCTTTATAAAGTCACTGATTTGGGGCACAAGTATGGCGGTACTGCATTTAATGATTACCACTGTTCTTTTTCTGCAAAAGCAGCAGCAGCACTCAGTCAATTTCAGTTTAGCACAAATTAGGCCAACATAGACCCTGAGACTTTCTACAGACACTTTGCAGGTCTTAAAGCCCCATCGTGCTCACTTTGTCAGTCCATTTTTCACACCGCCGAGTGGTGTCACAGTGCAACCACCATGTCGGAATCAAGTTTCAAGGTTTCGCCAGCAGGTTCATCGGGCACTGGTGGATAAGTTAGGTCACCCTATCAGACATTTAGGAAGATCCAAAATTTGCAACAATTTCAATTTCTCAGCCTGTCATTACAGCCAATGTCGTCTGCTTCATGTTTGCACCAATTGTTTCAGAGCTCATCCTAAGGTAGCGTGTCCATTAAAATCAGATAAAGCATACATGAGCGTTCTAAACACTGATTATTTACAGTTATATCTGCAAGGTCATCATGATACTAGGTTTGTCAATTTCTTGGTCACAGGGTTTGTGGTAGGGTTCCATACAGGCCTGATCGCACTGCCAGAGGTCACGCTTGAGTGCAAAATTTAGAGTCTGCTGAGAGAATCCCAAGTACAGTGGACAAGTTTTTAGAGTCAGAGTTAGAGAAAGGATCTTTTATGGTTTCACCATTTGACCACTGAAGAGTAAGCCCAGCAGGGGTAGTCACAGGCAAATTTAGCAAAAAAGAGAGGCTGATCTATGACCTTTCAGCCCTGCATGCTTCTCACATTGCCAGACTCAATTCCCTCATTTCGCCAGAAGAAGTAAGCATGAAATATTCAACAATAGATCAGGCCATAGCAACTGTCATGCAGGTTGGGTCTGAAGCCTACTTGTCTAAGGCAGATATATCTGATGCTTTTAAACTTCTTCCCATCATGCCTGCACTCTGGCAATGGCATGGTATAAAATGGAGGACTTTGTACTATTTCGCCAAAAAGCGGACGTTTGGCTCCAAGAGTAGCCCATGGTTATTTGACCAGTTGTGCAGGCCATGTATTGGATCTTGGAAGTCAAGTTCCACTGTGAACATGTCATCCACTACCTGGATGATTTTTTGTTGATTGAACATCCAGGGCATACACCTTAGGGGGCTTGAAACCTTGCAAGCAGTTTCTCCCAGCTAGGTGTGCCAGTGTCACCCAAGCAGGTTGAAGGCCCATCCACTGTACTCACGTTCCTGGGCATTGTGTTAGACTCAGGGAATATGCTAGCTAGGCTACCAGAAGACAAACTGGTAAGGATCAAGGAAGTAATCCACAGGTTCACAGTAGTGAGAGTGTCAACAAAAGCTGATTTATAGTACTGGGGATGTTAAATTTTGCTATGCGCATTATCCCACAGCGTAGGTCATTCATTTCCCGTCTGTTGGCCCTTCTTCCCGCGGCACCAGAGCAGGATAGTCCAGTACAGATAGATGGTCAGGCAGTGGCAGATTTAGTCATGTGGGACCAGTTTCTGAGCCACTGGAATGGGATTTCTTTTTTCATCCCCGCTGCTACTAGTTCATCTTTTCTGATGCTTCCGCTGGCACTGATTTTGCTGCCATTTTTGGCACCCACTGGATGGCCGGGACATGGCCCGGAGAAATTAGACAGATCCCGGGTGTTCTACAGGCTTCAGCCTTGTTCAAACTGTACCCCTTGTGGCTGCTACATACGTGTGGGGTAGTTCATGGGCCAATTCCACAGTTATCATTTCAGACAATTCAGCAACAGTGGAAGTCTTAACAAGTGGTATATCTAAATCCCTGCACGTCATGTCTTTTGCAAGAAGACTAGTTTGGCTCTCGTTACAATACAACTTTCACTACTGCTGTTCCCATATCCGAGGAACACAGAACGTGGCGGCTGACGCTTTGTCACAGTCTAACTTCTCCCTCTTTTCACAGGTCATGCCAGAAGCAGACGACATAGGGGCCTCGATTTTTCCATACTCAGCGTTAATTCTGGATAAACAAACCATCTGGTTACTGCCCACAGCCTGGTAGCCAGGTCATTCTCATTTAACACGACCAGGAATTACAAACACAAGTTGGAACACATTCGTCAGGTTTCAGGCAAAATATCCCCAAGGGGATACTAGTTTCATAGATTACGTATTGGTGTTCATAGGTTTCCATCACTCAGATTTGAGGCTTTCTCACAACACCGTTAGATCCTACCTGGCAGGGGTACAATGTTTTTCTGCCATAAACAATCCTGAGCTGGGGTCCCTATTTTCTACTCATGTTATCAAGGCAGCATTGAAGGGTATGTGTAAATGCCGTGCCACACAGACAGGCCATCACTGGTGAAATCTTTAGGAACTTGTCAAACATGCTAGATAGAGCCCCTTTTGGTGTACTCCACAGTCTAGTGCTTAAAGCTGCTATCTACTTAGAGTTCTACGGGTATTTGAGGCCAGGCGAGTTCACGTGCACTTCTGCCAATAGCAGTTTTGTCAGCCTCACCCAATTGAGCCCGAGTTCCGACGTTTACACGCTGTCCTTACCAGTCACCAAAACATCTCAAACAGGACCCCCAACACAAGTAATTTTCTTTCCGACATCACATTCATGGTTCCCGGTCTGTGTCTTTCAGCAGTTACTGGCAGCCTTAACAGACCGAGACCCAGAGAGTCCTCTGCTGCCGTTTCCCACGGCACCACTCACCACCTCTCAGTTTGTGTGTCATGTCCATATGCTGGTGTCCAATTTAGGGTTGAACCCGGCAGCTATATCAGGCCATTCCTTCAGGATAGGTTCAGCATCTGCTGCCTCTAGGAACAAAGTTCCGGCCCATATTATCCGGAAATTAGATCGATGGCAATCTTCATGTTTTAATAGGTACATACCTCAACCTAATCGCGAGATGTTTCTTGCATTTGAGAAGTTGGTCATGTAAGTGTTGTTTGCAATAAACTGTTATGTATCTTTTAGTTGTGGTGTTTTGCCCTCTTTAGGCATTCCTCCTACGCAGAGGTTACGGCACAATTCAAGCCGCTTAGTTTAGTTAGGCAGGTAGATGGTAGCGTGTCATGTAGCCTTACATGTCACTGGTAGCCGTGACCATAAATATTATTAGCGCAACCTGCGCTAAATTGCGTGCAAATGTTAGAGACCCAAAAGTCCTTTTAAGGACTATTGTTGTATCCTGCAGCAATATATATTTTTAGCGCAACCTGCGTTAAATAGCTTGCAATTGTTTGGCCACTGCAGACAGCGACATTATCGGCGCTAAATCTCCTGTGTAACGTGTGCGCAGCCTAAACATATCTGTGACATCATAGTGTACTTTTTCCATAGATGATGTCCGCTGCGGACAGTTACATTACCTGCGCTAAATCTCCTATATAACGTTTGTGCATCCTAAAAATATCTGTGACATCCAGTGTACTTTTTCCGTAGACGCTGCGGACAGCAACATTATCTGCGCTACATCTCCTGTTTAAAGTCTGCGCATACTAAAATTATCTGACATCCAGTGTACTTTTTCCATAGACGGTGTCCACTGCGGACTGTTACATTGCCTGCACTACATCTCCTGTATAACTTTTGTGCAGCCTAAAAATATCTGTGAGATCCAGTGTACTTTTTCCGTAGATGCTGCGGACAGTGACATTACCTGTGCTACAAATCCTGTGTAACATTTCCACATCCCAAATATCTGTGACATTGACTGTAATTTTCTCTTAGCTGCTGGTGACAGTAGAGCCATTACCTGTGGTACCTCTCCTGTATAACAAAATATTCTGCATACAATATATCTGTGACATTGACTGTAATTTAATTGTGCATACACTTTAAAAAACTGTGCTACTGTACGTGTGACATACTTGCAAGCATATATAACGCTACCAAACCACAAGGGGAAACACGTGAGGCTCATGGTGGGCCAATGGGTGCAATAGTTCATGTACTTACGGTTAGCAGATGCCTCCCTGTGCCGGCGTACAGTGATGGCCAGTTCGCATTGTTCGCCCATGAACATATGCAGGCTGTCATCTTTTTTCACAAGTCCGGCGAGGCACAGTTAAGTCCTTACCTGTGCCTGTGCCGCGAGCCGGTCTGAAAACAAATGCGGTCACCGGGAGCAGGCAGTTCAGAGAAAAGCCCGATTAAGGCCCCCGGTGGCTGTTCTCGGAACTGCCTGCTCCCGCTGACCGCACTTGTTTTCAGACCGGCTCGCGCGCAGGTTAGGACTTACCTGTGCCTCGCCGACTTGTGAAAAAAGATGGCAGCCAGCATATGTTCGCGGGCGAACAATGCGAACTGGCCATCACTGCTGGTGTTCAGTGGATAGGATGACAGCACAAAATCCTCCGGGGCACTCTCGGTTACAGGGAACACTAGCCAAATGGAAGTTGAGGTGCCCTTGATGGTAATGGGTGTAAGGTGCTTTTGCGGCTGGGACCCTGGTTCGTGAGGCCAGCACCGTTAGGTGCAAACGCCTAGAGCAGCAGCAATAAAATCAGGAGCCGGCTGCTGCAAACCAGTTGAACACTTACTAAATCAATAGTATCTGGACAGTTGGTACAGTTCATTGATGGAAAGCTTTTTGTATAGCAATAATAATAAGTTGACTTGTAATCCTATTATCATCAGGCAATGGCAGTTGTCAATGGAGGGATTCTTCTAATGCTGATACTTTACAGACAAGGATCCCGGTGGTAATCCTAAGTTCACTCTTTACAGCACTGTGAAACTAAAGATCCTATTATCTATTTATTTAGGAGTTATCCTTTAAGGGCGTTCCCTTCACGACAGGCAAACACATCTGTTTCATTATTTGGCAGGAAACTCTTCTATAAAGGTTTTCCCACTATGACCCGGAAGGCTTGTGTAGTGTGGATAAGGACAATTATGGCCTTAATCATCAAGTTGTGTCCAGGCACTCGGAAAGCTACTCCTGGTCACTTGTGCTAATGAGGTCCAAAAGCTAAGTTTAGCTGTTACCCTCCCTAAGCTCTCTGTATTTTGGTGTATAGACTTGTTATCTGGTGCTTGGTTTCTGTAGTTATCTTCTCCAGGCTTGATCAGGGCCCAAAGGAAAGGAACATAGCTACATGGTGACTTTAGCCTGTCTCTCTCCTCCATGAACTTGCTTCTACATACTCTGACTACATTCTAAAAACTCCTCTCAGCTAGACACCCCCCCCCCCACTATATATATTATGTGGTGCCAGGACCACCTAGGGGTGAATGGATGTAAATGACCTTGCCAGCCAGATAATAAAGAATACCATACATTGCAATTCAATACATATATATATATATATATATATATATATATATATTCAGATGTTTGAATTGTAACATTTACACACATGTGTGAGACGCTGCACATATATACCATTTAATATGATGAAGGCTAGCAGTAAGGAACGAGGAAGTGGCTGTGTTGCTGATGGAGCACGCAGAGGCCGTGGCCCTGGGCGCGGTAAAACTGTGCCTGCTGGCAGAGTACAAAAAACACACTGATCCACAATACCTAGCTTCATGTCCCAGTTTGCAGGGCAGCGCAGGACACCACTCTCGAAGTCAGACGGCTCGAAGGCACACTGGGTAATTGTTGTGGAGATCGGAGCGAGTCGTACCCTGGGATGGCACAGGTTCTACTGACGCCAAGGATTGGAGCCATACTTCCATCAGGATTTCCGCCACCACCTACTTTAGTGGCTGCAACCCCTCTTCTCCTCCTCCACTTCCTCCTCCACTTCCACCTCTGAATTGTCATCTTGCAGCACCAGTCAGCCATCAGTCAGTCGCTGGAAGCAGCATAGCACTGCAGTGGGGAAGCGGCAACAGGCTGTGCTGAATCTTATTTGCTTAGGTGACAAACAGCACACCACCGCAGACCTGTGGCAGGGTATAATGGACCAGACTGAGCTGTGGTTCTCGCCACTCAATCTACAACCAGACATGGTTGTGTCTGATAAGGGCCATAACTTGGTGGTGGCTTTGGAGCTCGGCAAGCTCACACACATACTATGCCTAGCCAATGTGTTAAACTTAGTGGTTCAGCGGTTTCTTAAAACCTACCCCAATTTGCCTGAGCTACTGGTGAAGGTGTGCCGTGTGTGTTGCCAGCTCACCGACTGTTGTGTGACGTGAGCACGCGCTGGAACTCCACGTTCCACATGTTGGCAAGGCTTTGTGAGCAGCAGAGGGCAGTAGTGGAATACCAGCTGCAACATGGTCGCCGCCTTTCCAGTCAGCTTCCACTCTTCACAAGCGACAAGTGGGCATAGATGTCTGACCTCTGTGAGGTTTTACGCAACTTTGAGGAATCAACACAGATGGTGAGCAGCGATGTGATTATTATATGCGTAACCATCCCACTTCTGTGTCTACTGAAACACTCGCTGCTTACAATGAAGGTGGACGCTTTGCATATGGAAGAAGTGGAAATAGGGGAAGACATTACACAGAGTGATAGCCAGACCACCCTCAGTTCATCTTTTCATCGCAAATTGGATGATGATGAGGAGGAGGAGGACTAGGAGCAGGAGACGGTTGCCTCTGCTATAGAGAGTAGTACCCATAGCAGGTTTATTCCATCTGTTCAGCATGGATGGGCCGAAGAGATGGAAGAGGATGAGGAGATTGAGAGTCACCCTCCTGATGAGGACAGCAAAGTCTTGTCTGTTGGGACTCTGGCACACATGGCTGACTTTATGTTATGCTGCCTTTCCCGTGACCCTCGCGTTATACGCATTTTGGCCAACACCGATTACTGGTTGTTCACCCTTCTCGACCCTTGCTACAAAGAGAACTTTTGATCTCTCCTTCTTGTGGTTGAGAGAACTAGCAAAATGGTGCAATACCAGAAGGTCCTTGTGGAAACATTGCTCCAAAAATTTCTAGCTGACAACGCTGGTGGCAGAGTACGTAGTTCCTTGGGCAACCGAGGAGATGAGAGGAACATACAGCAGTTCCAACAGAGGCAGGGCAACACTCTCCAAGGCCTGGTACAGTTTCATGACACCCTGCCAGCACCCTCACCCTGATGCGTGGCCTACTGTCACAAGGAGGGAAACATTTTGGAAGATGGTGAAGGAGTACATAGCAGACCGTGTCAGCGTCCTCAATGATTCCTCTGTGCCTTACAACTATTGGGTGAGGAGCGTCAGGGGCAATATTCGAATTTGCAATATTTTGCGAATATTTTGTAAATAGCACTATATTCGAAATATTCATA
This sequence comes from Bufo bufo, assembly GCF_905171765.1. Taxonomy (NCBI): domain Eukaryota; kingdom Metazoa; phylum Chordata; class Amphibia; order Anura; family Bufonidae; genus Bufo; species Bufo bufo. The sequence goes on along the minus strand of NC_053394.1, from coordinate 230,465,459 downwards.
AATTATCGAAGTGCCGATATTAGCGATAACAATTTGCTTTTCGAATATTTGCGCTCAACACTACTGGCCTGCCCTGCCGCCAGCGTTTTGTCAGAGTGGGTATTTAGTGCTGCTGGGGGCATAATAACTGATAAGCGCATCCGACTGTCAACTGAAAATGCTGACCAGCTGACTCTTATCAAAGTGAAAAAGGTCTGGATTGCCCCTGACTTCTCTACTCCACCAGAGGAAAGTGGCTGAACATAAATGCTCTTTAAATGTGGCTTTTATGGTGTATTGAATACACTGTATTCCAATGCACCCCTTCCACCACAAAAAAGGGTATATGGTTTATTCTTACTTTTCTCATCCTCCTCCTCCATCATATCAACATGCTTATTAGGCTGCCCTCACTCCTAATGTTTTAGAGGATCAGCTCAGCAGCAGGCCCTCGCCCATAGTTTTTTCCATGGTCAGATCAGCAGTAGGCACTTGCCCCTAATGTTTTAGAAAGTCAGCTCAGCAGCAGGCCCTCGCCCCTAATGTTTTAAAAGGTCAGCTCAGCAGCAGACCATCACCCCTAATGTTTTAGATGGTCAAATCAGCAGCAGGCCCTCGCGCCTAATGTGTTAAAGGTTCAGGTTCATTCCTAATGTTTTTGAGGGTCACCAGCAGGCCATCAATCATAATTTTTCAAGGGTGTGTATGATTCCCTCCTTTATGTGTAATAAAGGGTGTATTGGAGTGCCGGTTCCTTGTAATTTTTTGGCAGCACTTTCACTTTATATAGTGCATAGGCTTTATGAGTGTAGGAGTCCCACTACCTGAACAATTGTACCGCAATGTGAATGAGGCCCTTCGTTATGTGATATACAGTTTGTATCAGAGTGCCTCTTCCTTGTAATTTTTCGCAGCACTTGCACTTTATATACATGTAAATATACAGTACAGACCAAAAGTTTGGACACACCGAAGTCTGGTGAAGAAAAAAGTAGTCGATCCTATGATATGAGTTGTGAGGGGTGGAATGGAGAGTGAAGTCTTTTCCTGACGGATTTCCAAACGCCAAGTATCTGTAAGGGAAAGTAGTTGTATTGATTTCTTTATGTGCTTGAGTGCTGTGTATGAGACGGAGGATTTCCCTGAGGAGGTTTCCATTAGTGGATCTAGGGCCACATTTAGATCACCTCCAACAATTAACCCCCCCCCCCCCCCCCCCGAAAACTGTCAATTAAGGTCATCGTGGTTCGGATCCAGGACGGCTGTTTTGTGTTGGGTGCATATACAGTACAGACCAAAAGTTTGGACACACCTTCTCATTCAAAGAGTTTTCTTTATTTTCATGACTATGAAGGCATCAAAACTATGAATTAACACGGAACTATATACATAACAAACAAGTGTGAAACAACTGAAAATATGTCATATTCTAGGTTCTTCAAAGTAGCCACCTTTTGCTTTGATTACTGCTTTGCACACTCTTGGCATTCTCTTGATGAGCTTCAAGAGGTAGTCCCCTGAAATGGTCTTCCAACAGTCTTGAAGGAGTTCCCAGAGATGCTTAGCACTTGTTGGCCCTTTTGCCTTCACTCTGCGGTCCAGCTCACCCCAAACCATCTCAATTGGGTTCAGGTCCGGTGACTGTGGAGGCCAAGTCATCTGGCACAGCACCCCATCACTCTCCTTCATGGTCAAATAGCCCTTACTTTCAAAGTTTTCCCAATTTTTCGGCTGACTGACTGACCTTCATTTCTTAAAGTAAAGATGGCCACTCGTTTTTCTTTACTTAGCTGCCATAATACCAATTCTAACAGTCTATTCAGTAGGACTATCAGCTGTGTATCCACCTGACTTCTCCTCAACGCAACTGATGGTCCCGACCCCATATATAAGGCAAGAAATCCCTCGTATTAAACCTGACAGGGCACACCTGTGAAGTGAAAACCATTTCAGGGGACTACCTCTTGAAGCTCATCAAGAGAATGCCAAGAGTGTGCAAAGCAGTAATCAAAGCAAAAGGTGGCTACTTTGAAGAACCTAGAATATGACATATTTTCAGTTGTTTCACACTTGTTTGTTATGTATATAATTCCACATGTGTTAATTCATAGTTTTGATGCCTTCAGTGTGAATCTACAATTTTCATAGTCATGAAAATAAAGAAAACTCTTTGAATGAGAAGGTGTGTCCAAACTTTTGGTCTGTACTGTATATTACATATAAATAAAAATCAATGATTTTGCAACACAATGCACTAGCAAAACACCAGAATGAAATCACATAAAATATGGTTTTAATATTGCAATATGAGATCACATCTCTTGTTTAAACCTTGTGGATAGTGAGTGTGGACTCTATTTCTTTTGAAGTTCACTTCGAATTGGAGTAGATTTGTTTTTTGGATTTGTGCCTAAGGTGGATGTCAGTCTTGCCAGTGTTCAGACTAGGACACATAGGAATTACACGGCAGGGAACACAATTGGACTTGTGATTTCAGGGAGAGAATAGGAGAGAATCTAACTCAGCGATCTACAGACAAATAGTTGTGTGGGTGCAGGGCACTATCGTTTTACCCTGCCCTGAGCTCATTGACCAAAAAATACTAACTTTTAGAATTCTGTTAGTTAGGTGGGTGGTGGCGGCGGCCATTTTATGCATGCTCAGTGCACCAGCACTGCATCTGAGCTTTTGGGACAATGCAAATCGCCATTTTTTGGGGGCAAACTACAACATCTGGATTAATCAGTGTGCAATTTAAGGTAGAAATACACCCATCATTTTCTGGGTTTTAAAAAAACACACTTTTTTTCCCCAAAAACAGTATTTTCCAGATCTGCAAGTGTTAAATTCAAGTTTAATATACAGGGAGTGCAGAATTATTAGGCAAGTTGTATTTTTGAGGATTAATTTTATTATTGAACAACAACCATGTTCTCAATGAACCCAAAAAACTCATTAATATCAAAGCTGAATATTTTTGTAGTTTTTAGTTTGTTTTTAGTTTTAGCTATTTTAGGGGGATATCTGTGTGTGCAGGTGACTATTACTGTGCATAATTATTAGGCAACTTAACAAAAAACAAATATATACCCATTTCAATTATTTATTTTTACCAGTGAAACCAATATAACATCTCAACATTCACAAATATACATTTCTGACATTCAAAAACAAAACAAAAACAAATCAGTGACCAATATAGCCACCTTTCTTTGCAAGGACACTCAAAAGCCTGCCATCCATGGATTCTGTCAGTGTTTTGATCTGTTCACCATCAACATTGCGTGCAGCAGCAACCACAGCATCCCAGACACTGTTCAGAGAGGTGTACTGTTTTCCCTCCTTGTAAATCTCACATTTCATGATGGACCACAGGTTCTCAATGGGGTTCAGATCAGGTGAACAAGGAGGCCATGTCATTAGATTTTCTTCTTTTATACCCTTTCTTGCCAGCCACGCTGTGGAGTACTTGGACGCGTGTGATGGAGCATTGTCCTGCATGAAAATCATGTTTTTCTTGAAGGATGCAGACCTCTTCCTGTACCACTGCATGAAGAAGGTGTCTTCCAGAAACTGGCAGTAGGACTGGGAGTTGAGCTTGACTCCATCCTCAACCCGAAAAGGCCCCACAAGCTCATCTTTGATGATATCAGCCCAAACCAGTACTCCACCTCCACCTTGCTGGCGTCTGAGTCGGACTGGAGCTCTCTGCCCGTTACCAATCCAGCCACGGGCCCATCCATCTGGCCCAGCAAGACTCACTCTCATTTCATCAGTCCATAAAACCTTAGAAAAATCAGTCTTGAGATATTTCTTGGCCCAGTCTTGACGTTTCAGCTTGTGTGTCTTGTTCAGTGGTGGTCGTCTTTCAGCCTTTCTTACCTTGGCCATGTCTCTGAGTATTGCACACCTTGTGCTTTTGGGCACTCCAGTGATTTTGCAGCTCTGAAATATGGCCAAACTGGTGGCAAGTGGCATCTTGGCAGCTGCACGCTTGACTTTTCTCAGTTCATGGGCAGTTATTTTGCGCCTTGGTTTTTCCACACGCTTCTTGCGACCCTGTTGACTATTTTGAATGAAACGCTTGATTGTTCGATGATCACGCTTCAGAAGCTTTGCAATTTTAAGAGTGCTGCATCCCTCTGCAAGATATCTCACTATTTTTGACTTTTCTGAGCCTGTCAAGTCCTTCTTTTGACCCATTTTGCCAAAGGAAAGGAAGTTGCCTAATAATTATGCACACCTAATATAGGGTGTTGATGTCATTAGACCACACCCCTTCTCATTACAGAGATGCACATCACCTAATTTGCTTAATTGGTAGTAGGCTTTCGAGCCTATACAGCTTGGAGTAAGACAACATGCATAAAGAGGATGATGTGGTCAAAATACTCATTTGCCTAATAATTCTGCACGCAGTGTATACAGTTTTCATATTCTGTTAGCAAAAAAAGACTTTTTTGGCAATCTACAACATCTGTATTAGTCAGTGTGCAATTTAAGGTAGAAATACACCCATCATTTTCTGGGGTTTGAAAAACACTTTTTTGACAAAAAACACTATTTTCAGGCCTTGCAGCATCAGCACGTGTGAAATTACAGGCTTATATACTGCTGTCAAATTCAGTTTTTTAACAAACACTCATTTGGGCACAAAAAATTTGCAGCCTTTGATGCAGATGTCATTTTGAGATACACCCTTAATACATTTGGGTTACATTCAGAGATTTTAAATACCACCATTTGGTTCACCAATAATGAATTCAGGCCTACACTGGTTCAGGGCCTGTGAGATACCCCCTCTACATACAGGGGTTTGTATTAAGCATTTAAAATACAGCCATTTGAAATATAGCCATTTTGTGCAAAGATATATTTACTTCAGGCCTACAGAGGTTCAGGCCCTCTGAGATACTACCTCTACATACAGGGGTTTGAATTAGGCATTTGAAATACAACCATTTGAAATACAGCCATTTTGTGCAAAGATATATTTACTGCAGGCTTACACTGGTTCAGGTCCTGTGAGATACTACCTCTACATACAGGGGTTTGAATTAGACATTTGAAATACAGCCATTTGAAATACAGCCTTTTTGTGCAAAGATATATTTACTTCAGGCCTACAAAGGGTCAGGCCCTGTGAGATACCACCTCTACATAAAGGGGTTACAGCCATTTGAAATACAGCCATTTTGTGCAAAAATATATTTACTTCAGGCCTACAGAGGTTCAGGCCCTCTGAAATACTACCTCTACATACAGGGGTTTGAATTAGGCATTTGAAATACAGCCATTTTGTGCAAAGATATATTTACTTCAGGCCTACAGAGGTTTAGGCCCTCTGAGATACTACCTCTACATACAGGGGTTTGAATTAGGCATTTGAAATACAGCCATTTGAAATACAGCCATTTTGTGCAAAGATATATTTACTTCAGGCCTACAGATGTTCAGGCCCTCTGAGATACTACCTCTACATACAGGGGTTTGAATTAGGCATTTGAAATACAGCTATTTGAAATACAGCCATTTTGTGCAAAGATATATTTACTGCAGGCCTACAGAGGTTTAGGCCCTGTGAGATACTACCTCTACATACAGTGGTTTGAATTAGCCATTTAAAATACAGCCATTTGAAATACAGCCATTTTGGGGGCGGAGCTAGCGCCTGAACTGTCTGGTCGCATGCAGCAGTAGCTCTGTGTATTATATCGCCCTACAGCTTGGATTTACTGCTTGTCGGATCCAAGATGGTTTAAATAGGAGGCTCTAAGGCGGCCGAATCCTCCAGCCAGCATAAGAATGCTCCTTGTGAGGGAGAAAGGGACAAGTTTATCAAGAAAGCAGCCGCGATATGCGCTGCTAGAGAAACTAAGATGGCGCCGGCCTCGCCGCACGCCGCTGCGCATAAACAGACGGAATCCTCTGGAGCTTCACACAGAGGTGAGGAAGAATTAGACTCCTTACCTATCTCCCGAGCATACCTCAGGGACCGCCTCACTGTCGGCAGCGCTGGAGCCTCTGAGCTTTGACCTCCTGGCTATAAAACAAGATGTCCGACATATAGGCCGCCGGGTCGAATCGCTACAGGAGTCACAGTCTGCTATCATCCAGCATGAGGGCGCTGTGCAGCATTCCCTCCTCAAGATTCAGGCCAATATTAACTCTTTATATGAAGCTGTGGAGGACCAGGAGAATAGGGGAAGGCGGAACAATCTGCGTTTCAGGGGTGTACCAGAAACTGTCACCCCTGGGGACATTCCTAACACCATAGTACAGATCTGCCTCTCCCTCCTGGGTCCTGATTCGGCACATGAAGAGCTTCTGGAAAGAGCCCACAGAGCCTTAAAGCCCAAACCTGCACCCACTGCACCTCCAAGGGACATCATATGTAGGTTCCTCCATTTTCAAGTTAAGGAGGCAATCATTAACAAGGCAAGAGAGGCAAGGTCGGTCGCATGGGATGGTCACTACATCCTGATATTTCAAGATTTGGCACAGTCCACACTAAGGAAGAGACGCTCCCTAAAACCGCTTACAGATTTGCTCAGATCAAGAAATACTCCATATAGGTGGTCCTTTCCTTTTGGACTTTCGTTCGCATTTGAGGGCCGCAGGATCAATATCTCTTCATTCCAGGATCTCGGTCAAGCTTATGCCCTACTGGGAATTAAACCCCTGGACATACAAAACTGGGACATTGTCTAAGACCTGACAGACTTGCCAGCTCTTCCTCCCCTGGAACTTTGGGAAAAACAACAGCGGACCCCTAAACCGCAAAGGGGCAGAAGAGGACCCACTAAGTCGACCCCAAGAAGACTAGCCTTGGGAGACCAAGAAGACCCAGACTAATGTGAAACTTGTCATATGGACTTTGTCTCCTCTGCTCTTCCTATTACTTCTTTCAAATATCTGCTCTGTTTCCTCTGCCACTACCCCTCCTTTTTGCCTCACCTCTAGCAGATGCCTCCTACTGAATCCAGTCTTGGATCCCATCCTTCACCATGGGCGATACAACAATTCACTGTGTGATCTCCCCCCTCTTCTCTCTCTCCACTTAAATTTTTCTTTTCACTCTTTCTATTCTCAAATACTATTCACACTAACTCTCTTTTTTTTTTAGGGATGTCTTCCCTAAAAGTAATGCATTTACTGTTGGGTTATAATGTTTGAACGAAAGTGTATGGACGAGCACTCTACCAATTGGCACACATTTATTATGGGAAATAAAATAATATAATTGGCTAGCAGTATAAAACTTATAAAACAGCACAATAAAATACAAGTACATCAATAAAACCACAATGGGGTAATTGGTTGTAATTGGTTATAATCGATGTCCAAACAATCCTATGACAGAGATTGTGTATGAGGCCTTCTATTGTGGCCTATGTGTCCATAGGAAACCAATATGTCCCTGGATGGATATAAATGATGTAAATATAACTCCACCGGTTCTGGCAGTCTACCAGTATTTAATATATCAGGTAGTAGTCCCGTAACATACAATGATGTTATAGACAGGAGTGAGATAAAGATGAAGATGAACTTGCCGGCTGTTCAGCTGCTTACCTCCCCTTCGTATGTAACTTCAGTCCTGCGGTTTGCTCAGACTAAACAGATGGGGCACATCGGGTACGGCGTCTCACGTTGCTGTGCTCAATAACCAGACTTGTCGACTATTGCGTCGCTTACCTCTTCATATGGATAATACACTTTAGTTCTGCAGTGCGGGTAAAGCGCGTGGAGCACCCCAGATGGTATAAGGAGCCGGCGTCTCACGATGCTCTGTTTGGTATCCGCGTTGGATACTTGCGGAGTAGCACTTACGTCACTTCCTGTATGGTCTGGTAGTGACGTATTCCTTGTGTTTCGTCCGATGATTCCGAGCTGCAATTTTTTTGATGTTTAATTTTGCAGATATCAAAGTCCTGTCTGCATGGCCATGCAATTGGAGAGATGTCGACAGGTATATGGCGTGAAACCCAGATGCGTTTCGGGAGTTGTCACTCTCCCTTCCTCAGTGGTTGCCATAATTGGTTATAATGTTTGTTTTTATTACGTTCTGGTTCCTAGACATGACGGGTCCAGCAGTGGGCTACTTTGGTATACTCCAGGAAAATTGTTGGGCACTCCTGAACTCCGAAGCAGCGTCCCCCCTCTGATCCTACCAGCTATGTACACCTGTAAGGTGAGATTGTTCCTTAGCCCCCTTTCCTCCTCTCATTGTGATTTAACATGAACACTCTCAGAATTGTCTCATATAATGTTAAAGGGATGAGATCCCCTCCCAAGAGAAGCCAAATTTTCTCCCAACTATGCAAAGAGAAATGCTCCATTGTTTTCTTACAGGAAACTAACTTTAAACAAGGTAACTTCCCTAATCTATCCTTTTCCAAATTCCCTGTCTGGTATCATTGTGGCGCTGGAGGTGCTGCTTCGAGGGGAGTAAGTATTGGCTTCAACAAGGGCTTGGCCTTCCAATACAAGGCCCATACTCAAGATCCAGAGGGCAGATTCCTAATCCTTAAAGGTCTTATAGGACAATCACTTTACACTTTTGTAAACTTATATGCCCCAAACTCGAACCAAATTCCCTGGTTATCCTCCCTTTTTAAACTTGTAGAGGCCCATAGAGAAGGTATACTAATAATAGCAGGGGACTTTAATTTGCCCCTCAATCCTCTCGTAGATACTTCTAAGAAGAAGTCTTCTATCTCCTCTAGTGCCCTTAAAGCACTTCACTCCAATCTCCATCACCTAGGGACATTAGACATTTGGCGCTGTATTAACCCTAGCTTAATTGATTACTCTTATTACTCAGCACCGAACAACTCTTATAGTAGAATAGATTATATCTTTATCTCAAAGGAACATCTGCAGTACTGCTCTTTAGCCAGAATTGGTGATATCACCCTCTCAGACCATTCCCCGATATTTTGTGACTTTCACCCTCCTGAAGAAAAGAAAAGAACTGCTAATTGAAGGTTCAATGAGTCCCTACTGGGAAACCCACAATATGTATCCCAAATCACCTCTTACTTGGATGAATATTTTTTAACAAATAACACTCCAGATGTTTCCCCCCACACATTGTGGGATGCTCATAAGGCCTATATCAGAGGCAGGCTGATTGGACTCTGCTCCTTCCTGAAAAGGGAATCAGAGAAAAAATACTCATCCCTTTTAGAGAAGATCCACATACTTGAAAAAGCTCACAAGCAATCTCTTCTTGCTCAGCAGTTAGATGAGCTCACTTCTCTCAGAAATGAGCTAAAAAATCTCCTGAATGAGCGAACGGCTAAATATTTTCTGTCTATGCAACAAAAATTCTACGCTCACGGAAACAAGACATCCAAATTTATGATGCAGAGAATAAAACAGAGAAGGAACTCCAGATACGTTCAGTCTATTAAAGACCCGAGTGGAAAATTAGTTTTCAAAGCAGAAGAGATTGCTGAGCAATTCAAAATCTTCTATGCCGAACTATATAATCTGCCTCCCTCTGATCTCCCTGAGCCTTTCTTGGGAAGAGAGGCCAACATCAATAAATTCCTTGACTCCCTCCGCCTCCCGAAACTTTCGCCATCGCAATGTGAATCTCTGACAAAACCTTTTACTATCCAAGAGCTGACGAGAGCTATTAACTCCACCCCCAAGGGTAAATGTCCGTGCCCAGATGGTCTCCCCATATCCTATTATTCAACTTTTAAGAATTCCCTTCTCCCCTTTCTACTCCCTCTATGTAATCTGTCCATGCTCAATCAACCTCTTTCTGTTGATATGACAAGAGCCACTATCACGGTAATCCCCAAAGAAGGGAAAGATCCCTCAGCATGCCCTAATTACCGCCCGATCTCCCTGCTTAACGTAGATCTCAAATTAATTGCCAAAATGCTAGCCACCAGAATACAGCATTCTTACCCTCGTTGATTAACCCTGAACAAGTGGGATTCATCAAAGGGCGTGAGGGAAAGGATAACACCACAAAAGTATTAGATGCCTTATTTTATGCTTCCCATAACTCCATCCCCCTAGTTCTGATGGGCACGGATGCCGAGAAGGCATTTGATAGAGTGGACTGGACATACATGAGGTTAACCATGGCTAAATTCGTGTTCCCTGAGCCCTACATCAACGCAGTGTTCTCCATGTACTCCTACTCCTCGGCGTCCGTGTCTGTCAATGGAACTTTATCTTCTCCCCTCAGTATCAGAAATGGTACGAGGCAGGGATGTCCCCTCTCCCCCCTCTTATTTGTAATAGTTATGGAAACCCTGTTGCAGGCTCTTAGGGAGGAGGGGGACATCAGAGGCCTCCCTGTTAAAGATTCAGAAATTAAACTAGCTGCCTTTGCGGATGACTTGCTCATCCTTACGACCAACCCATGTAAATCCATAAACACCATTTTATCATTGTTGACCCGCTTTGGCTCTTTATCTAACTTTAAAATTAACCCCTCCAAGTCTCAAGTTCTGCATGTTGGCCTCTCTCCCCTAGCTCTTTCTTCTCTCCAGAAAAATTCCCCCTTTAACTGGCGCTCCCAACAACTAACTTACCTTGGAGTGAAGCTCACTCCCTCCCTACCAGAGCTATTTAATCTTAATTGCAAACTGCTGCTACAATCCATAACTACTCAGCTGGACACATTGAACCTCCCATACTTATCGTGGTTTGGGTGAAAAAACATGCTCATGTCCTTGGTCATCCCGAGGTTAACTTACCTGATGCAGGTCTTACCCATTGAGATCCATAAGTCATTCTTTACCTCCCTAAACAGGATAATCCGTAAATTTATTTGGCAAGGAAAAGGTTCACGTATTTCCTTTCACATGCTCACTAAGCCCAGAACACAAGGTGGTATAGGTCTACCTGACCCTGAAATGTATATGAGGGCTATCCAGCTTTGCAGAGCAGTGGATTGGATAAGAGGCCCACCACATAAAATATGGATTACCCTGGAAAACTCATTCTTACCCTCTCCAGTTCGGGCCCTGCTGTTGGCCAATAGGCCACCCCCTCCTCTCAACTCTATAGCTAATCCCTTGATTCGCAGTACTCTGAGGGTTTGGGGGTGGTTCTTGACTAATGGTTGAGCTTTGACCGTGCCATCTCCCCTTTTACTACTAAGAGATATTCTAGATATAGCCCCGAGGGAACTCAGAGATAGCTGTCCCAATATTTTGAAAACGTCTAAGCTCCCAGTCTCTGATATTCTGGATTCCGAGGGGTGTATTCCCCCTGACTCAGAGCTATACAAGAAATTGGGCTTATCTGCTCAAAACTTTATGCTGATCCACTTCATTAAAAGGGAAACCCTTGGCCTCACAAGGAACTCCCCTTGCCCCTCAGACACAGATTGGTTCGAGAAGTTGATAGCCACTTTGCTCCCTCCCCCCAAAGTAATATTGACAATTTATAAATCACTTAAGTCCCCCCTTTCCAATACCAAACCTGCGGCTATTGGCCTATGGGAGAGAGATTTGAAGAGATCATTGTCAACTTCAGAAATTGCAAAAATACTAATTACCCCCCATAAGATCTCCAGATGTGTCCGCTTACAGGAAAATAGCTACAAGGTACTGTTACGCTGGTATAAGACACCAGACAAAATAAGCCTGTATAACCCTAACTTTTCGGATACATGTTGGAGATGCCGGGAAGAGCAGGGCACTTTCTTTCATGTTTGGTGGTCCTGCAAGATAATAGGTCCCTGGTGGTCAGAGATAGTTAGGATTAGTAATCAGATATGTAAAACGTCCTTCTCATGTACCCCGGAGCTGATAGTACTCTCTCTGGGCTTAGAGGGCAACAACAAACATAAATCCTCCCTCTTCTCTCTGCTCCTAGCAGCTGCCAGAATCCTTCTCCCATCCCTCTGGCTCTCATCAGAAACTCCAAAGATTCAACAGTGGGTTAACAAGGTAGATCAGATATATAGAATAGAGGAAATATCCCACTGGGAATTGAGAACAAGACACATTTCTCCAAATATGGTCACCCTGGAGAGACTACAGGAAATTTTCATAGTTCACCTCCCTTCACTGACTGCCTAAATCTGTGATAAAGTGTCATGTCGACTGCTTTGTAGCTTAACTTCAACGATATCTATTTAACATCACCTCATGTCTATCTTTGTTTGATACAGTTATGTTATTAATTGTACTTTGTACTTTATTAATAACCTATGTCCCCTTTGTGGGGTTGATATGGGTACAATCTCGCCTGGACACATATGTCTGTAATTTGTACGATCAAGCCTGATTTTATGACTTTTTTCTCATGGATATTTGTGACTGCTTAGTTAAAACAATAAAAATTGTTAATATAAAAAAAAAAAGAAATACAGCCATTTTGTGCAAAGATATATTTACTTCAGGCCTACACTGGTTCAGACCGTGTGAGATACCCCCCTACATACAGGGGTTTGAATTAGGCATTTGAAATACAGATATTTGAAAAACAGCCATTTCGTGCAAAGATATATTTACTTTAGGCCTACAGAGGTTCAGGCCCTATGAAGATACCATCTCTACTTCAGGCGTACACAGGTTCAGACCGTGTGAGATACCCCCCTACATACAGGGTTTTGAATTAGGCATTTGAAATACAGCCATTTGAAATACAGCCATTTTGTGCGAAGATATATTTACTTCAGGCCTACAGAGGTTCAGGCCCTCTGAGACACTACCTCTACATACAGGGGTTTGAATTAGGCATTTGAAATACAGCCATTTTGTGCAAAGATATATTTGCTTCAGGCCTACATAGGTTCAGGCCCTGTGAGATACCACCTCTACATACAGGGGTTTGAATTAGGCATTTGAAATACAGCCATTTGAAATACAGCCATTTTGTGCAAAGATATATTTACTTCAGGCCTACAGAGGTTCAGGCCCTCTGAGACACTACCTCTACATACAGGGGTTTGAATTAGGCATTTGAAATACAGTCATTTGAAATACAGCCATTTTGTGCAAAGATATATTTACTGCAGGCCTACACTGGTTCAGGCCCTGTGAGACACTACCTCTGCATACAGGGGTTTGAATTAGGCATTTGAAATACAGCCATTTAAAATACAGCCATTTTGTGCAAAGATATATTTACTTCAGGCTTACAGATGTTCAGGCCCTTTGAGATACTATCTCTACATACAGGGGTTTGAATTAGGCATTTGAAATACAGCCATTTGAAATACAGCCATTTTGTGCAAAGATATATTTACTGCAGGCCTACAGAGGTTTAGGCCCTGTGAGATACCACCTCTAAATACAGGGGTTTGAATTAGGCATTTGAAATACAGCCATTTGAAATACAGCCATTTTGTGAAAAGATATATTTACTGCAAGCCTACACTGGTTCAGTGTCATGCCCCACTCTGACGATGTGCGGAGGTCGGCCAGGATAGCAGCACGAGTTTAGTTTTTGTTTTGGAGCCATGCTGGATCCGCCTCTCATCAAGTGCACTGGGTGGGGTCATTAGTTTAAATAGTATACCAGCCCAGTGCTCTGGGCGGATTACACTAATCATTGTGGTCTTGGAAGCTAGGAAGGAAGGGTGGCTGTCTGCTCCAGCTCAGGAAGATAAGTGTTATTTCAAGTTTGGTTGTTTTGTGTCATCTATCCCATCCAGGTTCTGTGCGAGCAGGCTGCTCCTATTCCCCTACTTCACCATCTCAGAAAATTCAGGGTTTTGTCAGCCCAGGCACGGGGACACCTCATACCTACCTTAAAGGTCTGTAGGTGGACTGAGCAGTGCAGGGAAAGAGGTCAGGAATTAGTTAGGAGGTGACCCTTCCCCTGTCTCTCGCCCAGGCCTGGTTGGTGCGTTATCTGTTAGACTGAGTGCATGTCCGCCGTGACATTCAGGCCCTGTGAGATACTACCTCTACATACAGGGGTTTGAATTAGGCATTTGAAATACAGCCATTTGAAATACAGCCATTTTGTGCAAAGATATATTTACTTCAGGCCTACATAGGTTCAGGCCCTGTGAGATACCACCTCTACATACAGGGGTTTAAATTAGGTATTTGAAATACAGCCATTTGAAATACAGCCATTTTGTGCAAAGATATATTTACTTCAGGCCTACAGAGGTTCAGACCCTGTGAGATACCACCTCTACATACATGGGTTTGAATTAGGCATTTGAAATACAGCCATTTTGTGCAAAGATATATTTACTTCAGGCCTACAGAGGTTTAGGCCCTCTGAGATACTACCTCTACATACAGGGGTTTGAATTAGGCATTTGAAATACAGCCATTTGAAATACAGCCATTTTGTGCAAATATATATTTACTTCAGGCCTACAGAGGTTCAGGCCCTTTGAGATACTACCTCTACATACAGGGGTTTGAATTAGGCATTTGAAATACAGCCATTTGAAATACAGCCATTTTGTGCAAATATATATTTTCTTCAGGCCTACACTGGTTCAGACCGTGTGAGATACCCCCCTACATACAGGGTTTTGAATCAGGCATTTGAAATACAGCAATTTGAAATACAGCCTTTTTGTGCAAAGATATATTTACTGCAGGCCTACACTGGTTCAGGCCCTGTGAGATACTACCTCTACATACTGGGGTTTGAATTAGACATTTGAAATACAGCCTTTTTGCGCAAAGATATATTTACTTCAGGCCTACACTGATTCAAGGCGTGTGTAATCCCCTCTATACATACAGGGGTTTGAATCAGCCATTTGAAATGCAGCCATTTGAAATACAGCCATTTTGTGCAAAGAAATTTTTAGTTGAGGCCTAGTCTGGGTCAGGCCATGTGAGATACACCCTTTACATACTGTCGTTCTTTTCTACTATTAGTTAAACACCCATTAAGGGCAAGATCCTAAATTCATAAAATATGAGTAGAGCGTCAAATAAGGGACGTGGCCCAGGTCGTGGTGCTGTTGACTGAGCTCCCTGTTGCAGGGAGAGGACGTGGTCGATCTGTGCCAGCTACACGCACAAGTGAAACCCCTTCCTCAGGTGCGAGTAGGCGACAAAACCTGCAGTGGTATTTGGTTGGGCCTAATGCTGCTCTACGAATGGTGAGGCCTGAACAAGTACAGGCGATAGTAGATTGGGTTGCTGACAGTGTATCCAGTTCCTTCACATTGTCGTCCACTTAGTCTCCTGCTGAAAGACCACAGTTGGCACCTTCAGCCGATGTCCATCAGTCTTTCACCTCACCCCCTTGCAAATCAGCCAAGCAGTCTGAGCCCCAAGTCATGCAGCAGTCTCTTCTGCTTTTTAATGACTCTGTATGCAGGGTTTCCCAGGGCCATCCACCTAGCCCTGCCCCAGAAGTGGAAAAGATTGAGTGCACCGATGCCCAACCACTTATTTTTCAAGAAGAGTACATGGGAGGACCATCGCAGCACATCTCGGATGATGACGAAACACAGGTGACAACTGCTGGGGCTTTCGAAAGTGTGCAGACCGACAAGGAAGTCAGGAGTCAAGACTGGGTGAAAGATAATGTGGAGGACGATGATGTCCTCGACCCCACATGGAATCAAGGTCATGCGAGTGACCGATGTACTTCAGAGGAAGAGGCGGTGGTCGCACAGAGCCACAAGCACAGCAGAAGAGGGAGCAGGGTGCAAAAGCGGAACGGCCTTTCTCTAGACAGTACACCTCCTACTGCCCACCACAGCAAGGGACCGAGCACACCAAAGCCAGCTCCAAGGAGTTCCCTGGCGTGGCAGTTCTTCAGACAATGTGCTGACGACAAGACACGAGTGGTTTGCACGCTGTGCAATCAGAGCCTGAAGCGAGGTATAAACGTTCTCAACCAGAGCACAACCTGCATGACCAGGCATTTAAGTGCAAAGCACGAGCTGCAGTGAAGTAGACACCTCAAAAAACAAGAAAGGTCTCTGGCTCCTGCTTCCTCTTCTGTTGCAGTCGCGGCCTCTTCATCCACCTCTGGAGTGACAGTGCCACCTGGCACCCCACAAACAGAGGATCTGCCAGCAACACCAACAACTGGGTCACCAAGCATCTCCACAATGTCCGACGGAAGCATTTAGCTCTCCATATCCCAAACGTTGGAGAGGAAGAGGAAGTACCCCCCTACCCACCTGCGATCCCTAGACCTGAATGCCAGCATTTCTAAATTACTTGCCTTTGAAATGCTGTCATTCCTTCTGGTGGAGACGGATAGTTTTAAAGGCCTTATGGCGGTGGCTGTCCCACAGTACGTCATGCCCAGCTGCCACTACTTTTCAAGGCAAGCCATCCCTTCCCTTTACAACCAAATAGGGGACAAAATCAGGTGTGCACTGCGCAACGCCATCTGTGGCAAGGTGCACCTGACTACGGATACTTGGACCAGTAAGCACGGTGAGGGCCGTTATATCTCCATAATAGCACACTGGGTAAATGCAGTGGCGGCTGGGCCTGAGGCGGATAACAGTTTGGCGCATGTCCTTCCACTACCGAGGATTGCAGGGTGCTTCAGTTTGCCTCCTGTTTCTTCCTCCTCCTACTCTGCTTCATCATCCTCTACCAACTCCTCATCCGGTCAGCGTTAACACCTTTACCACCAACTTCAGAACAGCGAGGGGTAAACGACAGCAGGCAGATTTAAAACTTATCTGTTTGGGGGACAAACCCCACACCACGCAGGAGCTGTGGACGGGCCTTGAACAACAGACCGATGAGTGGTTTGTGCCAGTCAGCCTCAAGCCCGGCCTGGTGGTGTGCGATAATGGGCGAAATCTCATAACAGCTCTGGGAATAGCCGGTTTGACGCACATCCCTTGCCTGGCGATTGTGCTGAATTTGGTGGTGCAGAGATTCCTTAAAAATTTCCCTGACATGTCAGAGCTGCTGCATAAAGTGGGGGCCGTCTGTGCGCGCTTTCGGCGTTCTCACCCTGCTGCTGCTCGCCTGTCAGCGCTGCAGCGTAACTTTGGCCTTCCCGCTCACCGCTTCATATGCGATGTGCCCACAAGGTGGAACTCCACCTTGCACATGCTGGCCAGACTGTGCAAGCAGCAGCAGGCGATAGTGGAGTTTCAGCTACAGCACACACGGGTGAGTCGCTCGGCGGAACAGCACCACTTCACCACCAATGACTGGGTCTCTATGCGAGACCTGTGTTCCTTGTTGTGCTGTTTTGAGTACTCCACCAACATGGCCAGTGCCGATAACGCCGTTCTCAGCATTACTATCCCACTTCTATGCCTCCTTGAAAAAACGCTCCTGGCGATGATGAAAGAGGATGTGGCAAAGGAGGAGGAAGAGGGATCATTTCATAGGGTTTCCGGCCAGTCATTCACAAGTGGCTCCGAGGGTGGGTTCCTACACCCACAAACCCAAGGTACACAATTGTCCAGCCAGGCCACAGTTCTGGAGGATGAGGAGGTGGAGGATGAGGAGGAGGAGATGGAGGAGGAGGAACCATGTTCACAGCAGGGTGGCACCCAGACCAGCTCATGGCCATCACTGGTGCGTGGATGGGGGGATACAGAGGACACAGACGATACACCTCCCACAGAGGACAGCTTTTCGTTGCCTCTGAGCAGCATGACACACATGAGCGATTACATGCTGCAGTGTCTCCGCAACGACCGCCGAGTTGCCCACATTCTAACTTGTGCTGATTACTGGGTGGCCACGCTGCTGGATCCCCGTTACAAGGACAACGTACCATCCTTAATTCCATCACTGGAGCGTGATCGTAAGATGCGCGAGTACAAGCGCACGCTGGTAGACGCACTGCTTGTGGCATTCCCACCTGACAGCGGGGGCACATTGGAAGCACAAGGCGAAGGCAGAGGATGAGGAAGAGGTCGCCAATGCAGCTGGGGCACCGCCAGCACCTCAGAAGGCAGGGTTAGCATGGACAAAATGTGGAAAAGCTTTGTCAGCACGTCACTAACAACCAGCACCACCAGCTGATATGGAACGTCTTAGCAGGAGGGAGCATTTCACCAACATGGTGGAGCGGTATGTGTGCACGCGCCTACACGTACTGAATGACGGGATTTAATTTAAAAAAAATAAAAAAAATTGTCATTAACATTTTCTCGTGGAATTCACCAATTTTTGGGTGTATAAAACTTACCAGGAAAGGTTAAAGGACCTTAATATGTATAGCTTGGAAGAAAGGAGAGACAGAGGGGCTATGATAGAAACTTTTAAATACATAAAGGGAATCAACTCGGTAAAGGAGGAGAGCATATTTAAAAGAAGAAAAACTACCACAAGAGGACACAGTTTTAAATTAGAGGGGCATAGGTTTAAAAGTAATATAAGGAAGTATTACTTTACTGAGAGAGTAGTGGATGCATGGAATAGCCTTCCTGCAGAAGTGGTAGCTGCAAATACAGTGAAGGAGTTTAAGCATGCATGGGATAGGCATAAGGCTATCCTTCATATAAGATAGGGCCAGGGACTATTAATAGGATTCAGATATATTGGGCAGACTAGATGGGCCAAATGGTTCTTATCTGCCGACACATTCTATGTTTCTATGTTTCTATAGTACCACTGCTCTACCTAGTAAGCCGGTTAAAAAATAAAAATAAAATTGTCATTAATATTTTCGGGTGAAATTCACCAATTTTTGAGTGTATAGTACTACTGCTTTACCTAGTATGATGGTTAAAAAAAAAAAAAAAATTGTCATTAACATTTTCTGGTGAAATTAACCAATTTTTGGGTGTATAGTACCACTGCTATACCTAGTAGACAGGTTAAACAATAAAAAAAAATTGGTCTCTTACATTTTATGGTAAAATTCACTAATATATGGGTGTGATGTACCACTGCTCTACCTAGTAGGCCGGTTAAAAAAATTAAAATAATTTTCATTAACATTTTCGGGTGAAAATCACAAATTTTTGGGTGTATAGTGCCACTGCTATACCTAGTATGACGGTAAAAAAAATATAAAAAATTGTCATTAACATTTTCAGGTGAAATTCACCAATTTTTGGGAGTATAGTACCACTGCTATACCTAGTAGGCTGGTTAAAAAAAAAAATGTCATTAACATTTTCGGGGTGAAATTCACCAATTTTTTGGTGTATAGTACCACTGCTATACCTAATATGATGGTTAAAAAAAAATTGTAATTAACATTTTCTGGTGAAATTCACAAATTTTTGGGTGTATAGTACCACTGCTATACCTAGTAGGCTGGTTAAAAAAAAAAATGTCATTAACATTTTCGGGGTGAAATTCACCAATTTTTTGGTGTATAGTACCACTGCTATACCTAATATGATGGTTAAAAAAAAATTGTAATTAACATTTTCTGGTGAAATTCACAAATTTTTGGGTGTATAGTACCACTGCTATACCTAGTATGACGATTAAAAAAAAATATTGTCATTAACATTTTCTGGTGAAATTTGCCAATTTTTGGGTGTATAGTACCACTGCTTTACCTAGTATGATGGTTAAAAAAAAAAAAAAAAATTGTCATTAACATTTTCTGGTGAAATTAACCAATTTTTGGGTGTATAGTACCACATCTATACCTAATAAGCCGGTTAAAAAAAAAATTGTCATTAACATTTTTCGGGGGAAATTCACCAATTTGTGGGTGTATAGTACCACTGCTATACCTAGTAGGCCGGTTAGCAAAAAAAATATATTTGTCAGTTACATTTTCAGTTGAAATTCAACAATTTTTGGGTGTGAAGTACCACTGCTATACCTAGTAGACGGGTTAAACAATAAAAAAAAATTGTCTCTTACATTTTATGGTGAAATTCAGCAATTTTTTGGTGTGATGTACCACTACTATACCTATTAGACCGGTAAAAAAATAAAATAAAATTGGCAGTTACATTTTATAGTGAAATTCAGCAATTTTTTGGTGTGATGTACCACTGCTATACCTATTAGACCTGTAAAAAAAAAAAAAAAACATTTGTCAGTTACATTTTAGGGTCAAATTCACCAATTTGTGGGTGCAATATATCCCTCCGCTACATAGTTTGACAGCTTAATAAATTTTAATACTTTTTATTTTTTTATTTTCGGGTGACAATAAACAATAGTTTTCTGTCATAGACCCCTGCTCTACCAAGTAGACAGGTTAATTAATTTTGTAATTTTTCTGTTACATTCTTGGTTTGACATTATACAATTTTAGACGTGAATAAACCCCTGCTCTGCATAGGTGACAGGGAATAAATAAAATTTCTGAAATGCTTCTTTAATTGATGCGTGCCACCTCCTTTGATTCAATGCTTAAACTTAAGCAAGTTGTACCACATTTAACCTTTAATACTTTGTCCCACATTTCCGCTATACTGTTTTGGCCAACATTTGCGCCTCAATAGCTTTTCCCACAATTCCGCTTGACTCTTTTGTGCACATTTGGGCTTCTGTAATTTGTCCCACATTTGCGCCTCAATAACTTTTCCCACATTTCTTCTTGATCCCAAATGTTTTAAATAAATTTATCTCCCTTAAATTTGGTCTCTTTTTCTAGCGCTCCCTCTCCGGCCTGGAACTCTGATTCCCCGCCACCTGTAATCACCATGGTAGGCACATAAAAGAACATCGAAAGTTGATAGAGCAGATATCAAATTGGATCGCGAACATCACGGGGACGTGCGACATGGTGGGTGGGGCAGTAAGTATGCACACGCCTACACGAACTAACTGACAGGGGTCAGAGCCTGCAACTTCTGGGTCTCCAAATTGGGCACATGGCCTGAGCTTGCCCTTTATGCCTTGGAGGTGCTGGCCTTCCCTGCAGGCAGTGTATTGTCTGAACATGTGTTTAGCATGACTGGAGGGTTATATTTCCCAATGTTTTGGGGTGTACCCAAATTTAAAAAAATAAAAATAAATTTAAAACCAAAAAGCAGTGTAGACTACCTCCTCCTCCTCCACCGCCACTTCCACCTACACCGCCACATCCACCGCCTCCTCAACCTCCTTCTCCATATGGACCTGGTCCTCCTAGATCAAGATTATTATTTTTTATTTTTACGTATTTTATGTTATTTTAAGTCAGTTCCTTTCCACATTTGTTTGCAGAGCACTTGCCATGCTCTTAACCACACTTTGACGCCATTTGCAGCCCTCTAGCCCTTTCCATGACATTTTTACAGACATTTTAGTGCTTAAAAGTTCGGGTCCCCATTGACTTCAATGGGGTTCGGGTTCGGCGTCAAGTTCAGTTCAAGTTCGGGTCCCAAACTCAAACTTTTTTCCGAAGTTTGGCCGAACCCGTCGAACCCGAACATCCAGGTGTCCGCTCAACTCTAATCCTAAGTCCTAGTCTATTTCGAAGTACTGGTGTCCCTAAACCAACATGGCTAAACTGTAGGGGTAACTTAAAGTGTGGCCATAATAGATGTATATGCTGTGAACATATGACAATCAATAAATGCTTCAGATCTAAAGCTAACAATAAAGAATTTGAGATCAAATCTTATTTGAATTGCAATACTCAACATGTGATTTATTTGATCGCTTGTATAGAATGTGATCTGCAATATGTTGGCTGCACTTCTAACCAGCTTAAATCCAGGGTCCGTAAACACATTTCGGATGTGCCCCGTTATGAGAACCGCAACGTGTCTGCGGTCAGTATGCATTTTGCGGTTCATCATGGTGGGTACACATCCGGATTGTGGGCACAGGGTATAGAAAGAGTGATGGCCCCCGTGAGAGGAGGTGATTATAGGAGAAAATTATTAAATAGGGATGCCTGCTGGATGTTCCAGTTAGCCACTCGCTATCCACAATGTTTAAACAAGAGATGTGATCTCATATTGCAATATTAATACCATATTTTATGTTATTTCATTCAGGTGTTTTGCTAGTGCATTGTGTTGCAAAATAACAGATTTTTATTTATATGTAATTTTTATAAGGTTCATATAAAATATATATATATATATATATATATATATATATATATATATATATATATACACTCAACTAAAGAATTATTAGGAACACCATACTAATACGGTGTTGGACCCCCTTTTGCCTTCAAAATTGCCTTAATTCTACGTGGCATTGATTCAACAAGGTGCTGATAGCATTCTTTAGAAATGTTGGCCCATATTGATAGGATAGCATCTTGCAGTTGATGGAGATTTGAGGGATCCACATCCATGGCACGAAGCTCCCGTTCCACCACATCCCAAAGATGCTCTATTGGGTTGAGATCTGGTGACTGTGGGGGCTATTGAACTCATTGTCATGTTCAAGAAACCAATTTGAAATGATTCGAGCTTTGTGACATGGTGCATTATCCTGCTGGAAGTAGCCATCAGAGGATGGATACATGTTCTCATTCTGTTTACGCCAAATTCAGACTCTACCATTTGAATGTCTCAACAGAAATCGAGACTCATCAGACCAGGCAACATTTTTCCAGTCTTCAACAGTCCAATTTTGGTGAGCTCGTGCAAATTGTAGCCTCTTTTTCCTATTTGTAGTGGAGATGAGTGGTACCCGGCGGGGTCTTCTGCTGTTGTAGCCCATCCGCCTCAAGGTTGTGCGTGTTGTGGCTTCACAAATGCTTTGCTGCATACCTCGGTTGTAACGAGTGGTTATTTCAGTCAACGTTGCTCTTCTATCAGCTTGAATCAGTCGGCCCATTCTCCTCTGATCTCTAGCATCCACAAGGCATTGTTGCCCACAGGACTGCCGCATACTGGATGTTTTTCCCTTTTCACACCATTCTTTGTAAACCCTAGAAATGGTTGTGCGTGAAAATCCCAGTAACTGAGCAGATTGTGAAATACTCAGACCGGCCCGTCTGGCACCAACAACCATGCCACGCTCAAAATTGCTTAAATCACCTTTCTTTCCCATTCTGACATTCAGTTTGGAGTTCAGGAGATTGTCTTGACCAGGACCACACCCCTAAATGCATTGAAGCAACTGCCATGTGATTGGTTGACTAGATAATTGCATTAATGAGAAATAGAACAGGTGTTCCTAATAATTCTTTAGATGAGTGTATATATGCAAAAATTTTCTTTTTCTAGTAGTACATGTGATTTGAAATCATGCTGTTTGTGCCTCCCCTCTCACCTGTTCCTAACTAGGAGCCTGATTGGTATGGATGTGGGGGGATGGTATATATATAGCATGGTCAGTTAAGTTTAGTATTGTCATGAAGAAGGACCCCCACTAATATGGTCCAAAACGCGTAACAATTTTTCTTGTGTGTTGAAAATTTTAACAAATCCACTGAAATAAAGATACAACTTTTTTGCTAATTGGATCTGGACTTTCTTCAAGTTTGTTGGATTCAGTAATCGCCAGCACTATCCATGGGCTGTGTCCATGCTCATTGCAAATTAACACAGGTGAGAGCTGCTATATACCTGTTTTTGCAAGTAAATATATAGGAACGAATGTTTCCTAACAATTTTTCCTCTAAAATCAATTTATCTTTTTGTGCATATTATTGTCAGGCTGTAAAAGTGGCATACTACTCGGGCAACATCATTCCAGCAGCGACCTGGGAGTCCAAGATGCATCCAGACATCCTCCCCATGCTGTTCCTAAACCATTTCAGTGGTGTTTCCATCAATTTCTGACCTTTTCATGTGAACCAGACACCTTCCCCTCTTCAGAGCAGGGGGTGCCTGGTTTAATGCTCAAGTTCTCCCATTGACTTCCATTGTACTCGGGTGCTCTACCGAGCACCCGAGCATCCCGAGGTGTTCTACTCGAGCACCCAAGCACTTTGGTGCTTGATCAACACTACCTCCCATCTCTCCAAGCTCTGGAACTCAATGACAGCAATAGTAAATGATGTCTGAGTTACACTGACATACAGAGCTATGGGTAAACACACCTTCAAAGGTGTTAACATACAGTGTGTTTAAAAACACACTGCACTGACACGTGCCATACTTTTTCATATTTTAAAGCTTCCAAAAATGTTCCTTTATCAGGGGCAGATGATGCAGGACAATGCATTTAAAAATTATGCCTTGACAGGGTCGGATTGACTACCTATACGATAAGCACAATTGTCAAAAGAAAAAGTGTTTTGTTTTCAACAAGACTAAAACAATTATTACTTTTAACTTGGAGGCAGCAGCAGTGCATTATATGTGGAAAGAGCATAGCATGGATTTAGTGGCATGCGGCTGCAATAGCGGCAGCAGCAGTATGTCATGGAACATACAAGGCTGTCTATGGTAGTAGTGGCAAAAGTAGTAGGAGTAGTTGTAGTGAGAGTGACGGTAGATGCTTTGCTTTAAAAGTGGTGGCAGTAGGGGATTAACAGTGAGGAGCAGCAGCTGAGGAACCGGCGGCTGTCGCAGCAGCAGCCATATGGTACATGTTAGCAGAAAGGCAGCAGCATGATGGAGGACGCAGCAGCCTTATGGAAGATGATGGGCGGCAGGTCGCAGCAGTGGCATGATGGAGGTGGTGGCACCAGCAGCTGTACAGAACGTAATGGTAGTTAGCCAGACAGACAGCAACAGTGGTAAAATGGGGCACAGCCATCAAGGCATAGTCTATTTATCGGAATCAGACTGAGCTGATGCATGGATCTGTGTGGATGCATGAATCATGTTCATGTATGCTGCTTAGGCCTCATGCACACGACCGTATTTTTTTGCGGTCCGCAAAACGGGATTCCGTTTTTCCGTAAACCGTGACCGTTTTTTCGTCCGTGGGTCTTCCTTGATTTTTGGAGGATCCACTGACATGAAAATAAATTTGTTTTGGTGTCCGCCTGGCCGTGCGGAGTCAAACGGATCCGTCCTGAATTACAATGCAAGTCAATGGGGACGGATCCGTTTGACGTTGACACAATATGGTGCAATTTCAAATGGATCCGTCTCCCATTGACTTTCAATGTAAAGTCAGGAGTTAATATACCATCGGATCGGAGTTTTCTCCAATCCGATGGTATATTTTAACTTGAAGTGTCCCCATCACCATGGGAACGCCTCTATGTTAGAATATACCGTCGGATTTGAGTTACATCGTGAAACTCAAATCCGACAGTATATTCTAACACAGAGGCGTTCCCATGGTGATGGGGACGCTTCAGGTTAGAATATACTAAAAGAACTGTGTACATGACTGCCCCCTGCTGCCTGGCAGGTGCTGCCAGGCAGCAGGGGGCAGCCCCCCCCCCTGTAGTTAACACATTGGTGGCCAGTGTGGCCGGCCCCCTCCCTCCCCTGTAGTTAACTCATTGGTGGCCAATAGGACAGTATTTTTTTCACGGTCAGGAAACAAGGATCACGGATGCGGCTGCAAAACGGTGCATTTTCCGATTTTTCCACGGACCCATTGAAAGTCAATGGGTCAGCGAAAAAAAAAACGGAAAACGGCACAACGGCCACGGGTGCACACAACGGTCGTGTGCATGAGGCCTTAGAAAAATGTAACCTCCTCCCTTCCCCCACCAGAAAAAAAGAAATTTTAAGTTTCAACGGTGTGGAAACTAAATACACGTAAACTGATAATTGAGGCATTAGTGGCATGATGCCGGACACAGCAGCAGCCGTACAGAACGGCAGCAAGGCAGGGTCTATTCATCAGAATTAGCCTGAGCTCATGGGCGTTCCTAGGTCAAAACATTCGGGGCCTGGGCCCCTGATATTTTGTCCCAGACCCCAAATGTCTTGCCTGCCAGCTAGATACAACTGTATTGCCGTCCTTAGGCTCTCCTGTCAGTCGTAGTGGATAAGGTGCATTGTTCTGTTAGATCCACCCTATCTATATTTAATCAGTAATTATTATAGTTGAACAGGCGCTCACCAGATGGATCAAGTGGAGGCAAATATTTATTTAATTGCTAAAAAGAAACCGCTAAACAAATACATTAAAAAATGCACTAAAATTGCATTAAAAGTGAACCATAGTACATACAGCATAAAGCTCATGTAGATAAAAAAATATCATAAACAGTCTACAATATTGTGCATTCCACTAACGGTATAGGTTCCATAAAATAAGGTTAAAATGGAGGCTGAAAATCAATAGATATGCAAGTGATGTACTGTATACTTGGCAAGTGTCGCCAGATGTAAAATAGTTGACAGATCCTTTATAGGTTTAGTTCATATGTTTTCTGATGTATCAATGTCCAGATGACTCTGGTTGCCGCAAATATCTCCAGGTTATGCAGTTAGTAGGTTGAGTAATATACATGTGCCCACCAGAGCAATAGTATTCATTGATATTACTCACAGTTGGGTGTCCTTGGTATTGCGGAGCAAGGAAGTGTGCCTTGTGGGGCGTTAGCTCTTCGCCGGGGGTCGTTCACACAAGTATCTTCGCCAGACACCAAGTTTAAGGTCCAAACATCGCTTTATTTGGCACCTTAGCAAACCAACGTAAATCATACAAAATAAACACCTGCCCGGCTGGGCTCTAACTAAACATAACATAACCTGACTCACCTAAAGCACCGTACACACACGGTCATAACATGCAGTGCTTTCCAAGCCCAATGTCCATCAGCCATCTGGCTGAACAGAGTACCGTTCACGCCCAATCTCAAGTCCAGTACCTTTATGGGGGAGTGTGGCCCAGTAGTCCTCCCGACTCTGGCCTCATGATCCTTGCGCCAAGGCGTCACGGCGTCCCCCAATGTTCCGGTTAGCACCTAGCCCCGTGGCCCCTCACCCAGCCCGGCTGAGACCACTTGTACAGAGCCTCCAGCAGGACTCTGTTTCACAAAGACTCTGTCTCCGTCCCCTAGACTGGGAGACACACACAAGTCCAGCAACAGGATTAAATAGCATCCCTGGACATGGGCATATTCCAAAATCCCGGACTGGAGCATGGGGAACAGGCACCCACCCAACACATTGCCTGTTCCCAGTAAAATCCCACCCCGGACTAGCTGGAGCCAGCTAAGCTAACTATCTTGGTGTCTACCAACTAACTTGGTGGCCACCTATATCTAGGGCCTTTACTCCACCAAGGTCGGGCCTCTTGGTGACACGCTCCTGGTGCAAACAATACCCCTTTTTCATGCTTCCCTGGGACTTTACTGCACCCATCACTATTCACATTGCACATATCCCCCCCTGTGTTCAACCCTGTGGGGGTGAACACATGTACCAAATGGATGCTTGTGATAGGGCATCCACATTAACCTGCCATCTTCCAGCTCAACATTCCCCCTGAAAGATGTGGCCAGAATCACAGGCTTCCCTTTATTCTGCCAGACCCAGGCCAGAAGAGATCGGTTTGTCATAAACACTGCCTTCCTACCTAGTAGAAACTGTCTATAGGCCTTCTGTGCCCAACTAGCAGACAGACACTCTTTTTCTACTGTTTTCTGAGTGACAATAACATGCTCTCACACTTTTTGATTCTTGCTCTCATGCTCAGGCCTTTTCTTGTACTGCTGCAGCTCTTGACTGGACTGTTCGCATAGTTGCTCCTATTCATGGTCATGTTCAGACCCCTTCTCTTTGGCTTTGCGGCGCTCGTTCAGCAGAGCACGCTTGCCTCCGATCGCTTCTTTTTCAGCAGTGGTTTCTTAAGATTTGGCCTCAGATTCAGAGTCTTCTGCTTCTTCAGTGGCTTTCCCAAATTCGACAGACCCCTCTTCAGCCTTATCTTTGGTCTCTGGAACATCCGAGGATTTCTCCCACTTCAAGACCTCGGTCTTAGCTTCTTTGGCCTCTGTTTCTTTGGAGTCTCCATTTACTTTATTAGCCTTTTCATTCTTACGGACATGGCATCATATCCTTGCCTTCTTAACTCCTCCTCTTTCTCATCAAGGTTGGAGGCACTGGGGACATCAGGATCTTCAACAGACTCATTGCCTTTTGGCAAACCCTCCAGATGTTCAATCAGGATATTGTTCCCCACTCGTTTAGGCTCTAGGAGAGCCATCTCACAGTAGTAGACACCATCTGCATGCTGGTCTTCTGTCTCCTGGTATTTCTTCTCCAGCAGACCGCTGGCTTTCTGTAAGGCACTGACGGCAGAGGGAACATCTTTCATGACCAGGTCCTGGCTACTCATTGCCACAAGTCTCTTGGCCTCTGCATTCACATCAGTCCCATCAGCGGGCTCAGCAGAAAGATCTTCCGTATTCTCCGCCTCGGTCTGCACCACGGCGCCACCATCTTCTGACCCATTCTTAACAGGCTCTGGCTTAGACTTCTTCAACTCATAGACGTTCTTCCCGACATCATCTTTTGAGCTCATGAGATATTTCACCTCTGCTCTGAGTTGCTTGTTCAGCCTCTCACATTCATCTCGCTCCTTAAGCGCTTCTTCAAGGGATCAAGCCAAGGAGAGGGCCTCTTCACTCTGCTCTGCTGCAGGCGATGTAGGAGTATCACCATTATCTTTTAGCCACCCTGTGGGGGTTCCACCCAGGGTCCCTTTAAGCACTTTGTATCTACTGCAGTCTTCTTTGGTGACTTTGTGAAGACAGCTAGTCCCTTCTGTAACGGATCTCCTAGCACCCCGACCGGGTACCTCCGTCGATGGATGCTCCTAGAGCTTTCCGAGGACTCCAAGCACTCCACTCGACACCGTAAGCACTACAGACCCCACGAACCGCCGAAGCTTGGTTGAGGTCTCGCCGTCTCCTACCCACCCTGGACCTACAACAAGGCTCCAGGCTCCAGTGGGTGGACCTCTCTTCCTTCAGAGAGTGATGGAGAAACAAGTAACTGGAATAAGCTCTTACAAGAGCTAGTAGTTATAACCAGGGGAGTATAGCAAATATTCAGCGTAAAGCAATCCCCAGTGTCGATCAGTTACCCAAACACCAGCCTCAACATGCTAAAGGGTAAAACAGGAACTCTATATTGAACACAAAAAGTATTGACTTATATACACATTTTCCAACAAGGGTACCACCCCCGTGGACCTGGTTGGGAACTGAGGACATGACATAGCAGCCAATTCTTTACAGTTTAAACACAAAAACTAACCCTATTCAACAAACACAATGGCATTGTCTGTGACGCAATTAACAAACACAACATGCAAACAGACATCTTCACCCCCTCCATAATAAATGAATACACACATGGAGACACATGTGATGGGATTATCTCCTGGGTGTATCATATGGTGATCTACTCATCTAGGAGTCGGCTGCTATTATAATCAACTATCTTAATCCCATCACTAACACAATCAGTAGGAGTCTCAGTGCAGAGTTAACCCTTTTTGTGTTGCTGAATCCACACCATGCCTTTTTAATGAGCAATAGGAAATATGTGGCATATAAAATACACACATAAATCAGGGTTCATAGTTCCTTGTAACTGAAGAGAAATGTGACTCCATCTTGTCTTCTCTTACATGTACAGAAATGTTATAACATCTCACCCACGCACTGTTTCACATCCCCCCGCTGTGAGTTAGGTTCACTTATCTGTCTCAGGACAGATTCTGGGAATATCCTAGAACTAGAACAAACGTTCTTGTTTTATTCAGGGTCATTCGGCACAACTGCGTACATTTTTATATGTGACTGATTAAAACCTATTATTTCTACTCATTGCACGTATATATACCTTAAAAGGATGTTCCGGTAGTATGTGTGTGAGCACCAATGTTTATCTTTATGATTTGGTTTAAACGCTGTTGTTATGCAAACTTTTCTACTGCCTATATAAGGCCATGCTATGGCACAATAAAGTTAGAGTGTTTATCAGTGATACTTGTGTGTGTCTGTTATTGCCAACTGAGAAACATCTCTCCTGACGTCAGTGTCTCAAACCAAGGTTGTCGTAAAGGTCCAGAAAGGTCAAAATCCTTTCAGTTTGGGGGCTCCGTCCGGGATAGAGAAGGCCATCCTTGTGTCCGGTAAGAGAGACATCCCTTTTGTCCACTGCCCGGTCCGAGGGCACTGGCCACATCTCTACCCGTGAGTCTTTATTATGTATCCGGGATACATTGTTAAGCCTTAAAAATAGACTCCGGGAGTTTATAATAAGTACTTGGAGTACTTTCATGAATAAGGCCAGCACTTGGAGTGCAAAGCACGGCATAGAGTCTCAGGGACATCTATCCGTAAGTTGGTTTGTGTCAAGGACACACCATAAGATCTCCAGGAGATCTATTTACTTTATCTAACTGTCGACAGAGATTTTTTACTACCAGGGGTACATGTAAGAGAACAGTCTCAGGGAGACTGACCTACCTTGGTTTGACACATACCTATATTTAGAGTATAAGATACATAGAGTGGTAAGATTCATCTGTTTGTGTGAGAGCTATTGTTCTGGTGGTAAGTGTAAGAACATATCTCACTGTAATATTGTCACTCCGTCATTTGGTGAATTTTCTAACTGTGAGTGGAGGAAAATCTAAGTGTGAGTTTCCCCTTCCCAACCAGGGACTGCAGTTGCAAATAGTGACAGCCTAGTTCTCCTTCCCAATCTCATGTTGATTGATTGATATTTTTCATGGACCTCAGACAAAATACAAGACTTTGAGAAACATTTATATGAGAAGGAGGCAGCGGGATGCTTTGAGATCAGGAAGTTACAGACCCCCACACATAGTTACAAACGTTCAGGAGCCAAAACCGTGAGTAAACAGAGACAGCCGAGATATTTCTCAGTTGCTCTCAGTCATCCCTGCTTATGCTGTCTGTTTCAGTGTGATAGACTTGAAAAATGCTTTCTTCTCCTTCCCGGTTGACAAGTAGACTCTTTTTGCTTTTTCCTTTGAGGGTCGTCAATAGGGATGAGCGAACCCGAACTGTATAGTTCATATAGAACATTTTCGTAAAAGTCCGGGTTCGGGTTCGGTGTTTGGCGCTTTCTTGGCGCTTTTTGAAAGGCTGCAAAGCAGCCAATCAACAAGCGTCATACTACTTGCCCCAAGAGGCCATCACAGCCATGCCTACTATTGGCATGGCTGTGATTGGCCAGTGCAGCATGTGACCCAGCCTCTATTTAAGTTGGAGTCACGTAGCGCCACACATCACTCTGCTCTGATCAGTGTAGGGAGGGGATGCAGCTGCTGCTGTTAGGGCGAGATTAGGCAGGGATTTATTTACTGAAGTGATCGATATACAGCTGTGTATCATACAACCTCTGATATTCAATTGCTCACTGTTTTAAGGCTGCCCAGAGCGTTTTTCAGTCACTTTTTTCTGAGGTGATCGGCGGCCATTTTGTGTCTTGTGGTGCGCCAGCACAAGCTGCCACCAAGTCCATTTTTAACCATCAATAGTGTGTTGTTTTTTTTTTTTGCTATATCCTACATCAGGGGCTTGGCTGTGCTTGCTATTTTATTGAGGGGTAAAATACAATTGCCAAAATAGCAGTACCCTAAATCTGGTGTTTCAGCTGTGGCAAGCCAATTGTAATACAGTCTGCTGTCTGCCGAAGCACAGTTTTTGTTCTGGGTTGAATACAATTCCCAACTTAGCAATTCCCTAAATTAGTGGTTTCTGCTCTATCAGGCCAAGGTTAAATCTATCCATAAAAGGGTATATTAGATTGAAGGTGCGGATAGGGTCATCCTCAATAACTTTACACGCTACCGTGCATTTCCAAGTCTAATTCTGTCCGTAAAAGGGATAACTGTCATCCAGTGCCTAAATACTAGGCCTACAATTTATATTCAGCTAAATCTGTCGTTACTGCTGTGCCTGTATTAGTGTAATACGGTACCTAAATAGATAGCCAGATAGTGTTAGGTGCCTGTAAAAAAAGGCCTGAATTTGAATTCAATACATTGGGCCAAATAATTTTTTTCTCATTGTGGTGAACGGTAACAATGAGGAAAACATCTAGTAAGGGACGTGGACGCAGACGCGGACATGGTCGTGGTGGTGTTAGTGGACCCTCTGGTGCTGGGAGAGGACGTGGCCGTTCTGCCACAGCCACACGTCCTAGTGAACCAACTACCTCAGGTCCCAGTAGCCACCAGAATTTACAGCGATATTTGGTGGGGCCCAATGCCGTTCTAAGGATGGTAAGGCCTGAGCAGGTACAGGCATTAGTCAATTGGGTGGCCGACAGTGGATCCAGCACGTTCACATTATCTCCCACCCAGTCTTCTGCAGAAAGCGCACAGATGGCGCATGAAAACCAAGCCCATCAGTCTGTCACATCACCCCCATGCATATCAGGGAAACTGTCTGAGCCTCAAGGTATGCAGCAGTCTCTTATGCTGTTTGAAGACTCTGCTGGCAGGGTTTCCCAAGGGCATCCACCTAGCCCTTCCCCAGGGGTGGAAGAGATAGAATGCACTAACGCACAACCACTTATGTTTCCTGATGATGAGGACATGGGAATACCACCTCAGCACGTCTCTGATGATGACGAAACACAGGTGCCAACTGCTGCGTCTTTCTGCAGTGTGCAGACTGAACAGGAGGTCAGGGAGGAATACTGGGTGGAAGACGATGCAGGGGACGATGAGGTCCTAGACCCCACAAGGAATGAAGGTCGTGCCACTGACTTTCAGAATTCGGAGGAAGAGGCAGTGGTGAGACTGAGCCAACAGCGTAGCAAAAGAAAAGAGAGAAAAAGAGACAGGAGGCCGCGCCTCGTGTGTGTGGCTGTATTTACGGTCTAAGTTCAATGTATACAAGAAGCGCTTACCGTGTTTTGTTGTGTATAGTCACAACAACTGTAGAAGGCTTGTGCTGGTATTCTCCCGTCCAGCATGCGGGGTCCTGTACTGCTGCCAAAGGTTCCTTTTTCTCTGCACCAGAGGTGACAGAAGAAAAAAGTGAGAAGATAAAAGGTAGTGGTTTTTGGAACCCTTTTTGCGGCGCTGGAAACAGGAGGCGGATTTTCATAAAATACTTTTTAGAGAATAAAATAGCTTGTTTATTTTTTGTGTCAACGCGTTTCAAGGGCGTCCAGCCCTCTTCGTCAGGACAATAAAAGTATCTGTCATACATGTTAAAACATCGTCTTTTAAAAGGGGGGTATTTTGGCGCGCAGGCCAGTGGTTGGACGGGGAGCAGATGTGTATGACGTCATTTGTGGCGTCACTTGGAGGAACGCCCCTCATTTTCTGGCTGATAGTAAAGATACTGTGAGCGCTAATTTGGATAGCAGCTGATTGCTAGATTGTATGGTATACATGTCTTTTTTATTTATTCGTATTAGTAGGTGCTGCCGATTTTTCTCAGTACACAGGTGTATGGCGTATTCCGGTAACATGATCCGGTATTTCGTGCATATTGAGAGCTGCTGCCGGCACTGTAAAGTATGGGGGATTGGTGGCTCGGCAAGAATCCAGATGCCTGTAGTTGTAAGTATTCGGTGGAGCTGTGGGTTACTGGAATGGTCGTGGGGTGAGTGGGGGAAGAAGGAGAGGTGGAGAGGGGGTCCGTCCCGCCTGACAGCTCAGTGTGCTGTGAGGAGATGCCGGACTATGTTGGCGCTATGATTTTTGGGTTTTGTAGGGGGCGGACTGCGGTCTGCTGTTTGTTTGAATGCTCCTTCTGTGAGGAGATGTTGAACTATGTTGGCGCTATTGGTATTTTTTGTGTGTAGGAGGCGGACTGAGGTCTTGTTGCTGGGATTATATGTTTGTTCTGTCCGGAGATGCCGGACTGTGTTGGCGCTATGGTTTTTTCGTCTGTTGGTGTGTGAGGAGCGGACAGTGATCTACTGCTGGATTTCGGTGTTCTTACAGGTAGGGAGATATTTTATGTTGTTGTTAAGAGGTGGCCCCAAGGAGCACATTGTAGATAGCCATATTTTTGCGTATCTGGATGCGGCGGGGACCCTGTATTTAATCTCCTTTGGTGCAAGGTGTGTCCTTTGGGGTTGTTTTCTGGCATTTTGGCCAGGTAAAGAGGCAAGGGGGGCAGTGGTTCTTCTTAGTGGTTCTAAGAAGAACCACTGCCCCCCTTGCCTCTTTACCTGGCCAAAATGCCAGAAAACAACCCCAAAGGACACACCTTGCACCAAAGGAGATTAAATACAGGGTCCCCGCCGCATCCAGATACGCAAAAATATGGCTATCTACAATGTGCTCCTTGGGGCCACCTCTTAACAACAACATAAAATATCTCCCTACCTGTAAGAACACCGAAATCCAGCAGTAGATCACTGTCCGCTCCTCACACACCAACAGACGAAAAAACCATAGCGCCAACACAGTCCGGCATCTCCGGACAGAACAAACATATAATCCCAGCAACAAGACCTCAGTCCGCCTCCTACACACAAAAAATACCAATAGCGCCAACATAGTTCAACATCTCCTCACAGAAGGAGCATTCAAACAAACAGCAGACCGCAGTCCGCCCCCTACAAAACCCAAAAATCATAGCGCCAACATAGTCCGGCATCTCCTCACAGCACACTGAGCTGTCAGGCGGGACGGACCCCCTCTCCACCTCTCCTTCTTCCCCCACTCACCCCACGACCATTCCAGTAACCCACAGCTCCACCGAATACTTACAACTACAGGCATCTGGATTCTTGCCGAGCCACCAATCCCCCATACTTTACAGTGCCGGCAGCAGCTCTCAATATGCACGAAATACCGGATCATGTTACCGGAATACGCCATACACCTGTGTACTGAGAAAAATCGGCAGCACCTACTAATACGAATAAATAAAAAAGACATGTATACCATACAATCTAGCAATCAGCTGCTATCCAAATTAGCGCTCACAGTATCTTTACTATCAGCCAGAAAATGAGGGGCGTTCCTCCAAGTGACGCCACAAATGACGTCATACACATCTGCTCCCCGTCCAACCACTGGCCTGCGCGCCAAAATACCCCCCTTTTAAAAGACGATGTTTTAACATGTATGACAGATACTTTTATTGTCCTGACGAAGAGGGCTGGACGCCCTTGAAACGCGTTGACACAAAAAATAAACAAGCTATTTTATTCTCTAAAAAGTATTTTATGAAAATCCGCCTCCTGTTTAGCGTAGCAAAAGAGGGAGCAGTGGGCAAAAGCAAAACACCCGCCGCCAAGAGAGTCCGTCTGCTACTGGCCACCGTCATCTGGGACCGAGCACCCCAAATGCAGCTTCAAGGAGTTCCCTGGCATGGCACTTCTTCAAACAATGTGCTGACGACAAGACCTGAGTGGTTTGCACGCTGTGCCATCAGAGCCTGAAGCTAGGCATTAACGTTCTGAACCTTAGCACAACCTGCATGACCAGGCACCTGCATGCAAAGCATGAACTGCAGTGGAGTAAACACCTTAAAAACATGGAACTCACTCAGGCTCCCCCTACTACCTCTTCTGCTGCTGCCGCCGCCTCGGCCTCTTCCTCCGCCTCTGGAGGAACGTTGGCACCTGCCGCCCAGCAAACAGAGGATGTACCACCAACACCATCAACTCGGTCACCAAGCATCTCAACCATGTCACACGGCAGCGTTCAGCTCTCCATCTCACAAACATTTGAGTGAAAGCGTAAATTCCCACCTAGCCACCCTCGATCCCATTTCTAAACTACTGGCCTATGAAATGCTGTCATTCAGGCTGGTGGACACAGACAGCTTCAAACAGCTCATGTCGCTTGCTGTCCCACAGTATGTTGTTCCCAGCCGCCACTACTTCTCCAGGAGAGCCGTCCCTTCCCTGCACAACCAAGTATCCGATAAAATCAAGTGTGCACTGCGCAACGCCATCTGTGGCAAGGTCCACCTAACCACAGATACGTGAACCAGTAAGCACGGCCAGGGACGCTATATCTCCCTAACTGCACACTGGGTAAATGTAGTGGCGGCTGGGCCCCAGGCGAAGAGCTGTTTGGCGCACGTCCTTCCGCCGCCAAGGATCGCAGGGCAACATTCTTTGCCTCCTGTTGCCTCCTCCTCCTACTCGGCTTCCTGCTCCTCTTCTTCCACCTGCTCATCCAGTCAGCCACACACCTTCACCACCAACTTCAGCACAGCCCGGGGTAAACGTCAGCAGGCCATTCTGAAACTCATATGTTTGGGGGACAGGCCCGACACCGCACAGAAGTTGTGGCGGGGTATAAAACAACAGACCGACGAGTGGTTGCTGCCGGTGAGCCTCAAGCCCGGCCTGGTGGTGTGCGATAATGGGCGAAATCTTGTTGCAGCTCTGGGACTAGCCGGTTTGATGCACATCCCTTGCCTTGCGCATGTGCTGAATTTGGTGGTGCAGAAGTTCATTCACAACTACCCCGACATGTCAGAGCTGCTGCATAAAGTGCGGGCCGTCTGTGCGCGCTTCCGGCGTTCACATCCTGCCGCTGCTCGCCTGTCTGCGCTACAGCGTAACTTCGGCCTTCCCGCTCACTGCCTCATATGCGACGTGCCCACCAGGTGGAACTCCACCTTGCACATGCTGGACAGACTGTGTGAGCAGCAGCAGGCCATAGTGGAGTTTCAGCTGTAGCACGCACGGGTCAGTCGCACTGCGGACAGCACCACTTCACCACCAATGACTGGGCATCCATGCGAGACCTGTGTGCCCTGTTGCGCTGTTTTGAGTACTCCACCAACATGGCCAGTGGCGATGACGCCGTTATCAGCGTTACAATACCACTTCTATGTCTCCCTGAGAAAACACTTAGGGCGATGATGGAAGAGGAGGTGGCCCAGGAGGAGGAGGAGGAGAAAGAGGGGTCATTTTTAGCACTTTCAGGCCAGTCTCTTCGAAGTGACTCAGAGGGAGGTTTTTTGCAACAGCAGAGGCCAGGTACAAATGTGGCCAGACAGGGCCCACTACTGGAGGACGAGGAGGATGAGGATGAGGAGGAGGTGGAGGAGGATGAGGATGAATCGTGTTCACAGCGTGGTGGCACCCAACGCAGCTCGGGCCCATCACTGGTGCGTGGCTGGGGGGAAACGCAGGACGATGACGATACGCCTCCCACAGAGGACAGCTTGTCCTTACCTCTGGGCAGCCTGGCACAAATGAGCGACTACATGCTGCAGTGCCTGCGCAACGACAGCAGAGTTGCCCACATTTTAACGTGTGCGGACTACTGGGTTGCCACCCTGCTGGATCCCCGGTACAAAGACAATGTGCCCACCTTACTTCCTGCACTGGAGCGTGATAGGAAGATGCGCGAGTACAAGCGCATGTTGGTAGACGCGCTACTGAGAGCATTCCCAAATGTCACAGGGGAACAAGTGGAAGCCCAAGGTGAAGGCAGAGACGGAGCAAGAGGTCGCCAACGCAGCTGTGTCACGGCCAGCTCCTCTGAGGGCAGGGTTAGCATGGCAGAGATGTGGAAAAGTTTTGTCACCACGCCACAGCTAACTGCACCACTACCTGATACGGAACGTGTTAGCAGGAGGCAACATTTCACTAACATGGTGGAACAGTACGTGTGCACACCCCTCCACGTACTGACTGATGGTTCGGCCCCATTCAACTTCTGGGTCTCCAAATTGTCCACGTGGCCAGAGCTAGCTTTTTATGCCTTGGAGGTGCTGGCCTGCCCGGCGGCCAGCGTTTTGTCTGAACGTGTATTCAGCACGGCAGGGGGCGTCATTACAGACAAACGCAGCCGCCTGTCTACAGCCAATGTGGACAAGCTGACGTTCATAAAAATGAACCAAGCATGGATCCCACAGGACCTGTCCATCCCTTGTGCATATTAGACATTTATAACTACCTCCCCTTAACCATATATTATTGTACTCCAGGGCACTTCCTCATTCAATCCTTTTTTTATTTTCATTTTACCATTATATTGCGGGGCAACCTAAAGTTGAATGAACCTCTCCTCTGTCTGGGTGTCGGGGCCTAAAAATATCTGACAGTGGCCTGTTCCAGTGTTGGGTGACATGAAGCCTGATTCTCTGCTATGACATGAAGCCTGAATCTCTGCTATGGGACCTCTTTCCTCTGTCTGGGTGCCGGGGCCTAAAAATATCTGACAATGGCCTGTTCCAGTGTTGGGTGACATGAAGCCTGATTCTCTGCTATGACATGAAGCCTGATTCTCTGCTATGGGACCTCTCTCCTCTGTCTGGGTGCCTGGGCCTAAAAATATCTGACAGTGGCCTGTTCCAGTGGTGGGTGACGTGAAGCCTGATTCTCTGCTATGACATGAAGCCTGATTCTCTGCTATGACTTGAAGCCTGATTCTCTGCTATAACATGAAGCCTGATTCTCTGCTATTGGACCTCTCTCCTCTGTCTGGGTGCCGGGCCCTAAATATCTGACAATGGCCTGTTCCAGTGGTGTGTGACGTGAAGCCTGATTCTCTGCTATAACATGAAGCCTGATTCTCTGCTATGACTTGAAGCCTGATTCTCTGCTATGACATGAAGCCTGATTCTCTGCTATGACATGAAGCCTGATTCTCTGCTATGGGACCTCTCTCCTCTGTCTGGGTGCCGGGGCCTAAATATCTGACAATGGCTTGTTCCAGTGGTGGGTGACGTGAAGCCTGATTCTCTGCTATGCCATGAAGCCTGATTCTATGCTATGGGACCTCTCTCCGCTGTCAGGGTGCCAGGGCCTAAATATCTGACAATGGCCTGTTCCAGTGGTGGGTGACATGAAGCCTGATTCTCTGCTATGCCATGAAGCCTGATTCTCTGCTATGGGTCCTCTCTCCTCTGTCTGGGTGTCGGGGCCTAAATATCTAACAATGGCCTGTTTCAGTGGTGGGTGACGTGAAGCCTGATTCTCTGCTATGACATGAAGCCTTATTCTCTGCTATGACATGAAGCTTGATTCTCTGCTATGGGACCTCTCTCCTCTGTCTGGGTGCCGGGGCCTAAATATCTGACAGTGGCCTGTTCCAGTGGTGGGTGATGTGAAGCCTGATTCTCTGCTATGACATGAAGCCTGATTCTCTGCTATGACTTGAAGCCTGAATCTCTGCTATGACATGAAGCCTAATTCTCTGCTATGACTTGAAGCCTGATTCTCTGCTATGACATGAAGCCTGATTCTCTGCTATGGGACCTCTCTCCTCTGTCTGGGTGTCGGGGCCTAAAAATATCTGACAATGGCCTGTTCCAGTGGTGGGTGACGTGAAGCCTGATTCTCTGCTATGACATGAAGCCTG
Organism: Bufo bufo; assembly: GCF_905171765.1. Lineage (NCBI taxonomy): Eukaryota > Metazoa > Chordata > Amphibia > Anura > Bufonidae > Bufo > Bufo bufo. The sequence goes on along the minus strand of NC_053394.1, from coordinate 230,426,559 downwards.
ATTCTCTGCTATGACTTGAAGCCTGATTCTCTGCTATGACATGAAGCCTGATTCTCTGATATGGGACCTCTCTCCTCTGTCTGGGTGCCGGGGCCTAAATATCTGACAATGGCCTGTTCCAGTGGTGGGTGACGTGAAGCCTGATTCTCTGCTATGACATGAAGCCTGATTCTCTGCCATGAGACCTCTCTCCAATTGATATTAGTTAATTTTAATTTATTTTATTTTTATTTTAATTCATTTCCCTATCCACATTTGTTTGCAGGGGATTTACCTACATTTTGCAGCCCTCTAGTCCTTTCCTGGGCTATTTTACAGCCTTTTTAGTGCCGAAAAGTTCGGGTCCCTATTAACTTCAATGGGTTTCGGGTTCGGGGTGAAGTTCGGGTCGAGTTCGGATCCCAAACCCGAACATTTCCGTGAAGTTCGGCCGAACTTCTCGAACCCGAACATCCAGGTGTTCGCTCAACTCTATTCATAGGCTGATTTTAATTAGCATGAGTATAAAGCTTAGTTTGCTCTGCATTCATGTTTATACTTGTAGTCCAGCATGCAGGCGGAACCTACACCCCCTGAACTTCATGATCACTGTCATGGCACTTAACAGGTTGAACTTAGTGTTAGGTTCCCATCTTACAGAGATCGCCTTGACGGCAGAAGGGCTCAAGTCATTTTGTACAAAATGATTTACCAAGCATTTCTAATTTATAAGCATAGCATAAGCAATATAATTAGAGTTGAGCGGACACCTGGATGAACTTGACCCGAACTTGACCCCGAACCCGAACCCCATTGAAGTCAATGGGAATCCGAACTTTTGAGCACTAAAATGGCTCTAAAAATGTCATGGAAATGGCTAGAGGGCTGCAAATGGCATCAAAATGTGGTTAAGAGCATGGCAAGTGCTCTGCAAACAAATGTGGATAGGGAAATTAGTTAAAATAACACAAAATATGTAAAAATAAAAAAATATAATCCTGATCTAGAAGGACGAGGTCCATATGGAGTAGGAGGTTAAGGAGGCAGTGAATGTGGCAGTGTAGGTGGAAGCGGCGGTGGAGGAGGAGGAGGTAGCCTACACTGGTTTTTGGTTTTATTTTTATAATTTTTTTTAAATTTGGGTACACCCCAAAACATTGGGAAATATAAATCCCTCCAGCCGTACTAAACAAACGTTCAGACAATATACTGGCTGCAGGGCAGGCCAGCACCTCCAAAGCATAAAGGGCAAGCTCAGGCCATGTGCCCAATTTGGAGACCCAGAAGTTGAAGGGGGCAGACCCATCAGTCAGTACGTGTAGGCGTGTGCACACTTACTGCTCCACCATGTCGCACGTCCCCGTGATGTCCACGATCCAATTGGATATCTGCTCTATCAACTTTCGATGTTCTTTTCTGCGCCTACCATGTTGATTATGGTTAGCGGCAAATCAGGGTTTCACGCCGGAGAGGGAGCGTGAGAAAGTGATACCACATCAAAGGGAGGTGAATTGTTTTAAATTAAATATGATCGAGCTGAAAAGTGGGACAAATTATTGAAGCACAAATGTGGGACAAGTTGTTAAAGTTTAAGCATTGAATGAAAGGAGGGGGTGCGCATCAATTAAAGAATATTTTTTTTTAAATTAAATTCCCTGTCACCTATGCAGAGCAGGGGTTTGTATACGGCAAAATTGGTAAAATGTCACCTGACAATGTAACAGATGATTTTTAGAAATTTATGTCCCTATCACGTACGCAGATCAATCCAAAAATGGTCAAATGTCACCCAAGAATGTAACAGACAAATTAGTGAAAAGTATTTACCTGTCTAATAGGTATAGCAGGGGTATATCACAGCCATAAATTGGTGAATTTCACCCTAGAATGTAACAGACAAATTAGTGAAATTTGTTTACCTGTCTACTAGGTATAGCAGGGGTATATCACAGCCAAAAATTGGTGAATTTCCCCCGATAATGTAACAGACAAATTAGTGAAATTTTTGTAACTGTCTAATAGGTATAGCAGTGGTATATCACACCCAAAAATTGGTTAATTTCACCAGAAAATGTAACAGACAAATTAGTGAAATGTTTTTATCTGTCTACTAGGTACAGCAGGGGTATATCACACCCAAAAATTGGTGAATTTCACCCTAATATGTAACAGACAAATTCATGAAATGTTTTTACCTTTCTACTAGGTATAGCAGTGGTATATCACACCCCAAAATTGGTGAATTTCACCCAAAAATGTGAAAGGCAAATTAGTGTTTTTTTTTACCTGTCTACTAGGTATAGCAGTGGTATATCACGCCTAAAAATTGGTTAATTTCACCAGAAAATGCAACAGAAAAATTTGTGAAAAGTTTTTACCTGTCTACTAGATATAGCAATGGTATATCACACCCAGAAATTTGTGAATTTTACCCAAAAATGTAACAGGCAAATATTTTAAATGTTTTTACCTGTCTACTAGGTATAGCAGTGGTATATCACGCCTAAAAATTGGTTAATTTCACCCGAATATGTAACAGAGAGATTAGTGATTTTTTTTTTTACCTGTCTACTAGGTATAGCAGTGGTATATCACACTCAAAAATAAGTTAATTTCACCAGAAAATGTAACAGACAAATTACTGAAATGTTTTTACCTGTCTACTAGGTATAGCAGTGGTATATCACACCCAAAGATTAGTGAATTTCACCTGAAAATGTAACAGACAAATTAGTGAAATGTTTTTACCTGTCACCTAGGTACAGAAGGGGTATATCACACCAAAAAATTTGTGAATTTCACCCGAATATTTAACAGACAAATTAATGATATTTTTTTACCTGTCTACTAGGTATGGCAGGGGTATATCACACCCAAAAATTTGTGAATTTCACCCGAAAATGTAACAGACCAATTAGTGAAATGACATAAGATAAAATGAAATAAAATACGTACAAATAAAAATAAATAAACTTGATTTATGAGGTGGAGGTCCATATGGAGTAGGAGTTTGAGGAGGCAGTGGACATAGCAGTGTAGGTGGAAGCGGCAGTGGAGGAGGACGAGGTAGCCAACACTGGTTTTTGTTTTTTTAAATTTTTAAATTTTAATGGTTAAGGCTGGTATACATGTCTATTCTGCACAAGGTACGGACGAGTCCTGTGGAATCCATGCCTGGTTCATTTTAATGAATGTGAGCTTTTCCACATTGGCTGTAGACAGGTGGCTGTGCTTGTCTGTGATAACGCCCCCTGCCATGCTAAACACATGTTCAGACAATACACTGGCTGCAGGGCAGGCCAGCACCTCCAAGGCGTAAAGGGCAAGCTCAGGCCATGTGCCCAATTTGGAGACCCAGAAGTTGAAGGGAGCAGACCAGTCATTCAGTATGTGTAGGCGTGTGCACACATATTGATCCACCATGTTGCTGAAATGCTGCCACCTGCTAAGACGTTTCATATCAGCTGGTGGTTGTGGCGTGCTGACAAAGCTTTTCCACATTTCGGCCATGGTAACCCTGCCTTCTGAGGTGCTGAAGGTGCCCTAGCTGTGTTGGCAACCTCTTCCTCCTCCTCCTCTGCCTTCTCCTTGTGCTTCCACTTTGCCCCTGCTGTCAGGTGGGAATTCCACCAGCAGCGCGTCTACCAGCGTGCGCTTGTACTTGCGCATCTTACGTTCACGCTCTAGTGACGGAATTAAGGACGGTACATTGTCCTTGTAACCAGGGGTCCAGCAGCGTGGCCATCCAGTAATCAGCACAAGTTAGATTGTGGGCAACTCGGCGGTCGTTGCGGAGACACTGCAGCATGTAATCGCTCATGTGTGCCAGGCTGACCAGAGGCAACGAAAATCTATCATCTGTGGGAGGTGTATCGTCTGTGTCCTCTGTATCCCCCCCCAGCCACACACCAGTGATGGCCATGAGCTGGTTTGGGTGCCACCCTGCTGTGAACATGGTTCCTCCTCCTCCATCCCCTCCTCCTCATCATCCTACACCTCGTCATTGTCATGCCCTGCTCAGGCTATGTGCGGAGGTCTGCCAGGTTAGCAGCACGTATGTAGCCTTTTGTTTTGTTTTGGAGTTGAGCTATATCTGCCTCCCTTCAGGTGCACTGGGTCGGGTCGTTGGTTTGAGTTTAAATTACACCCACAGTGTCCTGTGCGGGTTATAGCTTCTGTCTGGCTCTGTGAAAGGAAGGAAGGAAGAAAGGATTTGCTGTTCCTGCTCAGAAAAGATAAGTTGGTTTTTGTTTTCTTGTGGTTGACTGTCTAGGCTGTTAGAGAGACGCCTGCCCCTCCAGGTTCTGAGGGAGCAGGCTGCCTCTATCCTCCTTTCACCATCTTAGGGATTTTAGGGAATTTTCAGCCCAGGCGCGAGGACACAATATTCTCACCTTCAGGGTCTGAACGTGGGCATAGAAGTATAGGGAGAGCTGGTAGGGATTTGTCAGGAGGTGACCTTGATCCCCAGCTTCTCGCCTAGACACTTGTTTGTTTTTCTGTGTATCTGGTATCCTGTCCGCCGTGACATTATAACCCGCCTATACTTTGACGGCCATTGCTCAGCGGTTTTGAGATGGAGTTAATTGATGCACTAGTTGATCGCATGCTGGGATTATCCCTAGAGGTTGCGGATCTGCATAATTCGGTTACACGGTGTCAGAATGCTCTGGCATCAGGTGCAATAGGAGGAAGTCAAATTTATGGGGACCCTAAAGTCTCTCTCCCTAATAGATTTGCAGGGGGTGTGGATGACTTTATCTGCTTTAAAGAGTCATGCAAGTTGTATTTTCGGCTGCGTCCATCTTCGTCTGGTGATAAGAGTCAGAGGGTAGGGATAATCATTTCTCTGCTTAAAGGGGACGCGCAATCCTGGGCCTTTTCTCTGCCGTCCGGTTCTATGGCCCTCCGGTCGGTGGAAGAATTTTTTAAAGCCTTGGGATTCATTTATGATGACCCAGATCGGGTCTCGATGGCGGAATCTAAATTGCGTAATTTATTACAAGGTGAACATACTGCAGAGGCTTACTGCATTGAGTTTAGGAAATGGGCTACCGAGTCAGAGTGGAATGACCCCGCGTTACGTAGTCAGTTTTTTCAGGAGTTATCTGAGAGATTGAAAGATGCCCTTGCTTTTCATGAGTACCCTGATACATTGGAGAATGCTATGTCTTTGGCAGTACGGTTAGATAGACGTATTAGAGAGAGGTGTAAGGTTCCCTCCACGCAAGGGATCCCTTCGGATCCCTTCAGTGAGTGGTTTCGTCTCACCTGCTCCCCAGGGTGATATGACATGTAACTCTGGGGTAGGGAAGGAACCCATGCAGCTGGGTCAGGTATCTTTCCGTTCTGGTAGTAGGAACTTTAGGAGGTTGCATAAACTATGGTATTACTGTGGAAAAAGTGGTCATTTTATTTTTGCTTGTCCTTTTGTTAAACCGCATGTTGATGAGAAAGAATCACAAAGAGGTTTACTTAAAAAATAAATTAAAAAAAACATCCCTGACTCTTGGTAGTGTGAATGCAGTGGTGGAGCAAGCAGGTATGCAAGCTCCCTGTAATACTCGTTTTCTCCTTCCAGCTATGGTGGCGCTAGACTCAAGAAATTTTTTTGTTGAAGTATTTATTGACTGTGGTTCTGGGGTAAACCTTATTGATTTTCTTTTTCTTCAAAATCTGGGTCTAAGTACTTGCACTTTAGAAAGAGAGATTCCGGTTTTTGCAATTGATTCTTCCCCTCTTTCTCAAAGGAGTCTCACTCATATTGCTCATGGTATTCTGTTAAGGGTGGGTGATTCACATGTTGAGATTATGTCTTGTTTTGTCATGAAGAACTTGCCCGCTCCTATAGTCTTAGGGTTACCGTGGTTGACAAAACATAATCCAATTATACATTGGCAAGCAAGACAGATCATTGGTTGGAGTGAATTTTGTTCGGATAATTGTCTTGGCAAATCTATCTCTGGTGTGTCTACTACGGCTCTACCTCAGTATCTCTCAGATTTTGCGGATGTCCTTTTCGGAGGGTGGGGCTCAGGAATTGCCCCCTCATCATGACTATGATTGTCCAGTTAATCTCATCCCAGGGGCTAAATTGCCAAAGTCTCGGCTTTATAATCTTTCTCAACCTGAAAGAGAGGTCATGCGGAAAATATATTGCAGAGAGTTTGGCAAAAGGTCATATTAGGCGATCTAAGTCTCCGGTGGCAGTGGGTTTATTCTTTGTAAAGAAAAAGGATGGATCGCTGAGACCTTGTTTGGATTTCCGGGAATTGAACCGTATTACGGTCCGTGATCCGTATCCCCTTCCTTTGATCTCCGATATTTTTGATCAGATTGTTGGAGCCAAGGTGTTCTCCAAGTTGGATTTAAGAGGGGCCTACAATCTGACCAGAATCAAGGAAGGGGATGAGTGGAAAATGGCCTTCAACACGCACGAGGGTCATTTCGAGAATCTGGTTATGCCTTTTGGGTTAACTAACGCGCCACCGGTATTTCAGCGATTCGTCAATAACTTTTTCCATCATTTTGTGGGGAGGTTCGTAGTAGTTTACTTGGATGACATTTTAATTTACTCTCCTGATCTGAAGACCCATCAGGATCACGTGAGACAGGTTTGGACGATCCTTCGGGAGAATAAATTATATGCCAAATTGGAGAATAGTGATGTCGCGAACATAAAATTTCCGTTCGCGAACGGCGAACGCGAATTTCTGCAAATGTTCGCGAACGGGCCAACCAGGCGAACCGTCATAGACTTCATTAGGCAGGCAAATTTTAAAACTCACAGGGACTCTTTCTAGCCACAGTAGTGATGGGAAAGTTGTTTCAAGGGGACTAACACCTGGACTGTGGCATGCCGGAGGGGGATCATGGCAAAACTCGGAAAATTACATAGTTGACGCAGAGTTGGATTTTAATCCATAAAGGGCATAAATCACCTAACAATCCAATTTTTTTTTGAACAACATGTTTTAAAACATCCAGTGTGTGTATACGATCAGGTATGATGTTGTATCGATCAGGTAGTGTAAGGGTTACGCCCGCTTCACAGACATTGACAGACCAAACTCCCCTTTTAATGCACCGCAAACAACCGCCAACCGTCCATTTGCCCAACCGCAAACTCCCCATTTGTACAAGGTTGGATACCAAGCTAGACATGTCCCGTTGATGTCATTGAAGGTTTCTTCCTCCACCCAGCCACATACAACACCAAGGGTCCCAGAAAGGTGAATTGAATTGATTTTTCGAACGGGGAAATGGTTAAAAAAACGCTGGCTCCCTCCCGGTCACTGCGTCTGTGCTGTGCAATTTACTGTCCCACACGATATGAGTGGTATTTTCTGTAGTTCTCTCTTCTCATCAGTTTAATTCCTGTTACGTCCCCAATCTGGGGTCCATTTATTAAATAGATTTTTCGAACGGGGAGATGGTTAAAAAAACGCTGGCTCCCTCCCGGTCACTGCGTCTGTGCCGTGCAAGTTACTGTCCCACCCGATATGAGTGGTATTTTCTGTAGTTCTCTCTTCTCATCAGTTTAATCCCTGTTAAATCCCCAATCTAGGGTCCATTTATTAAATAAATTTTTTGAACGGGGAGATGGTTAAAAAAACGCTGGGTCCCTCCCCTTTGTTTGAATCCACGCCACGGTCACTGCGTCTGCCCCATGCAATTTACTGTCCCACCCGATATAAGTGGTATTTTCTGTAGTTCTCTCTTCTCATCAGTTTAATCCCTGTTATGTCCCCAATCTGGCGTCCATTTATTAAATTGATTTTTCGAACGGGGAGATGGTTAAAAAAAACGCTGGCTCCCACCCGGTCACTGCGTCTGTGCCGTGCAATTTACTGTCCCACCCGATATGAGTGGTATTTTCTGTAGTTCTCTCTTCTCATCAGTTTAATCCCTGTTACGTCCCCAATCTGGGGTCCATTTATTAAAAAGATTTTTCGAACGGGGAGATGGTTAAAAAAACGCTGGTTCCCTCCCCTTTGTTTGAATCCACGCCACGGTCACTGCGTCTGCGCCGTGCAATTTACTTTCACACCCGATATGAGTGGTATTTTCTGTAGTTCTCTCTTCTCACCAGTTTAATCCCTGTTACGTCCCCAATCTGGGGTCCATTTATTAAATTGATTTTTCGAACGGGGAGATGGTTAAAAAAACGCTGGCTCCCACCCGGTCACTGCGTCTGTGCCATGCAATTTACTGTCCCACCCGATATGAGTGGTATTTTCTGTAGTTCTCTCTTCTCATCAGTTTAATCCCTGTTACGTCCCCAATCTGGGGTCCATTTATTAAAAAGATTTTTCGAACGGGGAGATGGTTAAAAAAACGCTGGTTCCCTCCCCTTTGTTTGAATCCACGCCACGGTCTTTGCGTCTGCGCCGTGCAATTTACTGTCACATCCGATATGAGTGGTATTTTCTGTAGTTCTCTCTTCTCATCAGTTTAATCCCTGTTATGTCCCCAATCTGGGGTCCATTTATTAAATAGATTTTTCGAACGGGGAGATGGTTAAAAAAAATGCTGGGTCCCTCCCCTTTGTTTGAATCCACGCCACGGTCATTGCGTCTGCGCCGTGCAATTTACTGTCACACCCGATATGAGTGGTATTTTCTGTAGTTCTCTCTTCTCATCAGTTTAATCCCTGTTACGTCCCCAATCTGGGGTCCATTTATTAAATAGATTTTTCGAACGGGGAGATGGTTAAAAAAACGCTGGTTCCCTCCCCTTTGTTTGAATCCATGCCACGGTCACTGCGTCTGCGCCGTGCAATTTACTGTCCCACCCGATATGAGTGGTATTTTCTGTAGTTCTCTCTTCTCATCAGTTTAATCCCTGTTACGTCCCCAATCTGGGGTCCATTTATTAAATTGATTTTTCGAACGGGGAGATGGTTAAAAAAACGCTGGGTCCCTCCCCTTTGTTTGAATCCACGCCACGGTCACTGCATCTGCACCGTGCAATTTACTGTCACACCCGATATGAGTGGTATTTTCTGTAGTTCTCTCTTCTCATCAGTTTAATCCCTGTAACGTCCCCAATCTGGCATCCATTTATTAAATTGATTTTTCGAACGGGGAGATGGTTAAAAAAACGCTGGGTGTCTCCCCTTAGTTTGAATCCACGCCACGGTCACTACGTCTGCGCCGTGCAATTTACTGTCACAGCCGATATGAGTGGTATTTTCTGTAGTTCTCTCTTCTCATCAGTTTAATCCCTGTTACGTCCCCAATCTGGGGTCCATTTATTAAATAGATCTTTCGAACGGGGAAATGGTTAAAAAAAAAACGCTGGGTCCCTCGTTTGTTTGAATCCACACCATGGTCACTGCGTCTGCACCGTGCAATTTACTGTCCCACCCGATATGAGTGGTATTTTCTGTAGTTCTCGCTTCTCATCAGTTTAATCCCTGTTACGTCCCCAATCTAGGGTCCATTTATTAAATAGATTTTTCGAACGGGGAGATGGTTAAAAAAACGCTGGTTCCCTCCCCTTTGTTTGAATCCATGCCACGGTCACTGCGTCTGCGCCGTGCAATTTACTGTCCCACCCGATATGAGTGGTATTTTCTGTAGTTCTCTCTTCTCATCAGTTTAATCCCTGTTACGTCCCCAATCTGGGGTCCATTTATTAAATTGATTTTTCGAACGGGGAGATGGTTAAAAAAACGCTGGGTCCCTCCCCTTTGTTTGAATCCACGCCGCGGTCACTGCATCTGCACCGTGCAATTTACTGTCACACCCGATATGAGTGGTATTTTCTGTAGTTCTCTCTTCTCATCAGTTTAATCCCTGTAACGTCCCCAATCTGGCGTCCATTTATTAAATTGATTTTTCGAACGGGGAGATGGTTAAAAAAACGCTGGGTGTCTCCCCTTAGTTTGAATCCACGCCACGGTCACTACGTCTGCGCCGTGCAATTTACTGTCACAGCCGATATGAGTGGTATTTTCTGTAGTTCTCTCTTCTCATCAGTTTAATCCCTGTTACGTCCCCAATCTGGGGTCCATTTATTAAATAGATCTTTCGAACGGGGAAATGGTTAAAAAAAAAACGCTGGGTCCCTCGTTTGTTTGAATCCACACCATGGTCACTGCGTCTGCACCGTGCAATTTACTGTCCCACCCGATATGAGTGGTATTTTCTGTAGTTCTCGCTTCTCATCAGTTTAATCCCTGTTACGTCCCCAATCTAGGGTCCATTTATTAAATTAATTTTTCGAACGGGGAGATGATTAAAAAAAATGCTGGGTCCCTCCCCTTTGTTTGAATACTCGCCACGGTCACTGCGTCTGCGCCGTTCAATTTACTGTCACACCCGATATGAGTGGTATTTTCTGTAGTTCTCTCTTCTCATCAGTTTAATCCCTGTTACGTCCCCAATCTGGGGTCCATTTATTAAATAGATTTTTCGAACGGGGAGATGGTTAAAAAAACGCTGGTTCCCTCCCCTTTGTTTGAATCCACGCCACGGTCACTGCGTCTGCTCCGTGCAATTTACTGTCACACTCGATATGAGTGGTATTTTCTGTAGTTTTCTCTTCTCATCAGTTTAATCTCTGTTATGTCCCCAATCTTGGGGTCCATTTATTAAATAGATTTTTCGAACGGGGAAATGGTTAAAAAAATGCTGGGTCCCTCCCCTTTGTTTGAATCCACACCACGATCACTGCGTCTGCGCCGTGCAATTTACTGTCCCACCCGATATGAGTACTATTTTCTGTAGTACTATTCTCATCAGTTTAATCCCTGTTACGTCCCATATCAGGGTGGGATTGCCTTTTGTGCAAAAAAAAAATAGGCCGGGTACCTTCGACTGCCTTCACAGTGACAGACCAAACTCTGTTGCACCAAACTGAATTGATTTTAGGAACCGGGAGATGGAAAAAGCAGCTTGGTCGGTCCTCTTACTCCCAAGTTGGGGCACTGCGCGTGCACGAGCAATGTGCTGTGACACCCTATATGAGTGGTGTCTTAATTAGTACTATTCCTATCAGTTTAATCCCTGTTACGTCCCCTATCCGGGGACGTGTGTCGAATTGATTAACCATTGTCGATTTAACGAACCATTACGATATCCTGGAATCATTTATTTCTGAGCTTTGTACTTGCTTTGTATTGGAATTGATGGGGATTTTTTAAATTGTTTGCATTATTTTTAATAAACTATTAAGAGACTTTATTATGATTTTTTTTATTTTATGTATTAAAAACCCACCCATACAACTTAAAAAAATAAAATAAAAAAAATGTAAGTTTCTTCTATGAAAAATTATCCAGCCGATCGCTTTTGGTCTGATCATAATAAAGCAACGGCCTTATCATCTGGGTTGTGGCAACATTGCCAACACACTTATAGAGGTGATGATCGCTTCATTGTGAGACACAAGCCCCTTCACCACAACAAGGTAACGATCACGAAGGGGAATTGACACTTGTATGTGCCTTTTTTTTTTGGTTTTGTTTTTGCAGCCACAGTGCAGCACCAGAGGCCAGAAAAATTAGGCATGTACACATGCCTGAAAAATAATGTTATTGTTGCAGCCGCTGTTGTAGCAGCGGTCGGAAAAATTGATGTTTTCAAGGCAGAAAGGTGACTAAAACATTACGGCTTGAACCCTGGTTGGTGGCGGAGAATTCACGAAAGTCTTACGGTATGCAGACATTAAATACAGCAGCGTGGGGACCATTTTGAGGCCAAGGCTTGTCATCAGGCCTTTTGTTAGTCAAACGTATCCCCCACTGTCAGTCCCTTCGGGATCCATGCCGGTGAGGTAATCAACACTTTTTTGACCGAGGCGACTACTTTTGTCAGTGACAATGCCTCCTGCTGCACTGAAGGTCCTTTCTGACAGGACACTTGAAGCGGGCAGGCCAGAAGTTCTATCGCAAACTGGGATAGCTCAGGCCACAGGTCAAGCCTGCACACCCAGTAGTCAAGGGGTTCATCGCTCCTCAGAGTGTCGATATCTGCAGTTAAGGCGAGGTAGTCTGCTACCTGTCGGTCGAGTCGTTCTCTAAGGCTGGATCCCGAAGGGTTGTGGCGATGTGTAGGACTGAAAAAGCTCTGCATGTCCTCCATCAACAACACATCTGTAAAGATCAAATCAAGCGCCTCACTGGCATGTTGTTTCGGCGCTGAATGTCTGAAAAGTGCGCCATGGCCGTGTAGGAACGCCTGAAATGGCCACACACCTTCCTGGCCTGCTTGAGGACGTCCTATAAGCCTGGGTACTTAGACACAAAGCGTTGTACGATGAGATTCAACACATGTGCCATGCACGGCACATGTGACAACTTGCCCAAATTCAATGCCGCCAACAAATTGCTTCCATTGTCACACACCACTTTGCCGATCTCCAGTTGGTGCGGGGTCAGCCACTGATCCACCTGTGCGTTCAGGGCAGACAGGAGTGCTGGTCCAGTGTGGCTCTCTGCTTTCAGGCAAGTCAACCCCAAGACAGCGCGACACTGTCGTATCCGGGATGTGGAATAGCCCCTGGGGAGCTGGAGGGATTCAGTTGATGTGCAGCCAGACACCACAGCAGAAGAGGACTCAGCCGAGGAGGTTATGGAAGAGGATGGAGTAGGAGGAGTAGAGGAGGTGGCAGTAGGCCTGCCTGCAAGTCGTGGCGGTGTCACCAACTCCGCTACAGAGCCACGCATTCCATGCTTGTCAGCCGTCAGCAGGTTGACTCAATGCGCAGTGTAGGTGATATACCTGCCCTGACCGTGCTTTGCAGACCAGGTATCAGTGGTCAGATGGACCCTTGCCCCAACACTGTATGTCAGAGATGCCATAACTTCTTTTTCAATCACTGAGTAGAGGTTTGGGATTGCCACTGTGGGGTCCCAATAGCGACAAATTTTTTGAAGGCCTCAGACTCCACCAGCTGGTATGGTAAAAGCTGGCAGGCTAAGAGTTCCGTCAAGCCAGCTGTCAGACGCCGGACAAGGGGGTGACTCTGTGACATTGGCTTCCTACGCTCAAACATTTCCTTTACAGACACCTGACTGTGGGAAGATGAGATGGAACTGCTGAAGGTGAGAGGCGGAGTGGCGGGTGGTTGAGAGGGGGCAAGGAGGACAGCAGTGGTTGACGTAGCTGAAGATGCTGGACAAGGAGGAGGATGGTGGCTTTGAGCTTGTGTGCTGCTTCTACTCGTCATCATGTGTTGATCCCATAGGCGTTTGTGATGTGCGATCATGTGCCTTCGCAAAGCAGTTGTACCTAGGTGGGTGTTGGATTTCCCACGACTCAGTTTCTTTTGGCACAGCTTGCAAATGGCATCGCTGTTGTCAGAGGCAGACACACAAAAAAAAAATGCCACACTGCTGAGCTTTGCAATGACGGCATTCTGGTGGTGGCAACAGCATGTGTTGATTGGCGTGCTGTCTGGCTGACCCCGGGTGCCGATACATGCTGTCTGACTGTGCCACTAGCTCCTTGCGACGACCTCCCCCTGCTTCCAACTCGTCTCCTCCTTCTCTCTGTCTCCCCTTCTGAACTTTCCCCCTCTTCTTCTTCTCTTCGAGCAGGCACCCACGTGGCATCCACGGACACATCGTCATCATCAACCACTTTACTTGTATCTGACACCTCAGCAAAGGAAGCAGCAGCGGGTACAACATCATCATTATCATCACACTGTACGTCCATGTGTGTAATGCTGCCTGACTGAGACATAAACCTGTTATCTCCATCCTCTGGCAAAAATGGTTGCGCATCACTAATTACATCCAACTGATGTGTAAATAACTCCTCTGAGGGATCAAGTGAAGCGGCTGTGGTGGCTGTGGTGGTAGTGGTGGTGGTGGTGGCGGGCGGGAGAGTGGTAACTTGAGAGCAGGTGACCAAAGCTGAGCTGGAGGAGGATGGTGCGTCAAGGTTCTTAGCGTAAGCTGTTGAAGATTGGGTGTCCTGTGTAAGCCAGTCAACTATTTTCTCCGAATTTTTTGGGTTCAGGGTACGTGGCCTCTTAACACTGGGCATTATTCCAGGGCCAGTGGAAATCACAGCACCACGAACACGACGGCCCCTGCGGCGTGGCCTGCCTCTGCCTGTCATTTTTTATTAGATAAGTGTTACTATGCGTGCAAGGTACTGTGCCACCCTATATAAGTGGTGGGCAGTGGGCACAGTACAGTCTGTGTGGGCCTGACACACAATGGCTTGCAACTGTGATTATATCACAGAAAAATATGAAATAGATTTTTTTTTTATCTGCAAGGTATTTGTGAGTGAGTGACACCCTGAAACGGTATAAGTGGAGGCCTAGCCACTAGCCAGTGGCCACAATACAGTCTGTGTGGGCCTGACACACACGGGCTTGCAACTGTGATTAGATCACAGAAAAATATTAAATATAATTTTTTTTATCTGCCAAGTATTTGTGAGTGAGTGACACCCTGTAACAGTATAAGTGGAGGCCTAGCCACTAGCCAGTGGCCACAATACAGTCTGTGTGGGCTTGACACACACTGGCTTGCAAATGTAATTAGATCACAGAAAAATATTAAATATAATTTTTTTTTATCTGCAAGGTATTTGTGAGTGAGTGACACCCTGTAACGGTATAAGTGGAGGCCTAGCCACTAGCCAGTGGCCACAATACAGTCTGTGTGGGCCTGACACACACGGGCTTGCAAATGTGATTAGATCACAGAAAAATATTAAATATAATTTTTATTTATCTGCGAGGTATTTGTGAGTGACACCCTGTAACAGTATAAGTGGAGGTCTAGCCACTAGCCAGTGGCCGCAATACAGTCTGTGTGGGCCTGACACACACGGGCTTGCAAATGTGATTAGATCACAGAAAAATATTTAATATAATTATTTTTATCTGAAAGGTATTTGAGTGAGTGACACCCTGTAACGGTATAAGTGGAGGCCTAGCCACTAGCCAGTGGCCACAATACAGTCTGTGTGGGCCTGACACACACGGGCTTGCAAATGTGATTAGATCACAGAAAAATATTAAATATAATTTTTTTTTTATCTGCGAGGTATTTGTGAGTGAGTGACACCCTGTAACGGTATAAGTGGAGGCCTAGCCACTAGCCAGTGGCCACAATACAGTCTGTGTGGGCCTGACACACACGGGGTTGCAACTGTGATTAGATCACAGAAAAATATTAAACAGAATAATTTTTTATCTGCGAGGTATTTTCTGTCACACCCTGTATGAATGGTGTGCACACAGTACTGTCTGTGACTGAGCCTGCAGCCTCTCACACACGGGCAGGCCACTGCAATATATATATATATATATATATAAAAAAAGCAGACTGATGTACCAGTTTCACAGCTTTTTGGGGTGCTGTCAGGACGCTGTCCTTACAGCAGATGAGTCTGTGGACACAGAACACTGCCCTAGCTAACGCTTTCCCTATTGAATCAGCAGCAGCAGCACTGTCCCTCCTCTCACTGAGAATGCAGATTCCGAATGAATCTAAAATGGATGCTGTCCAGGAGGTGGGAGGGTCTGGGAGGGAGGTTCTGCTGCTGATTGGCTGGAATGTGTCTGCTGACTGTGAGGTACAGGGTCAAAGTTTACTCAATGATGATGTATAGGGGGCGGACCGAACATCGCATATGTTCGCCCGCCGCGGCGAACGCGAACAAGCTATGTTCGCCGGGAACTATTCGCCGGCGAACTATTCGGGCCATCTCTATTGGAGAAATGTGTGTTTTCTGTGCAGGAGCTTCAGTTTCTGGGATATCTGCTTTCTGACTCTGGTTTTCGTATGGACCCCGAAAAGGTCCGGGCGGTTCTGGAATGGGACCGACCGGATAATCAGAAAGCTTTGATGCGGTTTTTGGGGTTTACTAATTATTATAGAAAATGTATCTTGAACTATTCTACCATTGTAAAACCTTTGACCGATATGACTAAGAAGGGCGCCGACGTCTCTGTTTGGTCGGATCAGGCATTGCAGGCCTTTTCGGCTATTACAGAATATTTTGCATCTGCTCCCATTCTGGTGCAGCCCGATGTGTCTCAGCCATTCGTGGTGGAGGTTGATGCATCAGAAGTGGGGGTTGGAGCAGTGCTGTCGCAGGGTTCATCTCCTGGCAAATGGGTTTTGTGCGCTTTTTTTTTCAAGAAGCTCTCGGTCACCGAGAGGAATTATGATGTAGGAGATAGAGAATTGCTGGCCATCAAATTGGCCTTTGAGGAATGGCGTCACTGGTTGGAGGGGGCGTCTCACCCCGTTACAGTATACACGGATCATAAGAATTTGGCTTACCTGCAATCTGCCAAGAGTCTGAATCCTAGACAGGCCAGATGGTTACTTTTCCTTACTAGGTTCAATTTTGTGGTTACTTTTCGCCCGGGGGTTAAAAACATCAAGGCAGATGCGTTGTCTCACAGTTTTCCTGGGGATGTGATATAGAGGATCCTGCTCCAATTTTGGCTGATGAGGTGGTGGTTTCCGCTCTGTACCCCGAATTGGAGATGGAAGTGTTGGGAGCCCAGGAGGGGGCTCCTGGTTCTTGTCCCCCAGGGAGGTTATTTGTTCCTGATGGACTGCGATACAAGGTATTCAAGGAACATCACGATACTGTCCTTGCTGGACATCCTGGTGGTAAGTCCACCTTTGATCTTGTGTCCCGGAGGTTCTGGTGGCCCGGGTTACGTAAGAGTGTTGAGGATTACGTAGCAGCTTGTGAAACCTGTGCACGGTCAAAGGTTGCTCATACTCGACCTGCTGGTTCACTTCTTCCTTTGTCTATTCGGTCTCATCCTTGGATGCACTTGTCTATAGACTTTATTACGGATCTGCCAAGTTCCTTCCGGAAAACAGTAATTTTGGTGGTTGTTGACCGTTTTAGTAAAATGGCTCTCTTTTTATCGTTAGCCAGTCTGCCCAATCCCAAGACTCTTGCTCAGATTTTTGTTGATAATATCGTGAAATTGTATGGCATTCCTTCAGATGTGATTTCTGATAGGGGCACGCAGTTTGTCTCCAGGTTTTGGAGGGCGTTCTGCTCTCGGCTTGGCATTCAACTTTCGTTCTCTACGGCTTTTCATCCGCAGTCGAATGGGCAGACAGAGCGTACTAATCAAAACCTGGAGACCTACTTGAGGTGCTTTGTGGCTGAGAATCAGGAGGACTGGTCCTCATTCTTGTCCCTAGCAGAGTTTGCTTTTAATAACCGTAGGCAGGAGTCCACGGGTAAGTCGCCATTTTTTGGCGCATACGGTTTTCATCCTCAGTTTGGTACCTTTTCTGGGACTAGTTCCTCTGGAATGCCAGAGGAGGAGAGATTTTATTCTGCCTTGTCTTCTATCTGGCGGAGGATCCAAGTGAATTTGGAGAAGATGGGTGAGAGGTATAAGCGAATGGCTGACAAGAGGCGTATAACTGGTCCGGACCTGTGTGTGGGTGATCTGGTGTGGTTATCTACTAAAAATATTAAACTGAGAGTACCATCTTGGAAACTGGGTCCAAGATATCTGTGGTGGTCAATCCAGTAGCGTTTTGTCTGGATCTTCCGCAGACTTGGAGGATCCATGATGTGTTCCACAAGTATTTACTGAAGAAATATGTGAAATCGGTGGAACCATCGCCATTGCCTCCTCCCCCTGTTCTGGTTGATGGAAATTTAGGGTTCTCAACTCAAGAGTTCTTTGGGGTTCCCTTCAGTACCTGGTACACTGGAGGGGATACAGCCCTGAGGAGAGTATGTGGGTTCCGGCTCTGGATGTTAGTGCCAGCCGACTGGTGAGGGCTTTTCACAGATCCCACCCAGATAAGGTTGGGCTGGGGTGTCCTGAGGTCACCTGTAGAAGGGGGGGTACTGTCATGCCCTGCTCAGGCTATGTGCGGAGGTCTGCCATGTTAGCAGCACGTGTGTAGCCTTTTGTTTTGGAGTTGAGCTATATCCGCCTCCCTTCAGGTGCACTGGGTGGGGTCGTTGGTTTGAGTTTAAATTACACCAACTCCCAGTGTCCTGTGCGGGTTATAGCTTCTGTCTGGCTCTGTGAAAGGAAGGAAGGAAGGATTTGCTGTTCCTGCTCAGAAAATATAAGTTGGTTTTTGTTTTCTTGTGGTTGGCTGTCTAGGCTGTTAGAGAGACGCCTGCCCCCTTCAGATTCTGAGGGAGCAGGCTGCCTCTATCCCCCTTTCACCATCTTAGGGATTTTAGGGAATTTTCAGCCCAGGCACGAGGACACGTTATTCCCACCTTCAGGGTCTGAACGTGGGCATAGAAATATAGGGAGAGCTGGTAGGGATTTGTCAGGAGGTGACCTTGATCCCCAGCTTCTCGCCTAGACACTTGTTTGTTTTTCTGTGTATCTGGTATCCTGTCCGCCGTGACAGTCATCCTCCAGAACTGTGCCCTGGCTTAACAATTGTGTACCTGGCATTTTTGGGTGCAGGAACCCACCCTCGGAGCCACTTATAAATGACTGGCTGGAAACCATATGAAATGATCGCTCTTCTTCCTCCTCCTCCTGTGCCACAGCCTCTTCCATCATCGCCAGCAGCGTTTTTTCAAGGAGGCATAGAAGTGGGATAGTAACGCTGAGAACGGCGTTATCGGCATTGGCCATGTTGGTGGAGTACTCAAAACAGCGAAACAAGGAGCACAGGTCTCGCATAGAGGCCCAGTCATTTGTGGTGAAGTGGTGCTGTTCAGCAGAGCGACTCACCCGTGCCTGCTGCAGCTGAAACTCCACTATCGCCTGCTGCTGCTCGCACAGTCTGGCCAGCATGTGGGCACGTCGCATATGAGGCGGTGAGCAGGAAGGCCGAAGTTACACTGCAGAGCTGACAGGCGAGCAGCTGCAGGGTGAGAACACCTAAAGTGCGCACAGACGGCAAGCCTCTGCACCGCCAAATTCAGCACATGCACCAGGCAAGGGATGTGCGTCAAAACTGCTAGTCCCAGCACTGCTACAAGATTTTGCCCATTATTGCACACCACGCTGGGCTTGAGGCTCACTGGCACCAACCACTCATCGGTCTGTTGTTCAAGGCCCGTCCATAGCTTCTGCGCGGTTTGTCCCCCAAACAGATAAGTTTTAAAACTGCCTGCTGTCATTTACCCCTGGCTGTGCTGAAGTTGGTGGTGAAGGTATTACGCTGACCGGATGAGGAGCCGGTAGAAGATGAGAAAGCGGAGTAGGAGGAGGAAGCACATACGCCAAACTGCAATCCGCCTCAGGCCCAGTTACCACTGCATTTACTCAGTGTGCTGCTATGGAGATATAATGTCCCTAAAAGTGCTTACTGTTTCACGTATCCGTAGTTAGGTGGACCTTGCCACAGATGGCGTTGTGCAGTGCACACCTGATTTTGTCCGCCACTTGGTTGTGCAGGGAATTGATGTCACGCCTGGAAAAGTAGTGGCGGCTGGGCACGACATACTGTGGGACAGCCACCACCATAAGGCTTTTAAAACTCTCGGTCTCCACCAGACGGAATGACAGCATTTCAAATTACAGTAATTTTGAAATGCTGGCATTCAGGGCCAGGGATCGCTGGTGGGTAGGGGGGTACTACCTCTTTCACTCCAGTGTTTGGGAGATGGAGAGCTGAACGCTTCCATGGGACATTGTGGAGATGCTTGATGACCCAGGTGGTGGTGTTGCTGGCAGCTCCTCTGTTTGCGGTGTGGCAGGTGGCACTGTCACTCCAGAGGTGGATGAAGAGGCTGAGACTGCAGCAGAAGAGGAAGCAGGAGGAGCCAGAGACCTTTCTTGGTTTTTGAGGTGTCTACTCTACTGCAGCTCGTGCTTTGCACTTAGATGCCGGGTCATGCATGTTGTGCTCAGGTTGAAAACGTTTATGCCTCGCTTCAGGCTCTGATTGCACAGCGTGCAAACCACTTGTGTCTTGTCGTCAGCACATTGCAAGGGAAATCCTTGGAGCTGGCTTTGGTGTGCTCAGTCCCTTGCTGCGGTGGGTCAGTAGCAGGCGTACTGTCTAGGGGAGGGCCGCTCCGCTTTTGCACCCTGCTCCCTCTTCTGCTGTGCTGGTGGCTCTATGCGACCACCGCCTCTTCCCCCGAACTACACAGGTCACTCTTATGACCTTGATTCCATGTGGAGTCTAGGACCTCATTATCCTCCACATCATCTTCCACCCAGTATTCATCCCTGCCCTCCTTGTCGGTCTGCACACAGCAGTTGGCACCTGTGTTTAGTCATCATCCGAGACGTGCTGCAGTGGTCCTCCCATGTGCTCATCTTGAAAGATAAGTGTTGGGCATTGGTGCTCTCAATATCTTCCACTTCTGGGGCAGGGCTAGTTGGATTTCCCTGGGAAACCCTGCTAACAGAGTCATCAAAAATCAGAAGAGACTGCTGCATGACTTGGGGCTCAGACTACTTGGCTGGTTTGCAAGGGGGGGAGATGAAAGACTGATGGACATCGGCTGCAGGTGCCAACTCTGATCTTTCAACAGGAGACTGGGTGGGAGACAATGTAAAGGAACTGGAGTCACTGTCAGCAACCCAATCTACTATCGCCTATACTTGTTCTGGCCTCACCATTCGTAGAGCCGCATTAGGCCCGACCAAATACCGTTGAAGGTTCTGTCGCCTACTCTCACCTGAGGAAGGTGTTTCACTTGTGCGTGTAGCTGGCACAGATCGACCACATCCTCTCCCTGCAACAGGAGCTCCACCAGCAGCACCACGCCCGGGGCAACGTCCCTTATTTGACGCTCTCCTCATATTTCATAAATTTAGGATCTTGACCAAAATGGGTGTTTTTTAATAACAGAATAGAACAACAGTTTCTAAAGGGTGTATCTCACAATGACAGATGCAGCAAAGGCTGCAAAATTAAGATTTTTGCCCTAAATAGTTTTTTTTTTTTTAAATAGAAGAATCGAACAAAAGTATCGAAAGGGTGTATCTCACAATGACATGTGCGCGCTTTCGGCTGCAAAATTATTTTTTTTGCCCAAAATAGGTGTTTTTTTTAATAGCAGAAGAACAACAGTATCTAAAGGGTGTATCTCACACTGACAGATGAAGACAAGGCCGCAAAATATAGTATTCGCTCCAAAATGGGTGTTTTTTTAATAACTGAATAGAACAGCAGTATCTATCGCATGTATCTCACACTGACAGATGCATCAAATGCTGCAATATTAAGTACTTTGCCCAAAATGAGTGTTTTTTTAAACCCAGAATATTATTGCTGTATTTCAAGATTGTATCTCACACTGACAGATACAGACAAGGCCACAAATTAAGTATTTTGCCCAAAAAGGGTGTTTTTTGAATAACAGAATATGACAGCAGTATGTGAGGCTTGAATTTCACACGTACAGATGCAGCAAGGGCTGTAAAATTTAGTATTTTGGCCTAAAAGGGTGTTTTTTAAAACCCAGAAAATTATAGCTGTATTTCTAGCTTAAATTGCACACTGACTAATGCGGCAGAGGCCCAAGAAAATTATAGAAGTATTTCAAGCTTGTTTTTAACAATCACAGATGCAGCAAAGGCTGCAGTATTAAGTACTTTGCCCCAAAATGAGTGTTTTTTTTAATAACAGAATATGACAGCAGTATATAACGCTTGAATTTCACACTGATATATGCAGCAAGTGCTTTAAAATTGATAATAATAATTTTACCGAAATGTTCGGTTTTGCGTCCGGGATCCAAAAATCCTAAAGTTCAGTACGAACCCGAACTTTACAGTTCGGGTTCGCTTAACCCTATTCACCACCAACTTCAGCACAGCCAGGGGTAAACAACAGCAGGCAGTTTTAAAACTTATCTGTTTTGGGGACAAACCCCACGCCGCGCAGGAGCTGTGGACGGGCATGGAACAACAGACCGATGAGTGGTTGGTGCCAGTGAGCCTCAAGCCCGGCCTGGTGGTGTGTGATAATGGGCGAAATCTCGTAGCAGCGCTGGGACTAGCCGGTTTGACGCAAATCCCTTGAGTGGTGCATGTGCTGAATTTGGTGGTGCAGAGGTTTCTTTAAAAATTACCCCGATATGTCAGAGCTGCTGCATAAAGTGCGGGCCATCTGTGCGCGCTTTCGGCGTTCTCACCCTGCTGCTACTCACCTGTCAGCGCTGCAGCGTAACTTCAGCCTTCCCGCTCACCGCCTCATATGCGACGGCCCACAAGGTGGAACTTCACCTTGCACGTGCTGGCCAGGCTGTGCAAGCTGCAGCAGGCGATACTGGAGTTTCAGCTGCAGCACACACGGGTGAGTCGC
The DNA here is from genome assembly GCF_905171765.1 of Bufo bufo. Classification (NCBI taxonomy): domain Eukaryota; kingdom Metazoa; phylum Chordata; class Amphibia; order Anura; family Bufonidae; genus Bufo; species Bufo bufo. Next base: position 230,404,373 of record NC_053394.1, on the reverse strand, counting down.
TCTGCGGAACAGCACCGCTTCACCACCAATGACTGGGCCTCATGCAAGACCTGTGTTCCTTGTTGCGCTGTTTCGAGTACTCCACCAACATGGCCAGTGCCGATAACGCCGTTCTCAGCGTTACTATCCCACTTCTATGCCTCCTTGAAAAAACGCTGCTGGCGATGATGGAAGATGATGTGGCACAGGAGGAGGAGGAGGAAGAGGGATAATTTTATAGGGTTTCCAGCCAGTCATTCACAAGTGGCTCCAAGGGTGGGTTCCTGCACCCCAAAAGCCAGGTGCATAATTGTCCAGCAAGGGCACAGTTCTGGAGGATGACGAGGTGGAGGATAAGGAGGAGGAGATGGAGGAGGAACCACAGCAGGGTGGCACCCAAACCAGCTCATGGGCATCACTGGTGCGTGGCTGGGGGGGATACAAAGGACACAGACGATACACCTCCCACAGAGTACAGCTTTTCATTGCCTCTGGGCAGCCTGGCACACATGAGCGATTACATGCTGCAGTGTCTCCGCAACAACCGCCAAGTTGCCCAAATTCTAACTTGTGCTCATTACTGGGTGGCCAAGCTGCTGGATCCCCGTTACAAGGACAACGTACCATCCTTAATTCCGTCACTGGAGCGTGATCGTAAGATGTGCGAGTACAAGCGCACGCTGGTCGACGCGCTGCTGCTGGCATTCCCACCTGACAGCAGGGGCACAGTGGAAGCACAAGGCGAAGGCAGAGGAGGAGGAAGAGGTCGCCAAAGCAGCTGGGGCACCACCAGTACCTCAGAAGGCAGGGTTAGCATGGCCGAAATGTGGAAAAGCTTTGTCAGAATGCCACAACAACCAGCACCACCAGCTGATATGGAACGTCTTAGCAGGAGGCAACATTTCAGCAACATGGTGGAGCAATATGTGTGCACACGCCTACACATTCTGAATGACGGGTCTGCCCCCTTCAACTTCTGGGTCTCCAAATTGGGCACATGGCCTGAGCTTGCCCTTTACGCCTTGGAGGTGCTGGCCTGCGCTGCAGCCAGTGTATTGTCTGAACATGTGTTTAGCAGGGCAGGGGGTGTTATCACAGACAAGCACAGCCGCCTTTCCACAGCCAATGTGGACAAGCTCACGTTCATTAAAAATAAACAGGCATGAATCCCACAGGACTTGTCCGTACCTTGTGCAGAATAGACATGTATACCGGCCTTAACCAGCCATTGTTATACTACAGCGCATTTGTTCATTGTTGTATTTTGGATATTTCACACTCTTTTGGAGTGTACCCTAAATTAAAAAAATAAATAAAATAAAAAAGTTTAATTAAAACCAAAAACCAGTGTTGGCTACCTCGTCCTCCTCCACCACTGCTTCCACCTACACCTCTACATCCACCGCCTACTCAAATGCCTACTTCATATGGACCTCCACCTTATAAATTAAGTTTATTTTTTTTTAATTTGTACGTAATTTATTTAATTTTATGTAATTTCATTAATTTGTCTGTTACATTTTCAAATGAAAATCACAAATTTTTGGGTGTAATATACCACTGCTATACCTAGTAGACAGGTACAAACATTTCACTAATTTGTCTGCTACATTTTCTGGTGAAATTTACCAATTTTGGTTGTGATATCCCACTGCTATACCTAGGTGCATATCCATGAAGCAAAAATAATTACAAAAAACAAGATGGCTGCACACCATTATACATACAAACAATAGAGCTGAGAAATGGGGGTCATTCTAAATAAAAGTGGTACAATACCGACTATAAATGAGTTAATGGAAGCTCTTAGCGCACATATTTGCTCAAACATGTGTCGGGCCCATCTACCAGGCGTCAAGGTGGCATCCGCAGATGGGTCCCTAACACTAAATATACTGCCTCTCTTTGGACTTACTTAAGCCTACAATTTTCAGGGCAGTGTAGAGACCAGCTACATACGTACTCTGCTCAGGTATTGTACCACTTTTATTTAGAATGACCCCCATTTCTCAGCTCTATTGTTTGTATGTATAATGGTGTGCAGCCATCTTGTTTTCTGTAATTTTTTTTGGTTAATGGATATGCACCTGTGATTCTGAAGGTTCTAGTCTAAATTCTCTGGTAGTATATATTGAGGGTAGCGCCTATTTTAGACTGAACACGCCCATCTTCCTGGGACTTCTGAGCAGAGTACGTATGTAGGTGGTCTCTACACTGCCCTGAATATTGTAGGCTTAAGTAAGCCCAAAGAGAGGCAGTATATTTAGTGTTAGGGACCCATCTGCAGAAGCCACCTTGACGCCTGGTAGATGGGCCTGACACATGTTTGAGCAAATATGTGCGCTAAGAGCTTTCATTAACTCATTTACAGTCGGTATTGTACCACTTTTATTTTGAATGACCCCCATTTCTCAGCTCCATTGTTTGTAAGTATAATGGTGCGCAGCCATCTTGTTTTTTGTAATTATGTTTGCTTCATGGATATGCACCTGTGATTCTGAAGGTTCTAGTCTAAATTCTCTTGCCCTACTATACCTAGTAGACAGGTAAAAAAAAAAATCACAAATTTGTCTTTTACATATTCGGGTGAAATTCACCAATTTTTGGGTGTGATATACCCCTGCTCTACCTAATTAGTACAGAGGTAGATTACACAAGAGAATGGCGTGAAGCCGCAGTAAGGGCCCCTCAAAAGAGCTTAACTCAGAAACTAATAGAGAACCTACAAAAGAACACTGAAAGCTGATGAACTATAAAAATATTGTTTTATTTAAATACATTATTAAAAGCATACAAGAGATGACAGACAAATGCACAAAGTGCAGCACAATCCTGGGAGAGTTGGTAGAATACAAAAAATGTAAAAAGACAGAAGTGACCCAAATATAAATATATCTTGATGAAGCAAAGTTACCATATAAAATATATGTTAAAGGGATACCCACTATTGGTAAGAGTACACATGATCTCATCAAATGTAAAGTGCAAGTGCAAGCTTATGTATACAAGCAAAGGACAGGAGAAATAACCCTCCAATGTGGGTCCCTAAATACATATATATGTATACCTATTCAATTAATCTAGGCAGATAATAAAGTGCATGTGCAAATCACGTAATGGTTTACAAGAAGACAGGTAACATTTCACTAATTTTTCTGTTGCATATTCAGCTGAAATTAACCATTTTTTGGGTGTGATATACCCCGGCTGTACCCAGTAGACGGGTAAAAACATTACACTAGTTTGTATGTTACATTTTCTGGTGAAATTCTCAAATTTTTGGGTGTGATATACCCCTGCTCTACCTAGTAGACAGGTAACATTTCACTAATTTTTCTGTTGCATATTCGGCTGAAATTAACCATTTTTTGGGTGTGATATACCCCGGCTGTACCCAGTAGACAGGTAAAAACATTACACTAGTTTGTATGTTACATTTTCTGGTGAAATTCTCCAATTTTTGGCTGTGATATACCCCTGCTATACCTAGTAGACAGGTAAAAACATTCCACAAATTTTTCTGTTACATTCTTGGGTGACATTTGACCATTTTTGCCTTGATTAAACCCCTGCTCTGCATAGATGATAGGGACATCAATTTAAATAAATCGTCTGTTACATTGTCAGGTGACATTTTACCAATTTTGCCGTATACAAACCCCTGCTCTGCATTGGCAACAGGGAATTCAATTTCAAAAAATCTTCTTTAATTGATGCGCGCCCCCTCCTTTCATTCAATGCTTAAACTTTAACAACTTGTGCCACATTTGCGCCTCAATAATTTATCCCACTTTTCCGCTCGATCATATTTAATTTTAAAAAATTTACCTCCCTTGGATGTGGTCTCTCTTTCTCATGCTACCTCTCTGGTGTGGAACCCTGATTCGCCGACAGTGGCGTTGCAACAGTGGCGTGCGGGCCGCACCGGGTGACAGACCCAGCAAACCCAGCTCTGCTACATCTATATATCTCTAAGTATTGCTATACAGTAGATAGATATATAGAGATATAGCAGAGCTGAGTGTGCTGGGGAAGCTGTCATGTGTATAGATGTAGCAGAGCTGGGTGTGTTTGGGCAGCTATCATATATAGAGATATAGCAGACCTGAGTGTGCTGGGACAGCTGTCATATAGAGATATAGCAGGGCTGGGTGTTTTTGGGCAGCTGTCATGTGTATAGATGTAGCAGAGCTGGGTTTGCTGGGGCAGCTGTCATATATAGAGATATATTAGAGCTGAGTATGCTGGTGCAGCTGTCATGTGTATTAGATGTAGCAGAGCTGGGTGTGCTGGGGCAGCTATCATATATAAAGATATAGCAGAGCTGAGTGTGCTGGGACAGCTGTCATATAGAGATATAGCAGTGCTGGGTGTGTTTGGGCAGCTGTCATGTGTATAGATGTAGCAGAGCTGGGTTTGCTGGGGCAGCTGTCATATATAGAGATATAGTAGAGCTGAGTATGCTGGTGCAGCTGTCATGTGTATTAGGTGTAGCAGAGCTGGGTGTGCTGGGGAAGCTATCATATATAGAGTTATAGCAGAGCTGAGTGTGCTAGGACAGCTGTCATATAGAGATATAGCAGTGCTGGGTGTGTTAGGGCAGCAGTCATGTGTATAGATGTACACTTAGCCAGCTATAACAGTAGAAGTCTCATATTTTTTCAGTCAGTGTCAATGCATCTCTTATGGCCTTGTGGTTAGGTGCTTTGCCTCTGATACAGAAGGTTGTGGGTTTGAATCCCAGCAGAAACTTTTCTGAAATACAAGCACTGACTCCATATATGGACATACAGGGCGGGACACAGGAAGAGGCTGACATGGAGGTAAGTGTATTTTTTTTTTTAATACTCGACTGTTACTGCCATGGGGGGAGCGGGAGGCACTTGATACTGGCACATGGGGGAGGGGGGTTGGCACCTGATACTGGCACATGGGGGGAGGGGGGTTGGCACCTGATACTGACACATGGGGGGGAGGAGAGAGGCACATGATACTAGCACATGGGGGGTTGGCACCTGATACTGCCGCACAATATACAGTATACCTCTACACTGTGCCACACAATATACAGTATACCTCTACACTGTGCCCCACAATGTACAGTATACCGCTACACTGTGCCACACAATATACAGTATACCGCTACACTGTGCCACACAATATACAGTATACCGCTACACTGTGTAGTCTGTTCTATAAGCACCATTGTTTTGTGGCGGCGGACAGAAAATAATCTGGAAGTGCCCCTCCGGAGACCAGGCTCTGACTGCTAGGGGGGTCTGCTGAGCTAACGGGTGCCCCCTATGGCAGTAGCACAACCATAGCCCCCATATATGGCTAAAAAATTATTGCTTCGGGGGAGTGACACCAATTTGTACCGCACCGGGTGACACCAGCCCTAGCAACGCCACTGTTCACCAATAACCGTGATCAACATGGTAGGCTCAGAAAAGAACATTGAAAGTTGATAGAGAAGATATCCAAATGGATCGTGGACGTCACGGTGACGTGCGATCAGACAGAAGTTATCTAGAGTCAACAAAGCGGTAGCATGGCCTCTCCTGTCTAACGTTTCCAAATCCTAAATACCTTAGTGACATTCCCTATATTTTTTTATTAATCATTCCAATAACAGGGCATCTTATGAGTCCTGTATTGTTATTTATTGTCACTACCTCCCCAAGTCGGGAGTGGGTAATTACTGCGTGCCCCCTCCTTTCCTTCGATTCTTCCGTTTTAATAACTTCTCCCACATTTCCGCTCGATCACAATTAAATTTCATCCATTGATCTCCCTTGGATGTGCTATCCCTTTCTCACTCTCCCTCTCCGGCGTGGAACCCTGATTCGCCGCTAACTGTGATCAACATGGTAAGCGCAGAAAAGAACATCGAAAGTGGATAGAGCAGATATCCAATTGGATCGTGAACATCACGGTGATGTGCGACATGGTGGGTAGTGATGGACGAACATCTGCCAGGACAGTTCGCGAACCCGATCAAATGTTCGCGAATGCGATCAAATGTTCGCGAACCACAAGTTTGCGGCGGGTCCCATTCATTTTAATGACATTTGAATCTGAAAAATCTTCAGCTCATATTTGCAGCCAAAAAATAATTTCTAGAAGTGCACAAATAGTCCCACAACAAGGACAGTGACATATGAGATGTATTATTCGAATTTGCAATCTCCATTCATTATTTTTTACAGTGAGAAATATTGGCAATATAATTTCTGCGTACGCGCATGCGCAAATGCACTATACAGTACCCAAATGCACTATAAAGAAAGTATATTGGTATATAACACCCTGCTTTAATCAGTTTTTTGGGGGGCGACTGGTATATCACACCAGTAGAAATTATTTGTTCCAATAACGCTTGTCCCTCTATATACCTGCAGTATCGCAGCAGAACCGCACACAACTGCCGCACAATACAAATGCACTATAATATACTTTCTAACATATAAAGTATATTATAACATTGTACAAGGAAGGCAATCAATTAGAATATACTTAAAGATAAAATGTTACATTTAATAATGTTACTATGAGGATCCATACACACGTCCGTAAGTGTTTTGCGGATCCGCAAAACACGGACACCGGCAATGTGCATTCCGCAATTTGCGGATCGCACATCGCCGGCACTATAATAGAAAATGCCTAATCTTGTCTGCAATTGCAGACAAGAATAGGACATGTTCTATTTTTTTGCGGAAACGGAAGAACGAATGCAGAAGTGTGGATCCGCAAATGAAAATGAATGGGTCTACACCCGTTCCTCAAAATTGCGGAATGGATGCATACCCATTTTGCAGACTTGTGAATGGAAAAGATATCCCTCAAAATGAAAATAAATTAAATTATTAATGCTAAGCAAAAAGCATAGATGTGGTAGGCAATAACAAGTGCACGGCGTCACTAAATGAGGTGCTCGGCTGCACCAAATCAGAAACCATATTTCCTACCACAATCCGGGGGTTCCAGTGCGCATCCATGAATCCCGGAGGGAAAGAAAAAAACATCTATCCCAGGGCTAGACAATGATGTGGTATTGAAGGACAGAGTTGGCAAAGAACTGTCCCTGATATTGCCCTACATGGGAGTGCTATAAAATTCTGGCCCTGATAGCCTAACCACAGACCACCCGCCCTGATAAGAGCATCCCCATCTGGAACCTTACCCTATATAAAAATGGCCCTAGTAAGCCACTAGGCCCCTGACTTCCAGGTGATCACTATATATATATAACTACTTGCTAGTGAGCCACCACAACCTACCACTATTTTTTGTACGCACTATTCACCCCTGTGTGTGAGCTCCTTTACAGTAGATTATGGACATTTGGCACCACATTGAAAGTAAAAAAGCGAAAGCAGAAAATTTTAAATTTGATGATATGCAGGATGATGTTTTTAGTAGCGATAAGGCTATGGCAGATGTCTTTAGAGAATTAGAGGGACTACTACAGAAACAACTCAGACAGTATTGGGAGATAAGGTCCCTACAGCAGTATATAGAGCATGGTAAAATTCCTAAGGGGTTAATCTTGAATAAAACCCCAGCACAAGATCTCCTTGGTGAGGAGTTTGAGGTGGAATGGAATAGATTACTATTCTCCTGTTCCATTTCACTCATGCAACTCATAATAAAAAGGAGAACAGCACTATTGGAAGTGCTGAATCAAAAAATTGGAAAATTAAAAGACCACCTTGAAAAATTCTCTAGAAATAGTGAATTTGAAATGTGGCAACAAAGACTCTGTAGTGGATTAGATAAAATTGAGAGTGAGATCATTAATAAAAAAACTAAAAAACACCAGAATACACAGAGAAATCACCAGGGTGAAAGATTTGGGGAACAAATTCCCTTATCACAGAATGAGATCCCAAAAGGGAAGAAAAGGGAAGGGGATAGGGATCGACAGGGCTTATCAGACAGCTACTCAATCTCTGTGACCAACAGATATGAGGAGCTGTCTGATTGGCATTTTTTAGATCATACCCCAGCACATCACAGAGCACGATTACGACACAGAGAAAGGACACCTCCCAATCACAGTTTAGAATCACCGACACATCACTACAATTTAAGACCCAAGAGCACTTATCAATACCAGAACACAGGGAAGGGACAACATCACATATCACAGAGACAGGATCACCATGCACCCCAAAAGATGAATCACACAGAGCAAGTAAGATACCAACACTCAAGACACAGAGGAGGGTCAGAAAGACAAGACGAAGTAAGAGGAAGAGACACATATCACAAAAGACATCACTAGCAACGGATCTCAGCGCAATAATTAATTTAAGTTCAACCACCCTGACTAAAACCCAAAATAATCTGTTAGAGAAAGGTCTTAAGTTTGCCCCCACCAATAAGATGGATAAATTCTCTACATATTTAGGAGTACAAAAACTAATAAGGAATATCTGCCTCAAAAAATATTTTATCAAAAATCCAATTGTGAGGAATGAGAAAGTGATAGTTGAAAAAAACGTAAAAAAGACAAAAAACCCTTACAAAAACCTCCTAAAAAATAAATCAAATATGTTTCCAAGGAGTGAAATCAGTAAAGAAATAGGAGCCTTTCAGAAGTGTGTAGAGGAAGATATCTGTAAACTAAAGGCTAGACCAAGAGCCACAAACAATCTTACCAGAGGAGAGTTTGAGGCATTGAAACAACTGCAAAAAAAACACTCCATCACTTTACGCCCCGCGGACAAGGGAGGTACGGTAGTGGTGATGGACACAATTAATTATAATAGGGAATGTCTCCGACAACTCTCAGATGGGGAGACCTATCAAAAATTGGGGGGAGACCCCCTTGAGAGATTTGAGTTGGAGCTCAGGAGATACAGTATGGACGGATTAGATAGTCGTACAATATTACAGCAGGAACTGGATTTCATTTTGGGCACACAGAGGAAGCTACCATGCTTCTACTGCCTGCCCAAAGTGCATAAAAATCCGAATGATCCCCCAGGACGCCCTATCGTCTCAGGGATTGGATCTATCACATCCAACCTGTCCAAATATATAGACGTACAGTTACAGCCAATAGTCAAGAAAACCAATTCCTATATTAAAGACACTACCCAAATCATACAGATTCTGGAAAACCTAGATGTCCAGTCTGGATGGATTATGGGTACACTTGATGTTCAGTCACTTTATACTGTGATTAAACATCAGCAAGGAATTGATGCTGTAAAAATGCAATTAATAAGAGATGGCTCGTATGGAGCAATAAAAAAAGAATTTATAACAAAAGGAATAGAGTATATCCTGAGCCACAACTACTTCTTTTTTGAGGGGGAATTCTTCCTGCAGAAGCGGGGTACCGCCATGGGGACCAGATTCGCCCCCAGCTATGCTAATTTGTTCTTGGCTGAGTGGGAGTACAACCTCATTAAGCCAAGGCTGGGGACGAATCTGGCCCTGTGGTGCCGTTATATAGATGATGTGATCTTCATCTGGAAAAAGAGTAAAGAAGAATTGGAAAAATTCCTAGAAACAATTAATATTAATAATTTAAATCTGGTCTTTACCTCAAACATACAGGAGAGCACCGAATTCTTGGATTTATTAATCACACAATCTGGTAATAAATATATATGTGAGACATTTCGTAAACCCACAGCTAGAAATAGTTATATTGATTTTTCTAGCTGTCACCTGCCAAAATGGCTGACAAATGTTCCCTCTGGTCAGTTCCGTAGGATTAAGCGGAACTGCACAGAGGGACATACTTTTGAGATGGAAGCCATTGAGATGAAAAGACAATTTATTGAGAAGGAATATCCTGAAAACTTAGTGGAGGAGTCACTCAACCAAATTAGGAAATTAGATAGAAGAGAGTTCTTTAATAAGGAGGACAATAAAGATAAAAATGAGATGGATAATGAGGAAGATAAAACACAAAATAAAGAAGCCATGAGAGTTGTTCTTCCATTTAATGAGAATTATAGGAAGATTCAGAAAATTATTAAAACCCATTGGCACCATGTGTTGAATGACAAAATTGTGGGACACTTACTCACGACTGTTCCGACGATTACCTTCACTAGGGCACCCAATCTAGGTATTAAGGTGGCCCCTACCGTAAAACCGTGGAAACAGAATAAGTTGAGTTTTTCAGGAACTTGGCTGAGTTTGAAGGGTTTTTATAAATGTGGAAGGTGTATGGGTTGTAGAATGAATAAAAAACCCTGCCTGATGACTAATGTCCCCTCGACTCAGAACAATTTTAATTGGGAGATAGAAGATTGTCTTACATGTGACTCCAGTGGAGTTATCTACCTTCTCCAGTGCCCCTGTAACAGACAATATATAGGACGTACCAAGAGGCCATTCAAAAAAAGAGTGGCCGAACATATTGCCAACATCAGGAAGGGTTATGATAAACATTCCCTATCTAAACATTATAAAGAGATGCATGGAGAAACACTGGAGAGGCGGAGAAACACTGGAGAGGCGGTGATTTTATGAGACAAATGTCTAGGATAGAATCCAGACGCATTTATGAATTTGGATCTCTACAACCGAAAGGCCTTAATTCGGAGTTGGAAATTTTTGGATTTATGTAGGTTGGGTGTCTCGTGGCCGACGGCACGTCGCATGCTAGGCCGTTTATCGGCGCTGCGATGTGTCCTTGGCTCCGAGATACCCACCCTTCTTTCTCTATCAAATCCGAATAATTGTATCAAACTCTAGGATTCCTATGAAACTTTCAAGATTCCTCACATCTATTATTTATTGTTTTATATTCTTATATTGATATTTTAATCTTGAAAATTTGTTTAATAATATTTTATTATAAAAAGTCATTTTATAAGTGTTAGCAATCAGATATCAAGTTTATATTTCACACAATGATATATCACACCGATTGGGACATCTGGGCCAAAAAACGCATGTGTCCCCAAAAAAAATGCATAAAAAACGCATGGAAACTGCAAGAGGGAAAAAAAAATAATAAAAAAAAATAAATCAAGGCTGTATAGAATTATCCCCTGATTATGTGGGAGGATTCCCTGGCAAACTGGGAGTAGCATGAACAACAGGTGTCCAAGATTTGGGAAGCAATTAAAGGAATGGATAAAAATGGAGGCAGAGCAGGCAGACACTTGACCACTGAGGAAGGGAGAGTGAATCTACCCGTAACGCGTATGGTGAAACAAGTGATGTACCTGCATTGAAAAGCCTCCGATAATACTGTATGGCCATACAGAAGAAAATCTCTACAGTAAAGGATTAACTATTCTTATCGTTGAAAGCTGCACCAAAGGAAATTGCGGAACAGAGTGGCAACTCCTGCGATCTTTGGAACTCCCGCAAAATTTAAACCAGCTTGCTGTATGGAGCGACTGAATAAGCCGGCAAATATTTAAAGCTCCATTGAAGCAATAGGGAGACAGCAGACTCTAGACGGTAAGCCAAACATCGATTTAAAGTTTTCTTCAATCCAAAGCTCATATCGAGCTTAAAAGGATATGCTATAAGAGACTTTTCACATTATCAGGATTCCTGTGGACACTTTATGAACATCATGCACTCCCAGTGAATACACCTACAACTTTTTCAGTGACATTCAGTTTCCCAAATTGGGATAGAGCGCTAGAAGATAGCGCCCCCTTTTTCCCAAATAACAGCATATACTTAAAGTTTTTTGGTGTGATATATATTATTGAATTTATCAACACTATTGAGTCATATAAATATAGTGTCGATCATATCTACCACAATATATGTGACTGTAATGTTGTATATTATTGCTACATTGTTCTTATAAATTTTATTACTTGTATTTTATGGGGATTTAATAAATATTTTCTGCATATGTCAATCTGGTTGCCAAGTGTATGAGTGCTCGCTCATTATTCTATTAATAGAGCTTTGTGTTTTTGACTCATTATAAAAGTATATTATTATATTGCACACCTATCAATAGCACACCTATACCAGTCCTTAAAAAGACTTTTGTGGCCCTATTAGCTAACGTCCCTAACAGCCTGTCCCTGCTCCACACAGCAACCTCTCCCTACACTGGCAAAACACTGAATGTAAAATGGCAGCCAAATCAGGTTTATTTATAAGTTAGGAAACGTCTCAATTGGCTGTCGTGTACCACCTGATGGATATGTCATGGGTCAAAGTTCTTTATAATCTAAAAGAAATGGCGGGAGCAAATATCTCCATATGTTTGCTTGTTCGGCGAATCGCGAACACACAAAGTTCGCAGCAAAACGACCGCCGGGTGAACCGCAAAGGCCATCTCAAATGGTGGGGCAGTATGTGTGCACACGCCTACACGAACTGACTGATGGCTCTTCCCCCTGCAACTTCTGGGTCTCCAAATTGGGCACATGGCCTGAGCTTGCCCTTTATGCCTTGGAGGTGCTGGCCTGCCCTGCAGCCAGTGTATTGTCTGATCGTGTGTTTAGCACAACTGGAGGGGGTGTTATCACAGGTTATATTTCCCAATCTTTTGGGGTGTACCCTAATTTAAAAAAAATTGAAATAAATTTAATACCAAAAAGCAGTGTAGGCTACCTCCTCCTCCTCCACTGCCGCTTCCATCAACACCGCCACATCCACTGCCTCCTCAACCTCCTACTCCATATGGACCTCGTCCTCCTAGATCTGTAACATCCCAGAGTATGTCACTAAACTCTTTCTCCCTGCTACAAAATGTCAGGTGTATATGTGTATTGTCATCTTGTGTAATCTAACAATGCATTTCCCATTATATGTATTCTCCAGGCCTGTATAATGTATTTGCTGTAATTTCCATGTACACCAGCAGGTGGCAGCAATATGTTCAGCAGACCTTAGCCAGTTTAGTATTACTAGTCTGGAATAGTACATTCCAGTCTAGCTCCCCCTCTTTGAGGAGGAGTGGAATAGTCCCACATCCTACCTCATGGGGAGGAGAGGAAGTTAAGTCAGTGTGTACCAGCCCCCTGCTTCGGAAGGCTGTGTTGGTAGGAGCTCCCAGAAACAGGGATCCCAACCTAGGATCCAGCCTCGGCTGAGGCCAAGGATCACTCTTCCCAGCCTGAGTCATCTACCTCAGCTGGTGACAAGCAAGCAGCACCTCCAAGACTACAGATCTCCAGTAAGCCATTCCCTGTGAGCATCCTGTGAGTACTTATCCAAAAAACAGGAGAAATCAACTACCTCCTCAGCTAGTCAGGCCCATACTAAGCAGAAGACAGAGCAGAAGATAGATACCTGCCAGATTCACTAGGCATATGTTAAGAAGCAGAATACATATTGATTCCTGCCACATATTGCCAATACCTGCTGGGACCCAAGACCTATGCTGTAACCGTATGGATTCAAGCTGCCAATCATTCAGTAAAGACAAGTTGGATTATATTTCCTGTCTGGATCTCATTCATTCCTCAATTACTCCTACTAACCGCACTCATTTTATTGCATGTGAGCCAGGATCCAGGAGTCCAGCCGTACCAAGGTAGGAGACACCATTGACACAATACCTAATACACAGAGACGTTATCCCCCTCTGGCATTCCTCACCTGGTACGTGAGCTATTACATCTTAAAGGGCCCTGTTACAGTACCTGTGCAAGCAGCAATTGGCGTCACAAACTAAAAACTATTAATATTGCGCCAGTGTGCATCTGTCCCAATCCGTCTTACTGCAGATAAAGATTATCATTTTTAATTTTTACGTATTTTATGTTATTTTAAGTCATTTTACTATCCACATTTGTTTGCAGAGCACTTGTCATGCTCTTAACCACATTTTGCTGGCATTTGCAGCCCTCTCGCCCTATCCATTAAATTTATAGAGCCAATTTAGTGCTCAAAAGTTCGGGTCCCGAACTCGAACTTTTTTGTGAAGTTCGGCCGGACCCGTCGAACCCGAACATCCAGATGTTCACTCAACTCAATTTTATCTTACCTGAAATACTATTTTTCTGCTAGTTAGGACTTTTTGTCAATTCTGAAAATCTCTTACAGCATCATGAATCAATGCAAATTTATAGTCATTGGAGATGAGCAATATAATACTCTTATAGCACTCTTAGAAGATCATAATACTCCTATATTAGCCAAGGGCTTGATATTTTGGGCAATACTACTACTGGTACCACTCTCTAATCATTACTTTTTTACTTGCTTAAATAGGAGAAAGATACATTTAGTTTGATATGGTGCAAATACATGTCACCAGCTTAAAACTATAGGCCTTTGCAATTCAAACAAGAATACAGTTTTGGGGAGTAATAATAAACTTGAATGGTAACTTCTCTACTTCTAATTTAGTTTAAAAGCGGTTTCCAGGGGTCTCTCTCTGAGCTACTTTCTCCCCTGGTTCTTTACTGCTCTCCAGATCTTGTGTCTGGGTCACATGAACAACTCACACTTGCCCCACGCTCACTTTGCACTCCTCTGTGTCACAGTCGTTACCTTTGACTGTGACCTTCCGTTCTTGCTCGTTCGGCGCTCCTCGCTGAAGTTCCGTTCCTGTGTGTCATTTGTGGTTCTTTATGGGTTAACTCCCCTGTGTGCCTATTAGGAGTTAATCCTCTGTCTGCTCCATGGGTGTGGTCTCTCTGCTGCACCCATGGATCCTGTATATAAGGCTGAGGTTTCCTCAGTTCTGTGTCAGCTCTCCTGGTGTGTGTTGTCTTGTCCTGCTCCTGGTTTGTACTCTCTCTCCCATGCCGCTGACCCATGGGATCCGTGTCTGTCTGTGCTCTGTGGGTTTCCCTACTTGTTAATTTACGTTCTTTCCCGTCCTCTCTGATGTCCTTTCCCGTCCTCTTTCCTGTCTTTCTGTTTTCTGTTCTGCCAGTTATGTTTTAGTTACTTTGTGTTTATTCTGATGTCTGTGTTCAGCAAGCCTTTGCAGCAGAGTGGCATGACAAGGCCATGCAGTTTACTACTGGTGGAGCAAGTCCTTCTCTGCTCATTGCCACTCCTTCTCCCTTGCGTGAACTCCTGCTTGTATTATTAGATGCCCTGTTTTGTATTTGCCTGTATGTTATATATGCCTATGTGCCGTCGGTACCTTCTGGTACCTGTTGTCCATTCGTTCCTGCTGTCACTGTCTAGTTCACGCTCCAGAGTGGACCCTGGCAACGTCCTGCGGCAAAGTCTAACCCTACCATCTAGGGCTCTAGTGAACACCAGGAGTTGCTTAGTCACGCCCCTCTGGAGTATTACTAGACAGTGGCGCAGTGGGGGTTTTCTCCCACTGTGCTGACGGTACATAGAGCTCATGTTTTCTCTGTGCTGCCTTTCATGTTTTAGTTTGTGCAATAAACTCTTATGTGTCTGTACCTGATTTCCGTTTGTTTATTGCATGACGACGCGGTGGTCTCTCCTGGGACCTCCAACTCGTGACAGAATGAACAAGTAGGGAAACCCACAGAGCACAGACAGACACGGATCCCATGGGTCAGCAGCATGGGAGAGAGAGTACAAACCAGGAGCAGGACAAGACAACACACACCAGGAGAGCTGACACAGAACTGAGGAAACCTCAGCCTTATATACAGGTTCCATGGGTTCAGCAGAGAGACCACAGCCATGGAGCACACAGAGGATTAACTCCTAATAGGCACACAGGGGAGAAAACCCATAAAGAACCACAAATGACACACAGGAACGGAACTTCAGCGAGGAGCGCCGAACGAGCAAGAACGGAAGGTCACAGTCAAAGGAATAATACCTGGCACTAACTTACTTATGGGAATTGGGTTCTATCACTAGACACCTGACCATCTGGCTCCACTCAGGTGGGCTGTGTAATTTCTAGCAAATGCATCCACACTGGCCGGAAAGAACAGGTGCTCCCCCCCTCCCAAGCAAGATGATGCTTGTAAATGTATCTATTACTACTAGGCTTTGCAGCAAAGCATTAACTATTTCCAGACACACACTGACCAATACACATGTTATCATCTAGACGTACAAATAACCAAAGTGTTGTCAACCTTCTTTCCCTAGGAACATACAGAAAACATGACATCGGGAGAGATTACTGTATGTCTTATTTACTTTTAATATTATTTTTATGTTGATTGTTCCATGAATCAGGTAAAATCAGATAAATGGTCCCATGTAAATATTTCACAATTAAACGGAAAATGGGAAAAAAATGGCATGATAATAATTCACCAGGCTCTGGAGAAGACCTCCCACAATTGTTTTGTTAATTGGAAGAAATGTAGCCAAATAAAGCTCAAATTTTTTACAGTTCTTGCAATTTATTTTAAATACCTGTGAGAACAGCTTGACATTTACTTGCAAAACAAGTGGAAGTTTTGACTCTTTTCTCTCCATCATTAAGATAGAAGTAGCATGATTTCAGTGCTTTGTGTGCTCCCTTGTTCCATATTAACCCGAGGCCTAGCAATTGGAAGATCCTAAAATCCAACAACAGGCACCTCTTGCTAATGAAACATTTCTAGAATCTCCTAGTTGGTGTATTGCACGTTAAGTCAATTCTGGTGAACTTACTTATTTTGATAATGTTTAGCCAAAGTCTCTAAAGATCTAATTACTAGAATTGTGTGTCAGATTGACTAGTGCCAACATAAATAAACATAATTGCATATTTTGGATTTACTTTCAGGAATAATAACCTGATCATACACTACTGTTTTATGGGGTTTATTTAAATACTAGACATTAAGCCCGTTATAATAACAGGCGCTAGAACAGTAGTGTATAAACATTAGTAGAAACAGTCTATATTAAATAGTAAGATAATTTAACCACATTGTATTTCTTGTTTTATTTTCTTTTGTCAAAAATATTTTGAAAAGTAAATTAATAATAAAAATAAAATGGAAACGTATATATCACGATACAGTAAGTATAGTTTGTAACAATCTGCAATATACAATACCTGAATCAGATATTCAGGAAAAAGGTATTTTTTAACCTCTTTAAATTTTTCTATAAAATTTCTTTATACACAACATTTCTTGTAAATATTCTATCTGAATTTGGCTACAGTTTGCCTTGTTCAGGATCATCTACAACCTTTACAACCACATCTGAAAAAGTTCTAACTCTAGATAATGCAACATATAACTGACCGTGGCAGAATACTGGTTCTGGCAAGTAAATGCCAACTTTTTCTAAGGTTTGCCCCTGAGCTTTATTAATTGTCATGGCAAAGGCTAATGCAACTGGAAATTGTCGTCTTCTTAAGGTAAATGGCAAATTAGTAGAGGATGGAGCTAAATCAATACATGGAATAAAGACCATGTCCCCTTCAGCTGAACCTGTCATTACTTGAGCAATAATCAGGTTTCTTTTCAAGTCTTTAACAAAGAGGCGGGTTCCATTGCACAATCCTCTTTTAGTGTTATATTTCTGAGGAGCATAATTATTGCTCCCTTTTTAAGGTTCAGTTTATGCCTCGGCATTCCTGTTGGAGTTAACTCATTAAGAAACTCAATAGGATAGTTCTGCATATCTTCCTCAGTTGAGTCATCAATTGAGTTTGAGCTAAGGAATGTCACAGTATCTCCTTCTAAAATGTTTAGCACCTCTTCATTTATGCTATCAACATCAGAGTTCTTTGGGCAAAGAATACATTTTTTTGTTATCTTTGAGAGCAACTAAAATTCTTTCTCCAAAAAAGTTGTTGACAATATTTCCTGTACATAAAATTTTTGAAGGGATTTCAATTATGTCTTCAGGCAAACCGTCAATGTGTGGTGTATCACCATTGCCAACTTGGATCAACCAATTGCTGAATTCAGTATCAACTGAACGGATATTGTTTGTAAGGTTAAGTATTTGGAAGTTTTGCCACAGTTTATTATACTTTATACATGCTTCAACAATTTTTGATCTTATGACAAATTGTACAATCATCATTGGGTTGTTTATGTTTGTGAACTAAATCTTCAATGAGATATTGCTCATATTTTAGAAAAAGTGCATTCATATTTTGTAATGATGCAAAAACGCAGACATATGCAAATAATTCCCTAAGTTGTTTAGGCATTGTAAAGTGGACAGCATCTTCCAGAGTGTTCTCCCATACATCGTCATCATTAATAAGTCCTTTTGCATTTGCAACCTCTTGGAAAGTGGTATGACATTACCATGTACTGTCCTCAGATCTTCAAAGGATACTGCACCAGCCACATGTAGCAATAGTAGACGCAGACAGTAACGCTCTGCACCTGATATTAACTTGACAGAATACATTCGTCCAATAATTTTTTCTGCACCACGTTGACGCAATTTCCAACAACAATTTTGAGAGTCAAACACATAATGCAAAGGAATGTCCGAATATAATATATTCTTTGCTTCCTCTTTTTGTTGATTCAATTTGAACCAAGCTGTCAATTGAGTATCACGGTTTAAAGCTCTCTGTACCGCTGTGGTAATGTCATTTGGGTTGAAAAAAACTAATTGTTCTTCAGGCAGATGCACTGTTAATCTATGGATGGTATGGGATTGATAATGCATTTCAAACCCATGCAAACGCCATGCTGCTTCTGGAGCACTGACATACCTAAAATTAATAAAGGTGTTTATTTCATCATGATTCAAAGTACCTTGTTCTTGAATGACAACATTTGCACAATCCTGACCTTTGTACACATATTTAAAAAGGTATTTGACACTTTTTTACTGATGCACAAACTTCCACATTAATGTGGCAATTGTACTTTAACGCTAAGTAAAGATTATATGGTACAACCCAAGAATTATCAATATTCTTTCCGTTAAGAATTATAGTTTGGCCTGTATTTCTTCTCTTGTACTTTGGATAGCCATTGCTATTAGCAATAGTTTTTTGTTGGAATTCCAGCGGAAAATCCTTACAGCATTTGTCATTTGTCATACATGGAGAATTAGGATTGAGTGCTCCGCATGGTCCATGAATCATATGCTTTGTTACAATTGCATGTAAGCGAGGAGTGATTTCCATGTTAGGGATTTCAGCAGAGACAATTTTATCTATCAGTTCTTCATTTTTTGGTTTACAGCTTTCTTTAAGAATGAGAAATATGTGAGCATGTGGTAAACCTCTCTTTTGAAATTCTATCACGTAGACCATTGCTTTTGGGACTCCAAAAATATGTTTTTTACTGATGTCATCAATTAGAGCTTTGAGTTTTAGGTGAAATACTCTTGCAACTAAATGTGGTTGTCCATCAACAGTTTGTCCATGTTGTAGGTTATGTACAATCTCTTCCCATTTGGGATTGCATGTCATTGTAATAAAAACATCTGGTTTTCCATATTTTCTGACAATTGCCATAGCATCTTGATAATTTTGTTGCATGTTTGTGGGGCTCCCCGCAAATGAAGAAGGCAAAATATAAATTTTTCCATGACTCAGGCCTGCTTCATTGGCTTCATTAAACAAATGATCCATTAATCTAGAGTATTTTTCAACACGCAATTTAGGCAGATTTTGACGTATATAATTGAGTCTGTTGGCTTCTGTTTTAACATATGCATCAACTATATATTGCTGTGTAAGACGGCCTGCATTTAAAAAGAGATTAAAATCCTCTCTAATGGAAAGACGGTAACTGTAGTATTGCATTTGAGTGACTCTAACTCTAGGATTGTGTGACTGGTTTGGTAAATTTAATAAAGCTTATGGTCTGTTTTGCAATACCCCAGCTTTGATCCCCATAGGGGAATAACAATGGATAAACCATGGGTTCCAAATTAGGATCAAGGACACTAATTCTTAGTGGTTTTTTTTTTTTAATTTGTATAATCTTTACTTGGTTTGCAGTGTATAAGAAGATCTCTTTCAAGTGGTGGTTCTCCATCATCATTTTGAAAAATAAAAGCAACCTCATTATATTTTGGTGTGTTATAGCGCCTTTGGTCATTTTTTGCGATCTTGTACTATTGTCATGGACACTTCCTTAATAACATTGTCATTTTTGGAGGCATTCTCTTCATATTCTTTTTCAACTTGGTACAACATTTTGCAGGCCTCGGCAAAAGGATTGAATTGTGCCATAAATGTACTTAATGTTTGCATAAGCTCTGTATTTATTCCTGAGTTGGCAGAAATTTGCATTCTTTGTTCTGCAGCTTCAGAGGGATCTAAAATGTATAATTGTGCAAACTGTCTGTTTTTACCCTGTTGAGGATGCAGTGTTCCTGCTCTGTGACAAATCGAACCATGGATTCGAAAACAGTATGGCCCATAGCCAGAAGGCGGACTAATGTTAGCTCCCATAGATGCAAATGCTAGAGCACTATTTATTGACCTTACATTTAGCATGACATTTTTGCTGTAATGATGCTGACCCGTCATGAGCTGCTGTATAAACCGATTTGTTCGAATTGGTTGAAGATTTACTTTTCCTTTTTAGCAACACTGTGTAAATTTTTGATCAGATGGTCTTTCTCCTTCAAATTGTTTTGCTTGACAAAAATTGCATATCTGATTTAAATCTCCACATGTGTGGGGTATAATGTAACCCTCATTAATATTAACTATATCATTTATCATTGCCATTCTTTCTATTGTTGCCCGGGATTCGTTATTTTCCACTCGTTTACTTCGGGCCAGTCTCTGTAATTGTGCTTGCCACAAACATTGTAATTGTCGTTCTTCTGATGTAAGACTTGCTCTCCTAGCTTTTCTCTTTCAGCATGTCTCTTACGTTTTTGTCTTTCTCTTATATCATTTATCCTCTCCTGTGTGGCTGTTGATAAATGTGGTGTGTCTGTTTGTAGATCTGTTATCCTGCCTCTTTTTATTGCTCATTTTACTTTTCTTCAATAGATCTATTTGCTCGTCTTTGTCTTTCTCTTAGAGATTGTTTTTTACGCAGATTTTTCTGTTCTTCTATAGATCTATTTGCTCTTCTGAATATTTCTCTTTTAGCGTTTTTGTGACACTCATTTTCTTTTTCTTGAATTGATCTATTTGCTTGTTTTTTTCTTTGTTTTTCAGCCTTTCTTTTTTTGATTTTTACTTGCTGACTTGACTGTTTCTCCAGGAGAATTTGGTTATATAGGGTTTCATTGTCTGTGTATTTTGTCCTACTTGATGTGTCCTTTTTTTGGGTGGCATGTTGTTAGTAAAAAGTCCAAGTAATATAGGCTTGTACTTTTATAATTTTATAATATTTTCTCTTACTGTAATACTGACTTATATGTAGCTGTAATATGCGTCACTGGCACTGACTTTTGGCTGAGACTGCAGGCACTGTGACTGGTGGCTGATATGACTGCCACTGACTGGTAGTGCTGAGACCACTTGCACTGTGACTGGTGACTGATACAGCTGTCACTGACTGGTGGTGCTGAGACCACTGGCACTGTGACTGGTGGCTGATACGGCTGGCACTGACTGGTGGTGCTGAGAGCACTGGCACTGTGACTGGTGGCTAATACTGCTGGCACTGATTGCTGGCACTGACTGGTGGTGCTGAGACTGTGGGCACTGTGACTGGTGCCTGAGATGGCTGGCAAGGACTGGTGGTGCTGAGACTGCAGCTGATGGCTGAAACAGCTGGCACTTACTGGTGGCTGAGATGACTGGTAGTGCCACGTGGTGCTGAGACTGCTGTCACTGTGACGGGTGGCTGATACGGCTGGCACTGACTGGTGGTGCTGAGACCACTGGCACTGTGACTGGTGGCTGATAGAGCTGGCACTAACTGGTGGTGCTGAAACCACTGTCACTGTGACTGGTGGCTAATACGCTTGGCACTGACTGGTGGTGCTGAGACTGCTGTCACTGTGACTGGTGGCTTATACGGCTGGCACTGACTGCTAGGACTGACTGGTGGTGCTGAGACTGTGGGCACTGTGACTGGTGCCTGAGATGGCTGGCACGAACTGCTGGCACTGACTGGTGGTGCTGAGACTGCAGCTGATGGCTGAAACAGCTGGCGCTGACTGGTGGCTGAGACGACTGCCAGTGCCACGTGGTGCTGAGACTGCTGGCACTGTGACTGGTGGCTGATACGGCTGGCACTGACTGGTGGTGCTGAGACCACTGGCACTGTGACTGGTGGCTGATACAGCTGGCACTGATTGGTGGTGCTAAAATGGCGGGCACTGCGACTGGTGGCTGATAGAGCTGGCACTAACTGGTGGTGCAGAAACCACTGTCACTGACTGGTGGCTAATACGATTGGCACTGACTGTTGATGCTGAGACTGCTGTCACTGTGACTGGTGGGTGATACGGCTGGCACTAACTGCTGGCACTGACTAGTGGTGCTGAGACCACTGGCACTGTGACTGGTGGCTGATACAGCACGCACTGACTGCTGGCACTGACTAGTGGTGCTGAGACGGCGAGCACTGTGACTGGTGGCTGATAGACCTGGCACTAACTGGTGGTGCTGAGACCACTGGCACTGTGACTGGTGGCTGATAGGGCTGGCACTGACTGCCGTTACTGTGACTGGTGGCAATGATTGATGGCTGGCAATTATTCCTGGCACTGATTGGTGGTGCTGGCTAATACTGCTGGCATAGAAATGAATTGATCAGAGCACCGAAACAGTTCAGGCTATGAAAAACACTCCAACTAGATAAGCAAACAGTGGGCCCCAAAGGCAGGAGGGGGGAGTATAGTTATTTAAAATGTAACTTTTAATAAGGTCAAAAAATTGTCAGACTAATAAAACTCACTACATAGATAAGACATACATACACATAGACAACCAAAAATGGTGCCTGGCTGGTATAAACAATATACTGTTCCGTCCGGGGAGACGTGAACAGTCTTACCAGACCCTTTGTAGATGGTGGTGGAGGTCCTTAGGTACAGGAGGCAGGAAACGTAACAATCAAGCCATGTGGGGATGGTTGTGGTTGTAGAACCGCGTAGATGGAGCAATAGGAAGTGTCCTGAGTAGCCCTGCCTCGGATGAAGGGGGCTATTATGCTGCTACCTATCTACACGGAGCACTCGCCTTGAGAAAGGCGACCCCGTCCGGTAGCCTGTCCCTATAGTGGACCTCACCCTAAAACTACAGGATAGATGCCAGTGGATAGGATGATGGGAAGTGCTTCCGGGGGTCTTCCGACGTGGCACGTTTCTGTCCGTGACTCTTCAGGGAAAGACTGCAGGAAGACAGTAAGTGGAAGGCCGCAGGTATCTGGCCTGTGGCTCAATAACACACTGGGGATGAATGAAGCAAGGTTAAAAGCTTGTATTCTGCTATCCTGGTGTCGGATGCAGTAATGCACTGGAGGGATAGTCCTGTGCTTGGCGGTCCGGGGGACACAGTGGTCCCAGGCTACAGCAACCCTTCTGGTTTGGGGAAAAAGTGCAGTGAACCAGCCGCAATGTTGTACAGCAGTACTGGGTTTTAAATAGTCGCGCCCCAGGTCCTTCGCCCCTCCTCTTCTGTAGCACTATCGCTGCGCAACGCCTACCTGAGGCGCCGCTCGAGCCCGGTCACGTGACCCCCGCGTCAGAGGACCTGCGCCGAGGCCGCATCAACAGGACAAGGGCGGACGTCGTCGGTGACGTCACACGTCAACAGCACCACGTGGGGAGGGCGGGATCGCGAGCGGAGATGGGCGGGATCAAAGATCATCAGCCAATGGTCATATGGTCTGATGATCGTGTGGAGCGCATAGTGTATGCGTCTCCCTTGGTAACAACCACAATGGTAAAGCCTTAAATCGGCAGCTAGCATTTAGTGCAGGAGTCATAGGCAGGCAAGTAATCAATGGAGCAATTGTTGTCGGAGCGACACCGACAGACTGACATGAGGTCAAAAGGTGAATGACAGTGTCACGTTTATACGGACACCATGCATTAGAGGCCAGGCATTGACCTAAGGAGGCGCTCTTCAGGTTAGGGTCGCGCAGTACAAAGGCAAGCGCTAATCAGATTAGTTCAAAGGAGCAGTCCATGGGCTAGGATCGCACCTAACAGAAGCAGGTGCCAATCAGGATATCATGAACCCCTGCAAATGCCACCGTTAGGGTCCAGATGCTAGTAGCCGTCTAGACCAAAACTAAACTAGAAACAGGGTCAAACTAAACTAGAAACGGACACAGAAAGCCATATGCGCATTACACAGGTAGGTGCTAATCAAAATGATTTTAAAGAAGCACTCTGCTGGCTGAAGTCACACATTAGACGGTACAGAGGCTGGCGCTAATCAGGATCTCAAGAGTACCTGCGTACACCGCCATCAGGAACAGGGCGCTAGTGACAATGTAGACCAGCATGACCCCAAGTACGGCCAGGGTATATGCCAGCCTCAATGTGTGCGCAGCGGTGTATCGAGGAGAGGGTGCCCCCCACACACAGTAAGTAGGCGCAGGTTTAGCGCCGTATGCGCTAGTTGAGGTGCCCGAGGCCCTGGGTCAACATCAGAGTAATGACAGTATTGACAGTAACCATGTGGCACAAAGTGGGACCACCAGCTAAATGACGATTAAACGCTGCCCCGGATCTTCAATCGAGCAGTCGCACCATGATAGATGAGGCATAACTGTTATCATACTCAAAGAAAACAGGAGAAATTCAATCTCTCATTCATGCCTAGAGGTGCCGCTGTTTTAAGATTGAAGATCCAGCGTGCTTCGCGTTGGAGGAGGCTCTTGTCCCAGTCCCCCCCTCTTGGAGGGGGTTTTACGAGATCAATGCCCATGAATTTCAGCCGGGCTTTGCCGTTGTGGTCGGTGTGCACATGTTTCGACACCGGGGTGTCCCTCTTGTGTGTCACGTCCCCCATGTGCTCACCGATCCTCCTCCTAAATTCCCGTATGGTCTTTCCGACGTATTCCAGACCGCACTCACAAAGGATGCGATAAACCACACCTCTGGATTTGCAATTAATAAAGTGCGGGATGGAATACGTCTTACCTGTGACCGAGCTGGTGAAGGATTTTGTAGTCATAATGTATTTGCAGGCCACACACCTGCCACACCTATGGCTACCCACCAAATTGGACCGCAGCCATGTTGGTTTTGTACTGATGGATGAGAAATGACTGCGGACGAGTTTATCGCGCAGATTGGTACCTCGTCTGTATGTTATCTGTGGACTATCTGCTAATGTGTCCAAAAGGTCGGGGTCCATTTTCAGGATCCCCCAGTGGCGTCGTAAGATGTCCCTAACCTGACTTGAACCTCTGTCAAAAGTCGTGATGATACGTGACAGTTTGGTTGTGGGAGTGTTCGGCTGTTTCTCAATTAGTAGGGTCGGTCTCTGTCGTGCTAAGGCCACTCTATAGGCGGCTCTTAGGATGTAGTCCGGGTACCCCCTGAGTAGAAATCTGGCCCTTAGGTCGGCTGCCTGAGCCACAAAATCCTTTTTATCCGAACAGTTCCTCCGTAGGCGGAGGTATTGTCCTCTTGGTATCCCTCTCCTGAGTGGGAGAGGGTGACTACTCTCCCATCTCAGGAGAGAGTTTGTCGCATTAGGCTTTCTGTGAATCGAGGTATCCAGTTCACCCCTATCATTCTTGGTAATTTTAATGTCCAGGAATGGTAGACAGGTTGGGTGGGTCTCGAATGTAAACCTCATGCCAATGTCGTTCTGGTTTAAGTGGAATAGGAACGACTCAAATTGAGAGGGGCTCCCGTTCCAGGTGATAAAGATGTCATCTATATATCGCGCCCACAGTCCAATTCTAGATATATCGTCCGGACTCCTATCCCCGAAAACCAGGGTCTCTTCCCACCAGCCCAGGAATAGATTAGCATACGACGGGGCACAGGGACTCCCCATCGCGGTACCCCTGAGCTGGTGGTAGATCTTATTATCAAAGGAGAAGAAATTCCTGTTCAGGGTGAATTCTAGGATCCGGACGATGAACTGGCTGTGGGCGCGATATTGGCAGCCCCTGGATTTCAGAAAGAATTCAACTGCCGTTAGTCCCAGCTGGTGCGGTATGGAAGAGTATAACGCCTCCACGTCTATGCTTGACAGTAGGCATCCACTCTCAAGGGTAAGACCCTCCAATTGTTTGAGGAGGTCCGTAGTATCCTTGAGATGAGATGGCAACGTGCTTACAAATGGAGCTAAAACACGGTCAATGTAGATTCCCAGGTTTTGATTGAGGTTATCCACCCCTGACACTATCGGCCTTCCTTTCAGTGGGGAGGTCCCCTTATGGACCTTTGGAAGGCAGTAGAAGGTGGACCTACGGGGGAAGGGAGGTAGCAAAAATGAATACTCTTCCAACGAGATAATGTTAGAGCCCTTGTCCTCATCCAGTATGGATTTGAGTTCACGTTTATAAACGTCCGTGGGGTCTTTGTCTAGGATCTCGTAGGTTGCCCTATCTGAGAGAAGGCGCATGCACATCTCCCTGTACCGCACAGAGTCCATGACCACGATATTGCCCCCTTTATCAGCAGGTTTGATGGTAATCGTGGGGTCATTGCCCAAAGATGAAATGGCAGTGGTCACGGACTCTGTGCAATTGGTGTGGTGTGAGGAGACCTGCAGACCCTCCAAGTCCTTTGTAACCCTGTTGAGGAAAACGTCTATGCACGAAACCTCACCAGAGCTAGGTGGCATCTTGGTACTTCTGCATTTGAGATCCGTGAAAGGCCCCAGACCTGACGTCGAGTTATCCATCACGGATAAAGAATTCAGCAATTGGACATCAGCTAGCATCTCAGCTGGGATGCCAAGTTCAAGGCATCGGCGTCTATCAGTATATTTAAAATGCTTATGCCATCTAAGCTTGCGAATGAATAGATTCAGGTCTTTTACGGCCATGAATCTATCAAACCTAGGGGTAGGTACAAAGGAAAGTCCCAGTTCAAGGGCTCTAGTCTCGTCTGGGGAGAGAGGGCGTGAGGACAAATTAATCACCTCTGGTCCTGTGATTGAGTTGGCATTTGGGGTGTGCGACTGCGGAGTGGGTAGCCCAGAGTCTGACTCGGTTGTCCTAAAAAACGGTTATCTCTTCCTCTATATTGACCCTTGGATCGGCCCCTTCTAGATGAACCCCTGTTTGGGTGTTTAGTAGTTTGGGGTCCCGTATCTCTTTCTGAGTCAGAGAGGTCTGTTTCAGTCGAGGACCTCTCTGAATTACTGGGTCTAGTGTCCCTTTTTCCGATGTTAAGGGAGGAATAAATCCGGTTCTCCTTAAAATCGGAAAGGTCTCGTATGAATTGACGATGTTTTCTTTCTTTGAGGTGGTACTGGTACTTCTCAAGGGTCAGTTGTAGTTGTTTTTCCCTATTTGAGAATTCAGTCTCCTGCGTGAAGGCCCGTACCACCTCAATTTGTTCAGACAATTTCTGATTCAGAATGGTCAATGTATTCTTCTCCTCATCCACCAGCAGCCTCATCAATCTAAGGGAGCTATCGGTAGCCTCTTGTTCCCACTTAGTCATAAAACCTGGGTTGCGTGACCGAGCTGATGGGAGAAGAGAGATACGGAGACCTCGGGGGACTATACCGTTTTTAATATAATTATCCAGACTCTGGACCTCCCACCACGACGTGATCTGCTCTTTATAGACCTGTGTCAAGTCAGTAAAGGCAGTGTGAAAAGAGGGTTGGTACTTTTTCTGAGAGAATTGTTTCTCAGAAAAAATATCTTTGGCTTCATGCAACCAATTGTCCGCATTGAAGCCTGTCGCCAAGAATCCTGCCATGCCAGAAAGGAAGGAATAGAAATGAATTGATCAGAGCACCGAAACAGTTCAGGCTATGAAAAACACTCCAACTAGATAAGCAAACAGTGGGCCCCAAAGGCAGGAGGGGGGAGTATAGTTATTTAAAATGTAACTTTTAATAAGGTCAAAAAATTGTCAGACTAATAAAACTCACTACATAGATAAGACATACATACACATAGACAACCAAAAATGGTGCCTGGCTGGTATAAACAATATACTGTTCCGTCCGGGGAGACGTGAACAGTCTTACCAGACCCTTTGTAGATGGTGGTGGAGGTCCTTAGGTACAGGAGGCAGGAAACGTAACAATCAAGCCATGTGGGGATGGTTGTGGTTGTAGAACCGCGTAGATGGAGCAATAGGAAGTGTCCTGAGTAGCCCTGCCTCGGATGAAGGGGGCTATTATGCTGCTACCTATCTACACGGAGCACTCGCCTTGAGAAAGGCGACCCCGTCCGGTAGCCTGTCCCTATAGTGGACCTCACCCTAAAACTACAGGATAGATGCCAGTGGATAGGATGATGGGAAGTGCTTCCGGGGGTCTTCCGACGTGGCACGTTTCTGTCCGTGACTCTTCAGGGAAAGACTGCAGGAAGACAGTAAGTGGAAGGCCGCAGGTATCTGGCCTGTGGCTCAATAACACACTGGGGATGAATGAAGCAAGGTTAAAAGCTTGTATTCTGCTATCCTGGTGTCGGATGTAGTAATGCACTGGAGGGATAGTCCTGTGCTTGGCGGTCCGGGGGACACAGTGGTCCCAGGCTACAGCAACCCTTCTGGTTTGGGGAAAAAGTGCAGTGAACCAGCCGCAATGTTGTACAGCAGTACTGGGTTTTAAATAGTCGCGCCCCAGGTCCTTCGCCCCTCCTCTTCTGTAGCACTATCGCTGCGCAACGCCTACCTGAGGCGCCGCTCGAGCCCGGTCACGTGACCCCCGCGTCAGAGGACCTGCGCCGAGGCCGCATCAACAGGACAAGGGCGGACGTCGTCGGTGACGTCACACGTCAACAGCACCACGTGGGGAGGGCGGGATCGCGAGCGGAGATGGGCGGGATCAAAGATCATCAGCCAATGGTCATATGGTCTGATGATCGTGTGGAGCGCATAGTGTATGCGTCTCCCTTGGTAACAACCACAATGGTAAAGCCTTAAATCGGCAGCTAGCATTTAGTGCAGGAGTCATAGGCAGGCAAGTAATCAATGGAGCAATTGTTGTCGGAGCGACATACTGCTGGCAGCAGCTGCAGTGTGTATCTGAGAGCAATTTCTGTCACTGTGCATGCAATGGCGGCGCTTCTTATGCACTCTGCTTCTTTTGCACTCTGCTCCAACTGACACCACACACCATAAGAGGCGGTTATTGGCCAGCGGCGCAGTTGTGGGGATGGTGTGATTGGACGGCTCCATGCTGTGGGCGGTCCGTACAGCGTGTGGTGCACTGTGTGTTTATTGGCTGGCGCAATTGTGGGCGGTTCGGGCGGCGACTTTGATTGGACGGCCGCGCTGCTGTGGGCTGTCCGGGCTGCATGTGATGCGCCGTGTTTTTATTGGCCGGTGGCGCGGTGCTTTGGGCGGTCCCTGCTGTGTGTGTGTGGAGTGTGTGCTGATTGGTTTGTGCGCCGCGCATGCGCACTTCACTAAGGCTACTTTTACACTGGCGTTTCAGGGTCCGCCTGTGAGATCCGTTTCAAGGCTCTCACAAGTGGCCCCAAACGGATCAGTTTAGCCCCAATGCATTCTGAATTGATGCGGATCCATTCAGAATGCATCAGTTTGGCTCCGTTCCGCCTCCATTTCGCTCTTGAGGCGGACACCAAAACGCTGCTCGCAACGTTTTGGTGTCCGCATGGCGGTGCGGAGCTGAACGGATCCGTCCTGACTTACAATGTAAGTCAATGGGGACGGATCCGTTTACATTGACACAATATTGGTGCAATTGTAAATGGATCCGTCCCCCATTGACTTTCAATGTAAAGTCAGGAGTCCCTATTAATATACTATCGGATCAGAGTTTTCTCCAATCCGATGGTATATTTTAACTTGAAGCGTTCCCATCACCATGGCTGCCATGGTTACTTAGCTTATACTTACATGCGCTGTCTGTGGCCGGCCAGCGCTCCTCCTACTGGTAAGTGACAGGTCTGTGCGGCGCCCTGCGGTGCTTAGGGCGGTCCCTGCTGTGTGTGTGGAATGTGTGCTGATTGGTTTGTGCGCCGCGCATGCGCATGCTCACTTCACTAATCGGCACACACGCACGTACACAGGGCTTTTATTAGTATAGATTGTTCAAGGCAGGAACATTTTCATTATGGCAACTGCATTCTTATTTGAAAATTTAAGGAATTTGCATGCTTCATACGTTTATGGGGTGATATCAAATGTTCTCACGGAATAGTATGTACTGTTATCTTCTTTCAAATGTGTACAGCACCCACTTATTATTTGATCAAGGGCTAATAAATTACCAAGAAAAGTATTGAAATGTTACAACCTTTATAAACTAGTAAGGCAGATAGATAAAAGTAAAGAAGGAAACTTACTGCAGTATGAAAATAATGCATGTTTTCTTAAAGGTCATGACTAGAGTTGAGCGAACACCTGGATGTTCGGGTTCGAGAAGTTCCCGGAAATGTTCGGGTTCGGGATCCGAACCCGAACCGAAATTTGTCCCGAACCCGAACCCCATTGAAGTCAATGGGGACCCGAACTTTTGGGCACTAAAAAGGCTGTAAAACAGCCCAGGAAAGAGCTAGAGGGCTGCAAAAGGCAGCAACATGTAGGTAAATCCCCTGCAAACAAATGTGGATAGGGAAATGAATTAAAATAAAAATTTAAAAAATAAAAATGACCCAATATCAATTGGACAGAGGTCCCATAGCAGAGAATCTGGCTTCACGTCAGCAGAGAATCAGTCTCTTCATGCCATAGCAAAGAATCTGGCTTCATGTCAGCAGAAAATCAGTCTCTTCATGCCATAGCAGAGAATCTGGCTTCATGTCACCCACCACTGGAAGAGGCCACTGTCACATATTTAGGCCCCGGCACCCAGACAGAGGAGAGCGGTCCCGTAACAGAGAATCTGGCCTTATGTCAGCGCAGAATCTGTCTTCATGTCATAGCAGAGAATCAGGCTTCACGTCACCCACCACTGGAACAGGCCACTGTCACACATTTAGGCCCAGGCACCCAGGCAGAGGAGAGAAGTCCCGTAACAGAGAATCTGGCCTTATGTCAGCACAGAATCTGTCTTCATGTCATAGCAGAGAATCAGGCTTCACGTCACCCACCACTGGAACAGGCCACTGTCACACATTTAGGCCCAGGCACCCAGGCAGAGGAGAGAGGTCCCGTAACAAAGAATATGGCCTTATGTCAGCGCAGAATCTGTCTTTATGTCATAGCAGAGAATCAGGCTTCACGTCACCCACCACTGGAACAGGCCACTGTCACATATTTAGGCCCAGGCACCCAGGCAGAGGAGAGAGGTCCCGTAACAGAGAATCTGGCCTTATGTCAGCACAGAATCTGTCTTCATGTCATAGCAGAGAATCAGGCTTCACGTCACCCACCACTGGAACAGGCCACTGTCACATATTTAGGCCCAGGCACCCAGGCAGAGGAGAGAGGTCCCGTAACAGAGAATCTGGCCTTATGTCAGCGCAGAATCTGTCTTTATGTCATAGCAGAGAATCAGGCTTCACGTCACCCACCACTGGAACAGGCCACTGTCACATATTTAGGCCCAGGCACCCAGGCAGAGGAGAGAGGTCCCGTAACAAAGAATATGGCCTTATGTCAGCGCAGAATCTGTCTTTATGTCATAGCAGAGAATCAGGCTTCACGTCACCCACCACTGGAACAGGCCACTGTCACATATTTAGGCCCAGGCACCCAGGCAGAGGAGAGAGGTCCCGTAACAGAGAATCTGGCCTTATGTCAGCACAGAATCTGTCTTCATGTCATAGCAGAGAATCAGGCTTCACGTCACCCACCACTGGAACAGGCCACTGTCACATATTTAGGCCCAGGCACCCAGGCAGAGGAGAGAGGTCCCGTAACAGAGAATCTGGCCTTATGTCAGCACAGAATCTGTCTTCATGTCATAGCAGAGAATCAGGCTTCACGTCACCCACCACTAGAACAGGCCACTGTCACATATTTAGGCCCAGGCACCCAGGCAGAGGAGAGAGGTCCCGTAACAGAGAATCTGGCCTTATGTCAGCGCAGAATCTGTCTTCATGTCATAGCAGAGAATCAGGCTTCACGTCACCCACCACTGGAACAGGCCACTGTCACATATTTAGGCCCAGGCACCCAGGCAGAGGAGAGAGGTCCCGTAACAGAGAATCTGGCCTTATGTCAGCGCAGAATCTGTCTTCATGTCATAGCAGAGAATCAGGCTTCACGTCACCCACCACTGGAACAGGCCACTGTCACATATTTAGGCCCAGGCACCCAGGCAGAGGAGAGAGGTCCCGTAACAGAGAATCTGGCCTTATGTCAGCGCAGAATCTGTCTTCATGTCATAGCAGAGAATCAGTCTTCACGTCACCCACCACTGGAACAGGCCACTGTCACATATTTAGGCCCAGGCACCCAGGCAGAGGAGAGAGGTCGCGTAACAGAGAATCTGGCTTCATGTCAGCACAGAATAAGTCTTCATGTCATAGCAGAGAATCAGGCTTCACGTCACCCACCACTGAAACAGGCCACTGTCACACATTTAGGCCCCGGCACCCAGACAGAGGAGAGGTTCATTCAACTTTGGGTTGCCCCGCAATATAATGGTAAAATGAAATTAAAAATAGTATTGAATGAGGAAGTGCCCTGGAGTAGAATAATATATTGTTATGGGGAGGTAGTTAATATCTAATCTGCACAAGGGATGGACAGGTCCTGTGGGATCCATGCCTGGTTCATTTTTATGAACGTCAGCTTGTCCACATTGGCTGTAGACAGGCGGCTGCGTTTGTCTGTAATGACGCCCCCTGCCGTGCTGAATACACGTTCAGACAAAACGCTGGCCGCCGGGCAGGCCAGCACCTCCAAGGCATAAAAGGCTAGCTCTGGCCACGTGGACAATTTGGAGACCCAGAAGTTGAATGGGGCCGAACCATCAGTCAGTACGTGGAGGGGTGTGCACAGGTACTGTTCCACCATGTTAGTGAAATGTTGCCTCCTGCTAACACGTTCCGTATCAGGTGGTGGTGCAGTTAGCTGTGGCGTGGTGACAAAACTTTTCCACATCTCTGCCATGCTAACCCTGCCCTCAGAGGAGCTGGGCGTGACACAGCTGCGTTGGCGACCTCTTGCTCCTCCTCTGCCTTCGCCTTGGGCTTCCACTGGTTCCCCTGTGACATTTGGGAATGCTCTCAGTAGCGCGTCTACCAACGTGCGCTTGTACTCGCGCATCTTCCTATCACGCTCCAGTGTAGGAAGTAAGGTGGGCACATTGTCTTTGTACCGGGAATCCAGCAGGGTGGCAACCCAGTAGTCTGCACACGTTAAAATGTGGGCAACTCTGCTGTCGTTGCGCAGGCACTGCAGCATGTAGTCGCTCATGTGTGCCAGGCTGCCCAGAGGTAAGGACAAGCTGTCCTCTGTGGGAGGCATATCGTCATCGTCCTGTGTTTCCCCCCAGCCACGCACCAGTGATGGGCCCGAGCTGCTTTGGGTGCCACCCCGCTGTGAACATGCTTCATCCTCATCCTCCTCCACCTCCTCCTCATCCTCGTCCTCCTCGTCCTCCAGTAGTGGGCCCTGTCTGGCCACATTTGTACCTGGCCTCTGGTGTTGCAAAAAACCTCCCTCTGAGTCACTTCGAAGAGACTGGCCTGAAAGTGCTAAAAATGACCCCTCTTCCTCCTGGGCCACCTCCTCTCCCATCATCGCCCTAAGTGTTTTCTCAAGGAGACATAGAAGTGGTATTGTAACGCTGATAACGGCGTCATCGCCACTGGCCATGTTGGTGGAGTACTCGAAACAACGCAACAGGGCACACAGGTCTCGCATGGAGGCCCAGTCATTGGTGGTGAAGTGTGTCTGATCCGCAGTGCGACTGACCCGTGCGTGCTGCAGATGAAACTCCACTATGGCCTGCTGCTGCTCGCACAGTCTGTCCAGCATGTGCAAGGTGGAGTTCCACCTGGTGGGTACGTCGCATATGAGGCGGTGAGCGGGAAGGCCGAAGTTACGCTGTAGCGCAGACAGGCGAGCAGGGCAGGGTGTGAACGCCGGAAGCGCGAACAGACGGCCCGCACTTTATGCAGCAGCTCTGACATGTCGGGGTAGTTGCGAATGAACTTCTGCACCACCAAATTCAGCACATGCGCCAGGCAAGGGATGTGTGTCAAACCGGCTAGTCCCAGAGCTGCAACGAGATTTCGCCTATTATCGCACACCACCAGGCCGGGCTTGAGGCTCACCGGCAGCAACCACTCGTCGGTCTGTTGTTCTATACCCCGCCACAACTCCTGTGCGGTGTGGGGCCTGTCCCCCAAACATATGAGTTTCAGAATGGCCTGCTGACGTTTACCCCGGGCTGTGCTGAAGTTGGTGGTGAAGGTGTGTGGCTGACTGGATGAGCAGGTGAAAGAAGAGGAGGAGGAAGCTGAGTAGGAGGAGGAGGAGACAGGAGGCAAAGAATGTTGCCCTGTGATCCTTGGCGGCGGAAGGACGTGCGCCAAACAGCTCTCCGCCTGGGGCCCAGCCGCCACTACATTTACCCAGTGTGCAGTTAGGGAGATATAGCGTCCCTGGCAGTGCTTACTGGTCCACGTATCTGTGGTTAGGTGGACCTTGCCACAGATGGCGTTGCGCAGTGCACACTTGATTTTATCGGACACTTGTTTGTGCAGGGAAGGCACGGCTCTCTTGGAGAAGTAGTGGCGGCTGGGAACAACATACTGTGGGACAGCAAGTGACATGAGCTGTTTGAAGCTGTGTGTGTCCACCAGCCTAAATGACAGCATTTCATAGGCCAGTAGTTTAGAAATGCTGGCATTCAGGGCCAGGGATCGAGGGTGGCTAGGTGGGAATTTACGCTTTCTCTCAAATGTTTGTGAGATGGAGAGCTGAACGCTGCCGTGTGACATGGTTGAGATGCTGGGTGACGCAGGTGGTGGTGTTGGTGGTACATCCCATGTTTGCTGGGCGGCAGGTGCCAACGTTCCTCCAGAGGCAGAGGAAGAGGCCGAGGCAGCGGCAGCAGCAGCAGAAGAGGCCGAGGCGGCAGCAGCAGAAGAGGTAGCAGGGGGAGCCTGAGTGACTTCCTTGTTTTTAAGGTGTTTACTCCACTGCAGTTCATGCTTTGCATGCAGGTGCCTGGTCATGCAGGTTGTGCTAAGGTTCAGAATGTTAATGCCTCACTTCAGGCTCTGATGGCACAGCGTGCAAACCACTCGGGTCTTGTCGTCAGCACATTGTTTGAAGAAGTGCCATGCCAGGAAACTCCTTGAAGCTGCCTTTGGCTTTGGGGTGCTCGGTCCCAGATGGCGGTGGTCAGTAGCAGGCAGAGTCTCTTTGCGGCGGGTGTTCTGATTTTGCCCACTGCTCCCTCTTTTGCTACGCTGTTGGCTCGGTCTCACCACTGCCTCTTCCTCCGAACTGTGAAAGTCAGTGGCACGACCTTCATTCCATGTGGGGTCTAGGACCTCATCGTCCCCTGCATCGTCTTCCACCCAGTCTTGATCCCTGACCTCCTGTTCAGTCTGCACACTGCAGAAAGACGCATCAGTTGGCACCTGTGTTTCATCATCATCAGAGACGTGCTGAGGTGGTATTCCCATGTCCTCATCATCAGGAAAAATAAGTGGTTGTGCGTTAGTGCATTCTATCTCTTCCACCCCTGGGGAAGGGCTAGTTGGATGCCCTTGGGAAACCCTGCCAGCAGAGTCTTCAAACAGCATAAGAGACTGCTGCATAACTTGAGGCTCAGACAGTTTCCCTGATATGCATGGGGGTGATGTGACAGACCGATGGGCTTGGTTTTCATGCGGCATCTGTGCGCTTTCTGCAGAAGACTGGGAGGGAGATAATGTGAACGTGCTGGATGCACTGTCGGCCACCCAATTGACTAATGCCTGTACCTGCTCAGGCCTTACCATCTTTAGAACGGCATTGGGCCCCACCAAATATCGCTGTAAATTCTGCTGGCTACTGGGACCTGAGGTAGTTGGTTCACTAGGACGTGTGGCTGTGGCAGAACGGCCACGTCCTCTCCCAGCACCAGAGGGTCCACTTACACCACCACAACCATGTCCGCGTCCGCGTCCCTTATTAGATGTTTTCCTCATTGTTCCCGTTCACCACAATTTTGAGAATGGCAAATTTGGGAATAGTTTTTCAACCCAGAACAAAAAATGTGCTTTTACGGTCACTACAAATAACTTGACCAGATAAAACAGTACAGATTTGGTTGAATAGAAATGTCAGGCCTGTTTTTTTTTTGCGCTGTGTGACAGGTATAGGTTTAATCACAGAATCAGACTTCTATCTGCACGGTAGCGTGTGTCTTAGGTTTTTCTGAATAACACTATCAGCACCTTCAATGTAAGATATACTTTTTGGGATAGATTTCAAGTAGACCTCATATACCAGAAACTAGTTATTTTGAGAATGGCAAATTTGGGAATAGTTTTTCAACCCAGAACAAAAAGTGTGCTTTTACGGTCACTACAAATAACTTGACCAGCTAAAACAGTACAGATTTGGTTGAATAGAAATGTCAGGCCTGTTTTTTTTTTGCGCTATGTGACAGGTATAGGTTTAATCACAGAATCAGACTTCTATCTGCACGGTAGCGTGTGTCTTAGGTTTTTCTGAATGACACTATCAGCAATGTAAGATATCCTTTTTGGGATAGATTTCAAGTATGCCTCATATACCAGAAACTAGTTATTTTGAGAATGGCAAATTTGGGAATAGTTTTTCAACCCAGAACAAAAAGTGTGCTTTTACGGTCACTACAAATAACTTGACCAGCTAAAACAGTACAGATTTGGTTGAATAGAAATGTCAGGCCTGTTTTTTTTTTTTGCGCTATGTGACAGGTATAGGTTTAATCACAGAATCAGACTTCTATCTGCACGGTAGCGTGTGTCTTAGGTTTTTCTGAATGACACTATCAGCAATGTAAGATATCCTTTTTGGGATAGATTTCAAGTAGGCCTCATATACCAGAAACTAGTTATTTTGAGAATGGCAAATTTGGGAATAGTTTTTCAACCCAGAACAAAAAGTGTGCTTTTACGGTCACTACAAATAACTTGACCAGCTAAAACAGTACAGATTTGGTTGAATAGAAATGTCAGGCCTGTTTTTTTTTTTGCGCTGTGTGACAGGTATAGGTTTAATCACAGAATCAGACTTTTATCTGCACGCTAGCGTGTGTCTTAGGTTTTTCTGAATGACACTTTCAGCACCTTCAATGTAAGATATCCTTTTTGGGATAGATTTCAAGTAGGCCTCATATACCAGAAACTAGTTATTTTGAGAATGGCAAATTTGGGAATAGTTTTTCAACCCAGAACAAAAAGTGTGCTTTTACGGTCACTACAAATAACTTGACCAGCTAAAACAGTACAGATTTGGTTGAATAGAAATGTCAGGCCTGTTTTTTTTTTTTGCGCTATGTGACAGGTATAGGTTTAATCACAGAATCAGACTTCTATCTGCACGGTAGCGTGTGTCTTAGGTTTTTCTGAATGACACTATCAGCAATGTAAGATATCCTTTTTGGGATAGATTTCAAGTAGGCCTCATATACCAGAAACTAGTTATTTTGAGAATGGCAAATTTGGGAATAGTTTTTCAACCCAGAACAAAAAGTCTGCTTTTACGGTCACTACAAATAACTTGACCAGCTAAAACAGTACAGATTTGGTTGAATAGAAATGTCAGGCCTGTTTTTTTTTTGCGCTGTGTGACAGGTATAGGTTTAATCACAGAATCAGACTTTTATCTGCACGCTAGCGTGTGTCTTAGGTTTTTCTGAATGACACTTTCAGCACCTTCAATGTAAGATATCCTTTTTGGGATAGATTTCAAGTAGGCCTCATATACCAGAAACTAGTTATTTTGAGAATGGCAAATTTGGGAATAGTTTTTCAACCCAGAACAAAAAGTCTGCTTTTACGGTCACTACAAATAACTTGACCAGCTAAAACAGTACAGATTTGGTTGAATAGAAATGTCAGGCCTGGTTTTTTTTTGCGCTGTGTGACAGGTATAGGTTTAATCACAGAATCAGACTTTTATCTGCACGCTAGCGTGTGTCTTAGGTTTTTCTGAATGACACTTTCAGCACCTTCAATGTAAGATATCCTTTTTGGGATAGATTTCAAGTAGGCCTCATATACCAGAAACTAGTTATTTTGAGAATGGCAAATTTGGGAATAGTTTTTCAACCCAGAACAAAAAGTGTGCTTTTACGGTCACTACAAATAACTTGACCAGCTAAAACAGTACAGATTTGGTTGAATAGAAATGTCAGGTCTATTTTTTAGGCGCTGGGTGACAGGCTCAACTTGCCCCTGATGTAGTATATGGCCAAAAAATAACCACACTGTTGATGGTTAAATGCACTTAGGTGACACAGGCTCAGCCTGCACCAGATGTAGTATATGGCCAAAAAAATAACCAGACTGTTGATGGTTAAATGCACTTCGGTGACACAGGCTCAGCCTGCAGCTGATGTAGTATATGGCCAAAAAATAACCAGACTGTTGATGGTTAAATGCACTTCGGTGACACAGGCTCAGCCTGCAGCTGATGTAGGATATAGCACAAAATAACCACACTATTGATGGTTAAATACACTTGGTGATAGCTTGTGCTGGCGCACCACAAGTCACAAAATGGCCGCCGATCACCCCAGAAAAAAAGTGATCTAAAAACGCTCTGGGCAGCCTCAAAAAAGTGAGCAAGTTAATATTAGCACTTCAATGATCCACAGCTGCAGATCAATCACAGAATAAAGTCTTTCAGAATGACACTATCAGCACCTTCAATGTAAGATATCCTTTTTGGGATAGATTTCAAGTAGGCCTCATATACCAGAAACTAGTTATTTTGAGAATGGCAAATTTGGGAATAGTTTTTCAACCCAGAACAAAAAGTCTGCTTTTACGGTCACTACAAATAACTTGACCAGCTAAAACATTACAGATTTGGTTAAATAGAAATGTCAGGCCTGTTTTTTTTTGCGCTGTGTGACAGGTATAGGTTTAATCACAGAATCAGACTTCTATCTGCACGGTAGCGTGTGTCTTAGGTTTTTCTGAATGACACTATCAGCACCTTCAATGTAAGATATCCTTTTTGGGATAGATTTCAAGTAGGCCTCATATACCAGAAACTAGTTATTTTGAGAATGGCAAATTTGGGAATAGTTTTTCAACCCAGAACAAAAAGTCTGCTTTTACGGTCACTACAAATAACTTGACCAGCTAAAACAGTACAGATTTGGTTGAATAGAAATGTCAGGCCTGTTTTTTTTTTTGCGCTGTGTGGAAGGTATAGGTTTAATCTCAGAATCAGACTTCTATCTGCACGGTAGCGTGTGTCTTAGGTTTTTCTGAATGACACTATCAGCACCTTCAATGTAAGATATCCTTTTTGGGATAGATTTCAAGTAGGCCTCAAATACCAGAAACTAGTTATTTTGAGAATGGCAAATTTGGGAATAGTTTTTCAACCCAGAACAAAAAGTCTGCTTTTACGGTCACTACAAATAACTTGACCAGCTAAAACAGTACAGATTTGGTTGAATAGAAATGTCAGGCCTGTTTTTTTTTGCGCTGTGTGACAGGTATAGGTTTAATCACAGAATCAGACTTCCATCTGCACGGTAGCGTGTGTCTTAGGTTTTTCTGAATGACACTATCAGCACCTTCAATGTAAGATATCCTTTTTGGGATAGATTTCAAGTAGGCCTCATATACCAGAAACTAGTTATTTTGAGAATGGCAAATTTGGGAATAGTTTTTCATCCCAGAACAAAAAGTCTGCTTTTACGGTCACTACAAATAACTTGACCAGCTAAAACAGTACAGATTTGGTTGAATAGAAATGTCAGGCCTGTTTTTTTTTTTTGCGCTGTGTGACAGGTATAGGTTTAATCACAGAATCAGACTTCTATCTGCACGGTAGCGTGTGTCTTAGGTTTTTCTGAATGACACTATCAGCACTTTCAATGTAAGATATCCTTTTTGGGATAGATTTCAAGTAGGCCTCAAATACCAGAAACTAGTTATTTTGAGAATGGCAAATTTGGGAATAGTTTTTCAACCCAGAACAAAAAGTCTGCTTTTACGGCCACTACAAATAACTTGACCAGCTAAAACAGTACAGATTTGGTTGAATAGAAATATCAGGCCTGTTTTTTTTTTTGCGCTATGTGACAGGTATAGGTTTAATCACAGAATCAGACTTCTATCTGCACGGTAGCGTGTGTCTTAGGTTATTCTGAATGACAATATCAGCAATGTAAGATATCCTTTTTGGGATAGATTTCAAGTAGGCCTCATATACCAGAAACTAGTTATTTTGAGAATGGCAAATTTGGGAATAGTTTTTCAACCCAGAACAAAAAGTGTGCTTTTTCGGTCACTACAAATAACTTGACCAGCTAAAACAGTACAGATTTTGTTGAATAGAAATGTCAGGCCTGTTTTTTTTTTTGCGCTGTGTGACAGGTATAGGTTTAATCACAGAATCAGACTTCTATCTGCACGGTAGCGTGTGTCTTAGGTTTTTCTGAATGACACTATCAGCACATTCAATGTAAGATATCCTTTTTGGGATAGATTTCAAGTAGGCCTCATATACCAGAAACTAGTTATTTTGAGAATAGCAAATTTGGGAATAGTTTTTCAACCCAGAACAAAAAGTGTGCTTTTAGGGTCACTACAAATAACTTGACCAGCTAAAACAGTACAGATTTGGTTGAATAGAAATGTCATGCCTGTTTTTTTTTTGCACTATGTGACAGGTATAGGTTTAATCACAGAATCAGACTTCTATCTGCACGGTAGCGTGTGTCTTAGGTTTTTCTGAATGACACTATCAGCAATGTAAGATATCCTTTTTGGGATAGATTTCAAGTAGGCCTCATATACCAGAAACTAGTTATTTTGAGAATGGCAAATTTGGGAATAGTTTTTCAACCCAGAACAAAAAGTGTGCTTTTACGGTCACTACAAATAACTTGACCAGCTAAAACAGTACAGATTTGGTTGAATAGAAATGTCAGGCCTGTTTTTTTTTTGCGCTGTGTGACAGGTATAGGTTTAATCACAGAATCAGACTTCTATCTGCACGGTAGCGTGTGTCTTAGGTTTTTCTGAATGACACTATCAGCAATGTAAGATATCCTTTTTGGGATAGATTTCAAGTAGGCCTCATATACCAGAAACTAGTTATTTTGAGAATAGCAAATTTGGGAATAGTTTTTCAACCCAGAACAAAAAGTGTGCTTTTACGGTGTCACGGAACCATGAACCAGACGAACAACAAGGGATAAGTGAAAATAAGAAGGCTTTATTGAAAATAAAGCTGTAAAGCAAAAGTCCAAACGGATGGCGAAACCGAAGCAGAGTCTTTGCGAAGCCAGAGGTCAGGAACCAGAAGGGTAGTCAGACGAAGCCAGGATCAGGAACCAGCAGGGTAGTCGGACGAAACCAGGATCAGGAACCAGCAGGGTAGTCGGACGAAACCAGGATCAGGAACCAGAAGCAGCAGCAGTCTAGAAGCATGTGAACACAGGAGGACCAAGCAAGGAACTGAAGCCACAGACCTCCTATATATATATGAGCTGGGCATCCAGCTCCTCCCAGTGGGAAGGAGGAGCCGCAGGGTGGGAGGCTACAAGAAACCCAGAAACCAAGATGGCCGCCAGCACATGTCAAACGAAGGAGAACAGCAAGAAGGTAAGACCATGACAGTACCTCCCCCTCAAGGGCCCCTCCTCCGCGGAGTAAAGAACGGTTTCTGAGGGAAGCGTGCGTGGAAGGCTCGGAGCAAGGCAGGAGCATGGACATCTGCGGAGGGAACCCAGGAACGCTCCTCTGGACCATAACCACGCCAATGGACCAAAAACTGGACCCGACCGCGGACCAGGCGTGAGTCCAGGATATTGCTCACCTCATACTCCTCACGATTACCCACTTGGACCGGACGAGGCCGAGGAACCGAGGAAGTGAAACGATTACACACCAGTGGCTTCAACAGGGAGACATGAAACACGTTGGAGATCCGCATGCCAGGAGGAAGCGCAAGGGCATAGGCTACCGGGTTTACCCTGCGAAGCACTCAGAAGGGACCAACAAAGCGAGGCGCCAGCTTGGGGGTGGGCACTCGAAGGTTGAGGTTGCGGGTGGACAACCATACACGGTCTCCGACCTGGTAGGAAGGAGCAGGCGCTCGTCTGCGATCAGCCTGGAGTCTCTGGCGCTGCGCAGAGACCTCAAGGGACTTCTGGATCAGTACCCAAGAAGCACGTAGGACAGAAAGGTGATCCTCCACAGCCGGAATATCCTGGGGAGAGAATACCTCCGGTAACACGGCAGGTTGGAACCCATAATTGGCCATGAAGGGAGACATCCCAGAGGAAGAGTTCACCGCCGTGTTCCTGGCAAACTCAGCCCAAGGCAGGAGGTCAACCCAATTGTCTTGGTGATCGGAGACATAGCAACGAAGGAATTGCTCCAAGGCCTGATTGGATCGTTCTGCGGCCCCATTGGACTGAGGGTGGTAGGCCGAGGAGAAGGAGAGATGAATCCCCAACTGGGAGCAAAAGGCGCGCCAGAACCTGGACACAAACTGACTCCCCCGATCCGACACAATCTCCTTGGGCAAACCGTGCAACCGGAAGACCTCCCTGGCAAAAATCGTGGCCAACTCTTGTGCAGAGGGTAACTTCTTGAGAGGAACACAGTGGCACATTTTGGAAAACCGATCCACAATCATGAGAATGACCGTATGGCCTCGGGATGCAGGGAGGTCCACAATGAAATCCATCCCCAGGTGTGACCATGGGCGCTCCCCGGTGGCTATGGGTTGCAGAAGGCCCAACGGAAGGTGCCGAGGGGACTTACTCTGGGCACAAACGGAGCATGCCGCTACATATGCGGCGATGTCGGAACGTAGGGAAGGCCACCAGAACAGACGTGAAACAGCTCAGGACAGCTGATTCTTTCCAGGATGCCCCGCGGTCTTGGAGTTATGGTAGGTTCGCAACAACCGAGTGCGCAACTCCTCAGGCACAAAACATCTGCCGTTGGGTCTCCCAGAGGGAGCACCAGATTGAGCCGCCAAAATCTGCTCACCCAGGGGAGAGGTCAGGCTGGTGCGAATGGCGGCCAAGATCTGATTCGGAGGTATGACCGAAGTCGGAATCGACTCCTCCCTGGACAGCTCGGAGTACTGCCGTGATAAGGCATCCGCCCTGATGTTCTTGGAACCGGGTAGGTAGGAGACCACGTAATTAAAACGTGACAAGAACAGAGCCCATCTGGCCTGACGTGGTGTCAATCTCTTGGCCTCAGAAAGGTAGGTCAGATTCTTGTGGTCCGTCAGGATGAGGACCGGAACCACCGAACCCTCGAGCAAGTGCCTCCATTCTTTAAGGGCCTGCACGATGGCCAATAACTCCCTGTCACCAATCTGATAGTTGCACTCCGCGGAAGACAGTTTCTGGGAGTAAAACCCACAAGGAAGCAGAGGACCCTCTGGTGTTCTACGCTGAGACAGAAGGGCGCCTACTCCCGTCTCAGACGCGTCCACCTCGAGGACAAAGGGCAACCCAGGGTTGGGATGCGACAGAATCGGAGCCGACACAAAGGCGGACTTTAGAGCCTCAAAAGCTCGGATGGCCTCGAGCGGCCAGATCTGGGAATTACTGCCCTTCCTGGTCAGATCCGTGAGAGGCTTGGCTAGCATGGAAAAGTCCCTGATGAACTTCCGATAATAATTGGCGAAGCCCAAAAAGCGCTGCAGGGAACGAAGACCACTGGGCTGGGGCCACTGTAAGACAGCCGAAACCTTCTCAGGATCCATGGAGAACCCCTCAGCGGAAA
Organism: Bufo bufo; assembly: GCF_905171765.1. Taxonomy (NCBI): domain Eukaryota; kingdom Metazoa; phylum Chordata; class Amphibia; order Anura; family Bufonidae; genus Bufo; species Bufo bufo. The sequence continues at coordinate 230,360,697 of NC_053394.1, read as the reverse complement.
TGATGTAACCTAAGAAGGTTACCTGGGATCGGTGAAATTCGCATTTCTCAAGCTTACCGAACAGCTTGTTCTCTCGTAACCGTTGCAACACTCGTCTGACATCCAGAATGTGGGCCTCCATGGATTCAGAATATACCAAGATGTCATCCAAATAGACCACCACACACTGCTGCAACAGGTCACGGAAAACATCGTTGATGAATTCCTGAAAGACTGCGGGCGCATTGCACAACCCAAAGGGCATAACCAAGGATTCATAATGACCGGTCCTGGTGTTAAACGCGGTCTTCCACTCATCGCCCGCCTTGATCCTTACCAGGTTATATGCCGCCCTCAGGCCGAGTTTGGTAAAGACCGTGGCCCCTTTAAGGCGATCGAACAGCTCGGAAATCAAGGGTATCGGGTAAGCGTTCTTGATCGTGATGCGATTGAGACCCCTGTAATCGATGCAAGGCCTCAACTCACCGCCCTTCTTTTTCACAAAGAAAAATCCAGCCCCTGCCGGGGACGAGGATTTGCGAATGTGTCCGCGTGAAAGCGCCTCCCTCACGTACTCCTCCATGGCCTCATTCTCCGCTACCGACAGTGGATAGACTTTGCCACGAGGAGGAACGGCACCAGATTGTAACTCTATGGCACAATCGTATGGGCGGTGCGGAGGTAAGGCAACCGCGCGCACCTTATCGAATACATCCCGGTACTCCTCGTATTCAGGAGGCAACAGAGAGTCCGAGGAAGTACACAGCAACTTGACAGACCCATGGATGCAACTAGCCCCACACTGCGGTGACCACGAGAGGATCTCGGCCGATCTCCAATCGAAAGTCGGATTATGCTTCCGGAGCCAGGGGTACCCCAAGACCACCGAGTAGTGTGGAGACGAAATAACCTGGAGGCAGACCGACTCTCTGTGAACGGCACCAATGGCTATCCCCACTGGAAGGGTCTCATGAGTCACGTGTGGCGGCAGAAGGGGTCTGCCGTCTATCGCCTCAAGAGCCAGTGGGGAACCTCGAGCCTGCAGAGGAATGGAATTGGCGGCAGCGAACACATTATCAATGAACAAACCACCAGCACCAGAGTCCACCAACGCCTGGGTCGTCACCGAGCCCCCGACCCAGGAGAGGACAACAGTGATCAGTGGTTTGTCAACACGGGAAACCGGGGACGAGGAGACTCCACCCAAGATCTGCCCCCGACAGGATCTCAGGTGCGAGCGTTTCCCGGACGGTTCGGACATGCCAACCGAAAATGCCCACCGAGACCACAGTACATGCATCGGCCCTCGCGTCTCCGGAGTACCCTCTCCCCCTCGGACAGGCGAGCAAACCCCAGCTGCATGGGTTCACCCCCAGACAATTCATCCCCAGGAGGCGTGGGAGGAGAGGGAGGCACGGGTGGGACAGCAAACGTAGGCGCCAATCTGTTAGAAAACCTCTGCAGGCTCTCCTTAAAGGAAGGTCTCTCCCTGAGTCTGGTGTCAATCAAAATCAGGAAAGAAATAAGAGACTCGAGCTCCACTGGTAGGTCCTTAGCTGCAACCTCATCCTTCAAGGCATCCGAGAGACCATGAGAGAAAGCAGCGACCAGAGCCTCATTATTCCAGCCCACCTCTGCTGCCAGGGTACGAAACTCAATGGCGTATTCAGCTACGGATCGTGAACCCTGTCTGATGGACATAAGGAGCTTCGCAGCAGAGGCAGCACGAGCCGGCACATCGAATACCTTCCGAAGAGAAGCAACAAAACCGGAAAACTCGGCAACCACCGGATTGTTGTTCTCCCATAAAGGGCTGGCCCAGGCCAAGGCCTTGTCCGAGAGCAGCGAGATCAAGAAGCCCACCTTTGATCTCTCAGTGGGAAAGGCATGTGGCAGCAACTCGAAATAAATGCCCACCTGGTTAAGGAAACCTCGGCACTGAGTTGGCTCTCCCCCATAGCGCTGTGGAAGAGGGGCAGAACCGGTCATACCCCGAAACACTGCAGGTGCAACAACAGGTGTCGGGGTAGACTCTGGCGCAACAACCGGAGCGGCAGTAGGAGCGGGCCCAGGAGCGACAACCGACCCATCGGCAACGGGAGCGAAATGAGCCGTGCGTTCAAGCAGGGTTTGCAACGCCACAGCGAACCGACCCAACAGGTGATCCTGCTGATCAAGTCTGGCAACCAGCGTGGGTAGCGAGGATGGCCCTGTACCGTCAGAATTCATGGCTTGGTCCTAATGTCACGGAACCATGAACCAGACGTACAACAAGGGATAAGTGAAAATAAGAAGGCTTTATTGAAAATAAAGCTGTAAAGCAAAAGTCCAAACGGATGGCGAAACCGAAGCAGAGTCTTTGCGAAGCCAGAGGTCAGGAACCAGAAGGGTAGTCAGACGAAGCCAGGATCAGGAACCAGCAGGGTAGTCGGACGAAACCAGGATCAGGAACCAGCAGGGTAGTCGGACGAAACCAGGATCAGGAACCAGAAGCAGCAGCAGTCTAGAAGCATGTGAACACAGGAGGACCAAGCAAGAAACTTAAGCCACAGACCTCCTATATATATGAGCTGGGCATCCAGCTCCTCCCAGTGGGAAGGAGGAGCCGCAGGGTGGGAGGCTACAAGAAACCCAGAAACCAAGATGGCCGCCAGCACATGTCAAACGAAGGAGAACAGCAAGAAGGTAAGACCATGACATACGGTCACTACAAATAACTTGACCAGCTAAAACAGTACAGATTTGGTTGAATAGAAATGTCAGGCCTGTTTTTTTTTTGCGCTATGTGACAGGTATAGGTTTAATCACAGAATCAGACTTCTATCTGCACGGTAGCGTGTGTCTTAGGTTTTTCTGAATGACACTATCAGCAATGTAAGATATCCTTTTTGGGATAGATTTCAAGTAGGCCTCATATACCAGAAACTAGTTATTTTGAGAATGGCAAATTTGGGAATAGTTTTTCAACCCAGAACAAAAAGTTTGCTTTTACGGTCACTACAAATAACTTGACCAGCTAAAACAGTACAGATTTGGTTGAATAGAAAATTCAGGCCTGTTTTTTTTTTGCGCTGTGTGACAGGTATAGGTTTAATCACAGAATCAGACTTCTATCTGCACGGTAGCGTGTGTCTTAGGTTTTTCTGAATGACACTATCAGCAATGTAAGATATCCTTTTTGGGATAGATTTCAAGTAGGCCTCATATACCAGAAACTAGTTATTTTGAGAATGGCAAATTTGGGAATAGTTTTTCAACCCAGAACAAAAAGTCTGCTTTTACGGTCACTACAAATAACTTGACCAGCTAAAACAGTACAGATTTTGTTGAATAGAAATGTCAGGCCTGTTTTTTTTTTGCGCTGTGTGACAGGTATAGGTTTAATCACAGAATCAGACTTTTATCTGCACGCTAGCGTGTGTCTTAGGTTTTTCTGAATGACACTTTCAGCACCTTCAATGTAAGATATCCTTTTTGGGATAGATTTCAAGTAGGCCTCATATACCAGAAACTAGTTATTTTGAGAATGGCAAATTTGGGAATAGTTTTTCAACCCAGAACAAAAAGTGTGCTTTTACGGTCACTACAAATAACTTGACCAGCTAAAACAGTACAGATTTGGTTGAATAGAAATGTCAGGTCTATTTTTTAGGCGCTGGGTGACAGGCTCAACTTGCCCCTGATGTAGTATATGGCCAAAAAATAACCACACTGTTGATGGTTAAATGCACTTGGGTGACACAGGCTCAGCCTGCACCAGATGTAGTATATGGCCAAAAAATAACCAGACTGTTGATGGTTAAATGCACTTCGGTGACACAGGCTCAGCCTGCAGCTGATGTAGTATATGGCCAAAAAATAACCAGACTGTTGATGGTTAAATGCACTTCGGTGACACAGGCTCAGCCTGCAGCTGATGTAGGATATAGCACAAAATAACCACACTATTGATGGTTAAATACACTTGGTGATAGCTTGTGCTGGCGCACCACAAGTCACAAAATGTCCGCCGATCACCCCAGAAAAAAAGTGATCTAAAAACGCTCTGGGCAGCCTCAAAAAAGTGAGCAAGTCAATATTAGCACTTCAATGATCCACAGCTGCGGATCAATCACAGAATGAAGTCTTTTGGAGGAGTTAATCTGCCTAATCTCGCCCTAACGTGGCAGCTGCAACCTCTCCCTATGCTTGAATCAGCAGAGTGACGTGCAGCGCATTGTGACCCAAGCTTATATAGAGGCTGGGTCACATGCTGCACTGGCCAATCACAGCCATGCCAATAGTAGGCAAGGCTGTGATGGCCTCTTGGGGCAAGTAGTATGACGCTTGTTGATTGGCTGCTTTGCAGCCTTTCAAAAAGCGCCAAGAAAGCGCCGAACACCGAACCCGAACCCAGACTTTTACGAAAATGTTCGGGTTCGGATCCGTGTCACGGACACCCCAAAATTCGGTACGAACCCGAACTATACAGTTCGAGTTCGCTCATCCCTAGTCATGACTGATGTAAAAAAAAAAAAAAAAAGATAACCAGACGAAATAGTACATTACATTCTCTTTAGAACGCTAGAACTTGCCCTTTACTTAGCATGGTTTCAGAGCTCCCCTCTTTCATTACGGTTAGATTTTCTTTTTGCTGGCACCTCTGTAGCTGTCACAGCTTTTAACAATAGCTATGGCTGTTGGTAGTTGAAAGATGGAATTGAATGTGTGACCAACTCAGTAGGTGGATGTGCATATTACTGTACAGATTAAACACCAGGGGGAACCATTAAAATGGAGTAAAGAGAATATTTCACAACCAGAACATATTTGTAACAGAAAGGAAATTACGAAAATAAAGTAACTAGTTTTTCAGGTTGAATTATATTTAACCCCTTCAGTACCATACCCTTTTTCACCTTAAATCCCGGGCAGATTTTTGAAAATCTGACATATATCACTTTTTGTGTTAATAACTTCAGAAAGCTTTTTTTATCCAAGCCATTCTGAAATTGTTTTCTCATGACACATTGTACTTCATAAACTAGAAAAGACGGCTGGCACTCGCTACGTGGTTGCACATCAAACAACAGTTTATTAATAATTACCCGCTAGTTCAATCATATACATTAGCAGAAATATATATACTTTAACATTAAAATACCTATATTAAAAGAACCCCTAAAAAATAAATAGTAAAAATTAAATGGTACTGGACTGATAGTGTCATGAACCGCACCAAAATGAAGTTGTTTGAGACAGTATAGTGTTTCATTGCCAATTGGCAATAAGTGTCCAATCCGGTGTACTGTCTCTTTAATTGAGGAAGAGGACTGAAGTCCTCGAAACGCGTTTAGCGTTATATCCCTGTCAAAATCAAGTTTCTGGAGACGATGGATGAAAGTTGAAGTATTTTTTACAAAGTGGAGCGCTCCATTTCTTCATCCGACCTACAGCTCTCACAGGAGTATCGGACTAAGACTATTATACTCAAACTCCCAAGTCCCGCGATATCTCTGGGGTACCACGTGACAGACGCCAGAGAGCGGAGACGCCGAGAGCGAGCAGTGGAACAACGCGGCTAAATCAGACGGCCAGAGTGGCGTGTATGTTGGTAAGATATTATTTCTATGTGAATTTACCATATATCCAACTACTGAAGGCTGCGATATCCAGCAACACAAGAATTATTGATGATAAATCTAGAGAGGGAGTTGATATCCCCCAACAACTAAAACAACTTGCGGACTTGGCTATATTTCCTCAATTAAAGAGACAGTACACCGGATTGGACACTTATTGCCAATTGGCAAAGAAACACTATACTGTCTCAAACAACTTCATTTTGGTGCGGTTCATGACACTATCAGTCCAGTACCATTTAATTTTTACTATTTATTTTTTAGGGGTTCTTTTAATATAGGTATTTTAATGTTAAAGTATATATATTTCTGCTAATGTATATGATTGAACTAGCGGGTAATTATTAATAAACTGTTGTTTGATGTGCAACCACGTAGCGAGTGCCAGCCGTCTTTTCTAGTTTATGCATATCTCTTGTACTGACTGAGTGAGCAGTCCTTCGGCTAGAGCACCCCTACCATACTGAGGAGGGTGGTGAGCTATCCACATATTTTCTACATTGTACTTCATGTTAGTGATAAATTTGAGTCAATATATTTTAGAGAAAATGTGGAAAAATTCACTATTTTTTTAATCTGAATTTCTCTGCTTTTGCGACAATTAACGATATGGAAAAATTCACTATTTTTTAAATATGAATTTCTCTGCTTTTGCGACAATTAACGATACCTCACAATAGTTATTACTTTACAGTTTTCATATGTCTACTTTATGTTGGCATAATTTTATGTTTTTGTCATTTCATTTTTTTAGGACGTTAGAAGGCTTAGAATTTTGGAAGCAATTTCTAAAATTTTCAAAAAAAATTACAAAACATTTTTTAAGCATCAATTCAGTAATATAGTGATTTTGATAGGCTTACATAATGGAAATCACCTAGAAATTACCTCATTTTAGAAACTACACTCCTTAACCCCTTAGGGACCCATTACGTATCGGTACGGCATGGTTCCGGAGTCCTTAAAGACCCATGACGTACCGGTACGTCATGTGTTGTTCCGATCACCGCCGCCCGTGATCGGAACAAGGTGCCTGCTCAAATCATTGAGCAGGCACCTCGGCTAAATGCGCGGGGGGGTCCCGTGACCCCCCAGAGCCGTGTCGGCAATCGCCGCAAACCGCAGGTCAATTCAGACCTGCGGTTTGAGGCTTTTACCTGGTGCGGCGGAGACGGAGGTGGTGCCATCTGGTCCCCATGGGGCTGTGGGGGACCCCTGATGGCATGGAAGGCAGCGCGATGACTTCCTGAGGCATCGCGCTGCCTTCCGGTGACGAGCCTGTGAGATCCCGCTCCCTGGATCTCACAGGCTGGAAACTGTATGAGTAATACACACAGTATTACTCATACAGCCAATGTATTCCAATACAGAAGTATTGGAATGCATTGTAAAGGATTAGACCCCCAAAAAGTTCAAGTCCCAAATGGGACAAAAAAAACAAATTGAAAAATAAAGTTGAAAAAATAAAGTTTTCCCCCCAAAAAATTAAAAATTTCAAGTCAAAATAAACAAAAAGGTCATTTTCCCCAAATAAAGTTAAAAAAAGGGGAAAAAATAGGGGGAAAAAAAGTATACATATTAGGTATCGCCGCGTCCGTATCGACCGGCTCTATAAACATACCAAATGACCTAACCCCTCAGATGAACACCGTAAAAAATAAAAAATAAAAACTGAGCTAAATAAACCATTTTTTGTCGCCTTACATCACAAAAAGTGTAATAGCAAGCGATCAAAAAGTCACACGCACTCCAAAATAGTGCCAATAAAACCGTCATCTCATCCCGCAAAAATCCTACCCTACCCAAGGTAATCGCCCAAAAACTGAAAAAAATATGACTCTCAGACTATGGAAACACTAAAACATGATTTTTTTTGTTCAAAAATGAAATCATTGTGTTAAACTTACATAAATAAAAAAAAAAGTATACATATTAGGTATCGCTGCATCCGTGAAAACCTGGTCTATAAAAATATCACAGGATCTAACCTTTCAGATGAATATTGTAAATAACAAAAAATAAAAACCGTGCCAAAACAGCTATTTCTTGTTATCTTGCCTCACAAAAAGTTTAATATAGAGCAACCAAAAATCCTATGTACCCTAAACTAGTACTAACAATACTGCCACCCTATCCCGTAGTTTCTAAAATGGGGTCACTTTTTTGGAGTTTCTACTCTAGGGGTGCATCAGGGGGCTTCAAATGGGACATGGTGTTGAAATAAAAAGTCCAGCAAAATCTGCCTTCCAAAAACCATATGGCATTCCTTTCCTTCTGCGCCCTGCCGTGTGCCCGTACAGCTGTTTATGACCACATATGGGGTGCTTCTGTAAACTACAGAATCAGGGCCATAAATATTGAGTTTTGTTTGGCTGTTAACCCTTGCTTTGTTACTGGGAAAAATGGATTAAAATGGAAATTTTGCCCAAAAATTTAAATTCTGAAATTTCATCTCCATTTGACAATAACTCTTGTGGAACACCTAAAGGGTTAACGACGTTTGTAAAATCAGTTTTGAATACCTTGAGGGGTTTAGTTTCTTAGATGGGGTCACTTTTATGGAGTTTCTACTCTAGGGGTGCATCAGGGGGCTTCAAATGGGACATGGAGTAAAAAAAAACAGTCCAGCAAAATCTGCCTTCCAAAAACCGTATGGCATTCCTTTCCTTCTGCGCCCTGCCTTGTGCCCGTACAGTAGTTTACGACCACATATGGGGTGTTTCTGTAAACTACAGAATCAGGGCCATAAATATTGAGTTTGGTTTGGCTGTTAACCCTTGCTTTGTAACTGGAAAAAAATATTAAAATGAAAGATCTGCCAAAAATTTGAAATTTTGAAATTGTATCTCTATTTTCCATTAATTCTTGTGGAACACCTGAAGGGTTAACAACATTTGTAAAATCAGTTTTGAATACCTTGAGGGGCGTAGTTTATAGAATGTGGTAATTTTTGGGTAGTTTCTGTTATTTAAGCCTCGCAAAGTGACTTAAGACCTGAAATTTCAAGATTTGCTTCTAAACTTCTAAGCCTTGTAACATCCCCAAAAAAATAAAATATCATTACCAAAATGATCCAAACATGAAGTAGACATATGGGGAATGTAAAGTAATAACTAGTGATGAGTGGCAGGGGTCATATTCGAATTCGCGATATTTCGCGAATATTTTGTAGAATATTCATCACAAATTCGAAAATTCACGATTTTTTTTACTCAAAAAATCGGAAAGGTAATGATTGTGTAATATGAAAATTTTTGGAATTCGAATTTTCGGATTCAAATTTTTTTATTTTGAATTTTTCAACTTACAACTATTAGACAAAGAAGATTATAGCACTATATTAGCTAAATTGCTCTATATTCGATTTTTTCGAATATTCTCTATATTGCTATAACTTAGTTTTTTCGAATATTCGTAATATTCTAAAACAAGAATATTTAGCAATATAGCGAATATTCAAATAAAAACGAATATAGAGCAAAATTCGCAAACATTACTACTCCTAAAGTCAAGTATATTGCAGCCTTCTTATTGGCCCACAAGCTAGAAGCAGTGAGGGATCATGTGTACTGATAAAAAAAAAATCTAAAAAATTGAATATTTTTTTTTCGAATATTCGAAATTACAAATATATATAACTATATTCAAAATATTCGCGAATTTTCGAAGTACCTATATTCGCAATAAAAATTTGAAATTTGAATATTCGTGATCAACACTAGTAATAACTATTTCTGAAGGTATTACTATGTATTATAGAAGTAGAGAAATTGAAACTTGGGAATTTGCAATTTTTTAAAAATTTTTGGTAAATTTGGTATTTTTTTATAAATAAAAATATATTTTTTTACTTCATTTTACCAATGTCATGAAGTACAATATGTGACGAAAAAACTATCTCAGAATGGCCTGGATAAGTCAAAGCGTTTTAACGTTTTCAGGACTTAAAGTGACACTGGTCAGATTTGCAAAAAATGGCCAAGTCCTCTAGGTGAAATAGGGCTGAGTCCTTAAGGGGTTAAATTATTCAAAACTGATGTTACAAACTTTGTAAGTGAAATTTCAAAATTTTATTTTTTAGGTAGTTTTTTTATGTTAATCAATTTTTTCTTGCAACACAGCAAGGTTTAACAGCAAAATAAACTTCAATATACATTATTCTGAATTTGCAATTTGCAGAAATACCCCATATGTGATAGTAAACCGCTATGGGGGCACATGGCAGTTGTCAAAAGGAAAGTAGCACCATATAGTTTTTGGAGGCAGATTATCCTAGAATGGTTATTGGCCACCTTTTTGTTTTTGAAGAGACCCTGACTTACCCCAACAGTATAAACCATCAAAAATTGACTCCATTTTGGAAACTACACTTCTTAAAGAATATATTAAGGGGTGTACTGAGCCCTTTGACCCCATAAGTGTTTCATGGAATTTAGAAACACTTGGCTTTGAAAATGAAAAGTTTTATTTCTTCCAAAAAAATGTTGTTTTAGCCCCATATTTTTCATTTCCACAAGGAGTAACAGGAGAAAAATAACCCCTTAATTTTTTACCCATTTTCTCCTGAAAACGGCAACTGCATATGCATAAACTGTTGTAGGGGCACATGGCAGGACTCAGAAAGGAAAGATCGCCATATGGCTTTTGAAGGGCATCTTTTTATGGATTGGTTTATGGGCATTAGAGATGAGCAAATGTTTTAAAAATTAGATTCGCCGGTTTGGCAAATTTTTGCGGAAAAATTTGATTTGATTCAAATAAATATGCGACAAATTACGTAAAAAAAACGTCTATTTCCTGTCTGCAGAGTAGTGATGGCCCGAATAGTTCGCCGGCGAATAGTTCCCGGCGAACAGAGCTTGTTCGCGTTCGCCGTGGCGGGCGAACAAATGCGATGTTTGGTCCGCCCCCTATACATCATCATTGATTAAACTTTGACCCTGTACCTCACAGTTAGCAGACACATTCCAGCCAATCAGCAGCAGACCCTCCCTCCCAGACCCTCCCACCTCCTGGACAGCATCCATTTTAGATTCATTCGGAATCTGCATTCTCAGTGAGAGGAGGGACAGTGCTGCTGCTGCTGATTCAATAGGGAAAGCGTTAGCTAGGGCAGTGTTCTGTGTCCACAGACTCATTTATACAGGGTGTGACAGAAAATACCTCGCAGATAAAAAAAATAATATATATTTTTTTTTTCTGTGATCTAATCACAGTTGCAAGTCAGTGTGTGTCAGGCCCACACAGACTGTATTGTGGCCACTGGCTAGTGGCTAGGCCTCCACTTATACCGTTACAGGGTGTCACTCACTCACAAATACCTCACAGATAAATAAAAATTCAATTTAATATTTTTCTGTGATATAATCACAGTTGCAAGCCAGTGTGTGTCAGGCTCACACAGACTGTACTGTGCCCACTGCCCACTACTTATATAGGGTGGCACAGTACCTTGCACGCATAGTAACACTTATCTAATAAAAAATGACAGGCAGAGGCAGGCCATGCCGCAGGGGCCGTCGTGTTCGTGGTGTTGTGATTTCCACTGGCCCTGAAATAGTGCCCAGTGTTCAGAGGCCACGTACCCTGAACCCAAAAAATTCGGAGAAAATAGTTGACTGGCTTACACAGGACACCCAATCTTCAACAGCTTCTGCTAAGAACCTTAACGCACCATCCTCCTCCAGCTCAGCTTTGGTCACCTGTTCTCAAGTTACCACTCTCCCGCCCGCCGCCACCACCACCACTACCACCACAGCCACCACAGCCATTTCACTTGATCCCTCAGAGGAGGTATTTACACATCAGTTGGATGAAATTTGTGATGCACAACCATCATCACACTTACAGTGTGATGATGATGATGATGATGTTGTACCCGCTGCTGCTTCCTTTGCTGAGGTGTCAGATACAAGTGAAGTGGTTGATGATGACGATGTGTCCGTGGATGCCACGTGGGTGCCTGCTCGAAGAGAAAAAGAAGAGGGGGAAAGTTCAGAAGGGGAGACAGAGAGAAGGAGGAGACGAGTTGGAAGCAGGGGAGGTCATCGCAAGGAGCTAGTGGCACAGTCAAACAGCATGTATCGGCACTCGGGGTCAGCCAGACAGCACGCCAATCAACACATGCTGTTGCCACCACCAGAATGCCGTCATTGCAAAGCTCAGCAGTGTGCCATTTTTTTTGTGTGTCTGCCTCTAACAACAGCGATGCCATTTGCAACCAGTGCCAAAAGAAACTGAGTCGTGGAAAATCCAACACCCACCTAAGTACAACTGCTTTGCGAAGGCACATGATCGCACATTACAAACGCCTATGGGATCAACAGCACACAACAGTAGAAGCAGCACACAAGCTCAAAGCCACCATTCTCCTCCTGGTCCAGCATCTTCAGCCACGTCAGCCACTGCTGTCCTCCTTGCCCCCTCTCAACCACCCGCCACTCCGCCTCTCACCTTCAGCAGTTCCATCTCATCTGCCCACAGTCAGGTGTCTGTAAAGGAAATGTTTGAGCATAGGAAGCCAATGTCACAGAGTCACCCCCTTGCCCGGAGTCTGACAGCTGGCTTGACAGAACTCTTAGCCCGCCAGCTTTTACCATACCGGCTGGTGGAGTCTGAGGCCTTCAAAAAATTTGTCGCTATTGGGACACCACAGTGGAAGGTACCCGGACAAATTTTTTTTTCAAAAAAGGCAATCCCAAACCTCTACTCAGTGATTGAAAAGGAAGTCACGGCATCTCTGGCATATAGTGTTGGGGCAAGGGTACATCTGACCACTGATACCTGGTCTGCAAAGCACGGTCAGGGCAGGTATATCACGTACACTGCGCATTGGGTCAACCTGCTGACAAGCATGGAATGCGTGGCTCTGCAGCGGAGTTGGTGACACTGCCACGACTTGCAGGCAGGCCTACTGCCATCTCCTCTACTCCTCCTACTCCATCCTCTTCCATAACCTCCTCGGCTGAGTCCTCTTCTGCTGCGGTGTCTGGCTGCACATCAACTGAATCCCCCCAGCTCCCCAGGGGCTATTCCACATCCCGGATATGACAGTGTCACGCTATCTTGGGGTTGACTTGCCTGAGAGCAGAGAGCCACACCGGACCAGCACGCCTTTCCGCCCTGAACGCACAGGTGGATCAGTGGCTGACCCCGCACCAACTGGAGATCAGCAAAGTGGTGTGTGACAATGGAAGCAATTTGTTGGCGGCATTGAATTTGGGCAAGTTGTCACATGTGCCGTGCATGGCACATATGTTTAATCTCATCGTACAACGCTTTGTGTCTAAGTACCCAGGCTTACAAGACGTCCTCAAGCAGGCCAGGAAGGTGTGTGGCCATTTCAGGCATTCCTACACGGCCATGGCGCACTTTTCAGACATTCAGCGCCGAAACAACATGCCAGTGAGGCGCTTGATTTGCGACAGCCCGACACGTTGGAATTCAACACTCCTAATGTTCGACCGCCTGCTCCAACAAGAAAAAGCCATCAACGAGTATTTGTATGACCGGGGTGCTAGGACAGCCTCTGCGGAGCTGGGATTTTTTTTGCCACGTTACTGGACGCTCATACGACCTTTTTGAGGAGGTGACAAACCTAGTCAGTCTCACCGAAGGCACCATCAGCGACCTCATCCCATTTGTTTTCTTCCTGGAGCCTGCCCTGCGAAGAGTGCTGGATCAGGCTGTAGATGAGCATGAAGAGGAAGAGTTGTGGTCACCATCACCACCAGAAACAGCCTTGTCATCATCGCTTGCCGGACCTGCGGCAACGCTGCAAGAGGAGTATGAGGAAGAGAAGTCAGAGGAGGAATGTGGCTTTGAGGAGGAGGAAGACCAACCACAGCAGGCATCCCAGGGTGCTCGTTGTTGTCACCTATCTGGGACCCGTGGTGTTGTATGTGGCTGGGGTGAAGAACAGACCGTCAATGACATCAGTGAGGACGAGGAACTGGAAATGAGTAGCTCGGCATCCAACCTTGTGCAAATGGGGTCTTTCGTGCTGTCATGTCTGTTTGAGGGACCCTCGTATAAAAAGGATGAAGGACAACGACCTGTACTGGGTGGCCACGCTACTAGACCCCCGGTATAAGCAGAAAGTGGTGGAAATGTTACCAACTTACCGAAAGTCAGAAAGTATGCAGCAGTTCAAAACAAAACTAAAAAATATGCTTTACACAGCTTATAAGGGGGATGTCACAGCACAACGGGAATCTAACAGGGGAAGAGCTGAAAGTAATCCTCCTCCTACCACGACCACGGCGGCAAGGACAGGACGCTTTACAGATGTGTTGTTGATGGTGGACATGCAGAGCTTTTTCAGTCCTACACATCGCCACAGCCCTTCGGGATCCAGCCTTAGAGAACGACTCGACCGACAGGTAGCAGACTACCTCGACTTAACTGCAGATATCGACACTCTGAGGCGCGATGAACCCCTTGACTACTGGGTGTGCAGGCTTGACCTGTGGCCTGAGCTATCCCAGCTTGCAATAGAATTTCTGGCCTGCCCCACTTCAAGTGTCCTGTCAGAAAGGACCTTCAGTGCAGCAGGAGGCATTGTCACTGAAAAAAGAAATTGCCTCGGTCAAAAAAGTGTTGATTACCTCACCTTCATTAAGATGAATGAGGCATGGATCCCGAAGGGACTGACAGTTGGGGATACGTTTGACTAACAAAAGGCCTGATGACATGCCTTGGCCTCAAAATGGTCCCCACGCTGCTGTATTTAATGTCTGCATACCGGATGACTTTCGTGAATTCTCCGCCACCAACTAGGGTTCAAGCCGCAATATTTTAGTCACCTTTCTGCCTTGAAAACATACATTTTTCCGGCCTCTGCTACAACAGCGGCTGCAACAATAACATTATTTTTCAGGCATGTGTACATGCCTAATTTTTCTGGCCTCTGGTGCTGCACTGTGGCTGCAAAAACAAAACAACAAAAAAAGGCACATACAAGTGTCAATTCCCCTTCGTGATCGTTACCTTGTTGTGGTGAAGGGGCTTGCGTATCACAATGAAGCGATTATCACCCCTATGAGTGTGTTGGCAATGTTGCCACACCCCAGATGATAAGGCCGTTGCTTCATTATGATCAGACCAAAAGCGATCGGCTGGATAATTTTTCATAGAAAAAACTAAAAATTTTTTTTTTTTTTTTTTTAAGTTGTATGGGTGCATTTTTAATACATAAAATAAAAAGAATCAAGTAAATAAAGTCTCTTAATAGTTTATTAGAAATAATGCAGACAATTAAAAAAATCCCCATCAATTCCAATACAAAGCAAGTACAAAGCTCAGAACTAAATTATTCCAGGATGTCGTAATGGTTCGTTAATTCGACAATGGTTAATCAATTCGACACACGTCCCCGGATACGGGACAAGGATTAAACTGATAGGGATTAAACTGATAGGCATAGTACTAGTTAAGACACCACTCATATAGGGTGTCACAGCACATTGCTCCATGCACGCACAGTGCCCCAACTTGGGAGTAAGAGGACCGACCAAGCTGCTTTTTCCATCTCCCGGTTCCTAAAATCAATTCAGTTTGGTGTATCAGAGATTGGCCGGTCACTGTGAAGGCAGTCGAAGGTATCCGGCCTAAAAATTTTTTTTCACAAAATGCAATCCCACCCTGATATGGGACGTAACAGGGATTAAACTGATGAGAATAGTACTACAGAAAATAGCACTCATATCGGGTGGGACAGTAAATTGCACGGCGCAGACGCAGTGACCGTGGCGTGGATTCAAACAAAGGGGAGGGAGACAGCGTTTTTTTAACCATCTCCCCGTTCGAAAAATCAATTTAATAAATGGACCCCAGAATGGGGACGTAACAGGGATTAAACTGATGAGAAGAGAGAACTACAGAAAATACCACTCATATCGGGTGGGACAGTAAATTGCACAGCACAGACGCAGTGACCGTGGATTCAAACAAAAGGGAGGGAGCCAGCGTTTTTTTAACCATCTCCCCGTTCGAAAAATCAATTCAATTCACCTTTCCGGGACCCTTGGTGTTGTATGTGGCTGGGTGGAGGAAGAAACCTTCAATGACATCAACGGGACATGGCTAGCTTGGTATCCAACCTTGTACAAATGGGGAGTTTGCGGTTGGGCAAATGGACTGTTTGCGGTTGTTTGCGGTGCATTAAAAGGGGAGTTTGGTCTGTCAATGTCTGTGAAGCGGGCGTAACCCTTACACTATCTGATGGATGGATACAACATCCTACCTGATCGTATACACACACTGGATGTTTTAAACCACGTTGTTAAAAAAAAATTGGATTGTTAGGTGATTTATGCCCTTTATGGATTAAAATCCAACTCTGCGTCAACTATGTAATTTTCCATGGGAATTTTGCCATGGATCCCCCTTCGGCATGCCACAGTCCAGGTGTTAATCCCCTTGAAACAATTTTTCCATCACTACTGTGGCTAAAAAGAGTCCCTGTGGGTTTTAAAATTCGCCTGCCTATTGAAGTCTATGGTGGTTCGCCCGGTTCGCCCGTTCGCGAACATTTGCAGAAATTCGCGTTCGCCGTTCGCGAACGGAAAATTTTATGTTCGCGACATCTCTACTGCAGAGAGCCTTTATAGGTGTGTAGAACATTGTGCCTTGCAGAAACATGCATAGGGAGTGAGCTTTGGTAGTGAAACAATACTGTGAGTCTGTATGACATGCATATGACATGCGTCACACTTACACTTCACTTATTTGGGCAGTCACTGGGCCAAAACTGACCAAATTGCGAATGAACTCAGCCTTACACTGTCGTCAGCTGATTCCACATAGATGTCTACATACCCTGTTCTATTAAATGCTCATACAAGTAGAGCCCCCCAACAGAGTAGAGAGGGTGTCAGAAGTAAGTTTGTGTCAACGTCTCTGATTATTTTGCCCTTAATCTGATCCGTCAGAGCAATAACCCACAAAAAATGGATCCTGTCTGTGGAGCATATGCCTTTACTCGGTCAGAATTTGCTCAATAATCCATCAGTATGGGTAATAGTGATGAGTGGCATAGGCAATATTAGTTTTTGCTATATTTCGCAAATTTGTAGCATAATATTTGCAATAAATTTGCATATTCTAGAAGTCGCGATCTCCAGTCATTATTTTTGCGATTGCGCAAATCGACAATAACGATGCGCATATTTTTTGTGCAATGCATGCGACTTCACATTTTATCAGGTCTGAGTAGATATTACTGATTGGTGCACTAAGTATTGTTGTGACATCAGAGCACTATGTCTGAAGCATGTATGTATGGACAGCAGAGAAACAGTAATTTATATCACACTACCTAACACCCTGCACTGGAACCTATCAGCTACACTATATCACTATCTAACCTACACTGACTATCTCCCACTAACTATCTGTATTATATATATGAACTAACTATCTAATTCGATAAGGAATAGGATCCAGATGAAAGCACAGAGCACAGCAATAGCAATGCTCTCTCAGAACTGCAAAAAAAAAATGCAGAAAATAGCTGCTGGGGAGTTTCTTATATAGTAAGGGGTAGGCAACTTTCAAATTGGCTGCAAGGGATGTTTCTAAGCTCTGGCAAATATATTGAAGCCTTATAATTGGCCCACAAGCAAGAAGGGGGAATACTGATGAAAAAATATTTGCGATTACGAATATATAGCACTATATTCTACATCTTTGGGAATTCTCGAAGTGACGATATTCGCAATGAAAAATTTGTGATTAGATTATTCGCGATCAACACTAATTGCTAATGCCAAAAAAAGCAGGAGTGGATCTAAAACAGAGATGACACGTGAATGGAATATTTGCATGTCTTCTGTGTTTTGTACCCACTCCTGCTTTTGGCTACCAAATCATAAGCCAATTCTGATGAGACCATAAAGGCCTTAAAGTTGCTACACAGACAGTATCCGTTGTGCATCTGATTTTTCATTTCTTCTGATAGATCAGAAAATGGGTTAAATAAATGATGATGTTAGCCAATCTAAAAAGGTTAAATAGTGGCCCAGTCATGAAGTGGGAGGGTAGGAACAGCATGAGAAGTCCACAGAGTGGCAGAGTCTGGAGGTGGTGGCACCATCAGGAAGACGCCACAGAGTGACACAATGACAGTGTGGAGGTGGTGGAAGCATTAGGAGGCCACAGAGTGGCACAATGAAAAAGTGTGGAGGTGGTGGCAGCATCAGCATCAGAAGGAGGCCACAGAGTGGCCCAATCACAGAGTGTGGAGAGGGCAGCAGAATGAGGAGGCCACAGAGTGGCACAATGACATAGTCTGGAGGTGGCGGTAGCATCAGAAGGCCAAAGAGTGTCACAATGAAAGAGTGTGGAGATGGAAGCAGAATGAGGAGACCACATAATGGCCCAATGACAGAAATTGAAGGTGGCAGCAGCATGAGGAGGCCAAAGAGTGGCATAATGACATGGTCTGGAGGTGGCAATAAAATCATTAGGCCAAAGAGTGGCTTAATGACAGAGTGTGGAGGTGGCAGCTGCATGAGGAGAACAAAGAGTGGCCCAATTACAGAGTGTGGAGGTGGCAGCAGCATGAGGAGACCACAGAGTGGCACAATGACAGAGTCTTAAGGTGGCAACAGCATGAGGAGGCCACAGAGTGGCACAATGACATAGTCCAGACGTGGTTGAAGCATCTGGAGGCCAAAGAGTGGCACAATGATAGTGTGTGTAGGTTGCAGTAGCATGAGGAGACCACAGAGTGGCACAATAACAGAGTCTGAAGGTGGCGGCAGCATGAGGAGGCCAAAGAGTGGCCCAGTGACCGAGTGTGGAGGTGGCAGCAGCATAAGGAGACCATAGAGTGGCCAAATGACAGAGTGTGGAGGTGGCAGCAGCATAAGGAGACCACAGAGTGGCCCAGTGACCGAGTGTGGAGGTGGCAGCAGCATAAGGAGACCATAGAGTGGCCAAATGACAGAGTGTGGAGGTGGCAGCAGCATGAGGAGGCCAAAGAGTGGCACAATGACAGAGTCTGGAGGTGGCGGCAGCATGAGGATACCACAGAGTGGCACAATGACTGTGTGGAGGTGGCAGCAGCATGAGGACACCACAGAGTGCCCAATGACAGTGTGGAGGTGGCAGCGGCATGAAGAGGCCACAGAGTGGCACAATCATAGAGTGTGGAGGTGGCAGCAACTTGAGGAGACCACAGAGAGTCCCAAAGATAGAGCCTGAAGGTGGCTTCAGCATGAGGAGGCAACAGCGTGGCCCAATTACAGAGTGTGGAGGTGACAACAGCATGAGAAGACCACAGAGTGGCCCATTGAAGAGTGTGGAGGTGGCAGTAGAATGAGAAGACCACAGAGTGGCCCAATGACAGTGTGTGGAGGTGGCAGCAGCATGAGAAGACCACAGAGTGGCCCTATTCTAGAGTGTGGAGGTGGCAGCAGCTTGAGGAGGCCACAAAGTGGCACAAAGACAAGAGTCTAAAGGTGGAAGCAGCATGAGGAGTCCACAGAATGGCACAATGACAGAGTGTGTAGGTGGCAGAAGCATGATGAGGCCATAGAGTGGCCCAATGACAGAGTCTAAAGGTGGCAGAAGAGTGGCACAATGACTGATTGTTGAGTTTTGAGGATACAGTAGCATTAGGTTGCCAAAGATTGGCACAATGACATAGTATGGAGGTGGCGACAGCAGATCACAGAAAAAGATTAAATAGAATTTTTTTTTATCTGCGAGGTATTTTCTGTCACACCCTGTATGAATGGTGTGCACACAGTACTGTCTGTGACTGAGCCTGCAGCCTCTCACACACGGGCAGGCAACTGCAATATATATATATATATATATATATTTATTTATATATATATATATATATATATATATATATAAAAATTTAAAAAAAGCAGACTGATGTACCAGCCCTGAAAAGGGCTTTTTGGGGTGCTGTCAGGACGCTGTCCTTACAGCAGATGAGTCTGTGGACACAGAACACTGCCCTAGCTAACGCTTTCCCTATTGAATCAGCAGCAGCAGCACTGTCCCTCCTCTCACTGAGAATGCAGATTCCGAATGAATCTAAAATGGATGCTGTCCAGGAGGTGGGAGGGTGGGTCTGCTGCTGATTGGCTGGAATGTGTCTGCTGACTGTGAGGTACAGGGTCAAAGTTTACTCAATGATGATGTATAGGGGGCGGACCGAACATCGCATATGTTCGCCCGCCGCGGCAAACGCGAACAAGCTCTGTTTGCCGGGAACTATTCGCTGGCGAACTATTCGGGCCATCACTAATGATCTACCCTGTCAGATGAATCTTGTAAAAAAAAAAAAACTGTGCCAAAACATTTTTCAGTTACCTTGCCTCACAAAAAACTTAATATAGAGCAATTAAAAATCATATGTACCCCAAAATAGTACCAATAAAACTGGCACCTTATCCCCTAGTTTCCAAAATAAGGTCACTTTTTGGGAGTTTCTACTGTATGGGTGCATCAGGGGGGCTTTAAATGGGACATGGCATCTAAAACCAGTCCAGCAAAATCTGCCTTCCAAAAACCATATGGCGTTCCTTTCCTTCTGCGCCCTGCCGTGTGGAGACCACAGAGTGGCCCAATTTCTGAGTGTGGAGGTGGCAACAACATGAGGAGACCACAGAGTGGTAAAATTACATAGTCTGGAGGTGGCCAGTGTGGCACAATGACAGTGTGTGTAGGTTGCAGTAGCATGAGGAGGCCCAATGAACGAGTCTGAAGGTGGCGCAGCATGAGGAGACCATAGAGTGGCCCAATAAACGAGTCTAGAGGTGGCAGCAGCATGAGGAGACCACAGACTGCCCAATGACAGAGTGTGGAGGTGGCAGCAGCATGAAAAGGCCACAGAGTGGCACAATCACAGAGTGGGGAGGTGGCAGCAGCATGAGGAGACCACAGAGTGGCCTAATGACAGAGTCTGAAGGTGGCGGCAGCTTGAGGAGGCAACAGAGTGGCCCAATGACAGAGTGTGGAGGTGACAGCAGCATGAGGAGACCACAGAGTTGGCCAATTATAGAGTGTGGAGGTGGTAGCAGCATGAGGAGGCCACAGAGTGGCAAGGTAACATAGCATGGAGGTGGCAGCAGCTTTAGGAGGCCACAGAGTGTCACGGTGATATGGTGGTGGGTGGCAATACCAGTACCTGATGAATATGGTGGGTGAAATAAAGAGCACTTGGCATCACATGTGTGGCATCAGGTGGGTGGCAGCATCAGAATAGTAGATGAGGCAGGTAGCCAGAAGAAACCAGTCTCTATTGTCAAAGTGTTGGTGTGGCACCATGGATGGTGATGCATCAGGCATTGGTGGGTAGAAATCCTGGCTCATCTACGCCTGATTCATCTTGACAAAGGTCAGTCTGTTCACATTTTGGGTGGACAGGCAAATTCTTTTTCGTGTAACTATGGCCCCCTCGGCAATAAACACCCGCTCTTATGCCACACTACTGGCTGAGCAGGACAGCTTTTCCAGAGCAAACTTTGCTAGTTGTGGCCACAAATCCAGTTTGGCTGCCCAGTAGTCCAGTGGATCTTCAATGTGGGGTGTCAGGGTGCTGTCCAAGTATGCCACCACCTGTTGATTCAGGTCCTGCTCCAGGTCTAGCTGCTGTGATTAGTTTCTTCACTATGCGGGTGAAGGAAGCTGCTCATCAGCGACTCTAAACTCAGGCTGCTGCTAATGGAGCTGGTACTGCTTCTGCCACCCCATCCCTCTCCAGCAGCCATGGCAGTGGAACGTGAGTGCAGAGGGCCATCCTGGTCAGACCTGAGAGAGGATGGACAATGGTGCAGATAGGCAGCGGTCAACTGACTACATAGGATGTCTCTATAGTAGTTCAGTGTCACCGCCAGCTCTCTGAGAAGCTCTGGTAGACGTTCTTCTGTACCTCTTGCATGATGTTCTTTGTTTTGGTTTCACTTTGTCATCTTTTTTCCTTCTCCCAGCTGTCATCTATTTACACTGATTGCCTCCCTTTATATTCCCTCCCATACTGCCTCACTTTGCGGTTTATACTACTTCCTGGATTGTGTTCACTGCCAGAGGCTGCAACAGCTGGTTCCTCAGATAAGTCTTTTCCTTTATTTGTGTTTCCGTTCTGGCTTGATTCTAGGTGACCCTGACTCCCTCCGTATTAAGTGCAAGGAGCCGGTGGTCATGTCCCCTCACTATTATAGGGTTTTCAGGTGTCACACAGCCTAGGTACGAGGGCATGCAATTATCTATCATAAAGATCTTTGCATGGGCAAAGCAGTCAGGGAGAGCTCTAGGGGTTTAATAGGGCTCACCCATATGTTCCTTAGTTTGGGATCAAGTCAGTCGGATGTTTATTTATAACTTCCAGTTTTCTGCAACACCATCCGTGACATTCAGTTTGTCCTCCCTCTCAGCGGGTGTAAAAAAAGGCCCCCATTTTGGACAGGTAGTGAGGGTCCAACAAGTCATCCCTCTGCCGAATGGTGACAATTCGGCTGTCACTACCCAAGCAAGTGAGCATGCAGCGGGCCATTTGCGCAAGTGACTTGGTGGGACTCCCTGCCTCCATCTCCACTGCATACTACCATGGTGTGCCTGGGTCATCTGCTTTGTCTTCCTCATTTCCCTCTTTCTCCTCCAGCTGATCCTGCTCCTCCTCTCCTGTCACCTATGTCGAAAAACCACTTATTTCACTACAACTTGCTTGTGCTCCAATGTCCTTCTCCTCCTCCAGTTGGGCCCCCACAGGGCTGATGTGGCAGTGAGATCTAGGCGCCACGTTTCCAGTCCCCTGACCATCCAGATTTAGCAGTATCTGTTCCAGGACATGAAGCAGTGGAATGACGTTGTTCATCCCGTAGTCCTGGCAACTGACAAATAACGAGGCATCCTCAAAGGGCCTGAGCAAACGGCTGGTGTCGCGTATGAGCCGCCACTGTCTGACATCGAAGTTACACAAGGGAGTACTCATGTCCGCTTGTATCATCAGAAAATAGTTTACGGCCTTTCTCTGCTCGAACAGTCGGTCCAACATATGGAGGGTAGAATTCCAACGGGTGAAAACGTCACATATCAGCCTATGTTGGGGATGTCGTTCTGCCGCTGCAGCTCAAGTAGGATGTATACGAGTATACAAGTTTCGTGGTATACAAGTATACAAGTTTCCTTGACATTTTTATGGTGAACACGTATGTCATGCAGGGCACATAGCTCAGCCCTTCTTGATATAGCGCCGACACAATGTTTTTCCCGGTGTCGGTCACTATGGTTCCGATTTTGAGTTGTCGTGGAGAAAGCCAGGATTAGATTTCTTACTGAAGGACAAGGAGCAGTTCCTCCCCTGTGTTACTCTGTTCGCCAAGGAAAACGAGGTGCAGAACAGTGTGACATCGCCGTGCCCTGCACATGTGGCATGCTGGAGGGGCACTGTGAATTGTCCCTGCAGTGGAGGCTGATGACACGGCAGAGGATGAGAAGGCAGACCAACAGCGTGGCACTGGACCAACGGCGTGGCAACGTGGAGGTGGAAGCGGCGTCACCTGGCCAAGTTGCTGGTGTGGCTGTACAGGAACCACATTCACCCAGTGGGCTGTAAAGGACATGTATTGTCCCTGACCGTAGTTATAGCTCCAAACGTCTGCACGCTGTGCACTTTGGCAGACACTGACAGGCTCAAGGACTGGCCTACCTTCTGTTCTACCTGTGTGTGCAGGGCTGGTACTGCCTTTTTGGCAAAGAAATGACGGTTTGGGACTCTCCACTTCGACTCGGCACAAGTCATCAGTTCTCTGAAAGGGGCAGAGTCCACCACTTGGATAGGGAGGGATTGCAGCACCAGCAACATGGACAGGAGCACATTCAGGTTCTGCACCATTGGATAAGTGCACGCATACTGTTTTCTGTAGGCAATCGCTTCGGTGTGAAATTGCTGATTATCACGGTCGGCGTGGCTATCACATACGTGACACAGAGGGAGGGAACGAGGAAGGCCCTGCCCAAGTGAGAGGGAAGATGGTGACCCCTGACTCACCTGGCGGCTGGCACCTGGCTGCCCTGACGTCCCTAGACGGGTTCCTCACCCGTACGCCGATCACGTGCCTAAAGCCCTGGCTTTCCCTGAGCTGAGCCCTAGGTAGTGAACAGGGCGATGGGAACACTAGTCCGCACCACTAACTCTAAGGGAAAACACCAAGGGGAGGACAGACAACACAGACTCAACATATATTCCCAGGTGGGCGACAACAGGAGACAACAATAAGCCAAACAGGGATCCGGAGGGTAGCACACAGGAACAACAACCAGGATTAACCACTCCAGTGGGTCAGTATAGATGTCCAGGCAGGAAGCTCTATAACTGGCAACTAGAGAAGTGTGAGGGGAGAACATAAGGATGTAGGGAGTGGCAGACACGAAACAGCTGAGGAGGAGAAGCTACGGATCCCTGAGAGAGACAAAAAGGATAGCAAGGCAAACACAGAAAACAATAACTAAGAAACACCATGATCTTTAGATATAGAGCGCGCAGCCACCCGCTGCGACTTCCTGACCCCGGGTATAACGGAGTCAGACGTGGCTCTTGATACCCTCATGACACTGATGGAATGAGTGATGAGGAGTAGGAGGAGGAGGACCAGGAGAATCAGGACCAGCAGATGATGGGAATCACAGACAGCTCCCTTCGGCTGAGGTGATGGAGCCTTGACTGCCTGAAACCGGGTGAGTACCAGTGGGAGATGCAGCGGTTGCTGCAGTAGGCTGAACCACCACATCGGAGCCACAGTTCTTTCAGTCCACTTTATGACGATGCTGCATATTTTGACGCAGGGCCGTGGTGCCAACATTGGCACCCTGGCCACGTTTCACCTTCTGCCCACAGATTCTACATATGGTCATGTTCACCTCCTCCGGCAGCTTAAAAATAAACTGCCACACCGCCGAGTAGGTTATTTTACCCCCAACACTACGTGCTGACTGACTGCTACCACTGCTGCCTCCGTGAACCCCTGCACCACTACTTCCCGGGCAGGTAGGCTCCAGTGAAGCAGGTGG
This sequence comes from Bufo bufo, assembly GCF_905171765.1. Lineage (NCBI taxonomy): Eukaryota > Metazoa > Chordata > Amphibia > Anura > Bufonidae > Bufo > Bufo bufo. The sequence continues at coordinate 230,336,068 of NC_053394.1, read as the reverse complement.
TCTACCCCGGGCACATTTGGCTCCTGACCTCCCATTGCTGATACCCTGCTGACTCCCGGCGACGCTAGTAACTTGCTGGCTCCTTTGCTGTCTCACAGGCAAGCTGTCACCCTCTTCTCCCGATGATGATGATGAAACCCCTTCATCACCTGTGTCCCAAGTGTGATCGGCTACATCATTATTGAGTACTGTCTGCACGTCACTGATGTCCTCCTTAACCGTCTCTGGGTGAGCTCGCTCGCAACACCAGCTCCTACGCCACTCTCCTCATCGCTACTTTTCCGCCTAGCGGAGGAAGCGGCAGATGTCTCTTCCAGATCTTGGCAGTAGCTGCTGACTGTCCTCTAGTACCTTGTCCTCGCTGTTTACTGGAGCTGAACTTACAGCATACAGTACTTCTGTGGCTTTGGAAACAGAAAAGGACAAAAGCAGGTTGAGGACAGGTGAGGGCACAGGGCCTGCTCCCGGGCCATGCCAACTAAGGGTTGTGTCTGATGAACCCACTGACTCTTGGCTGGAGGTGTCTGATGTCACTTGCGACAAAGTCGAAGATCGAGTCAACCGCTCAAAACCCGCTGCGTTGGTAGTCACGACACGACTGCTAGCTGACACTGGGAGCTCAGGACTCTCAAATTGACCCCTGCTGCTACGGCCCCTTATTCTGCTGTGACCTCTGCCTATGCCAGAAACATTAAGGCCTCTGCCACTCGCCTGTACAGGGCCTGACACTTCTCTTTCTGACATACTGTTAGATCAAATAAATAAAAAGGAAATTCAAACACCCCACATAAGCCTTTACTACAAATAAATGCACCACTGTGCAGCAAATACAGTGGGATGTGAAAGTTTGGGCAACCTTGTTAATCGTCATGATTTTCCTGTATAAATTGTTGGTTGTTACGATAAAAAATGTCAGTTAAATATATCATATAGGAGACACACAGTGATATTTGAGAAGTGAAATGAAGTTTATTGGATTTACAGAAAGTGTGCTATAATTGTTTAAACAAAATTAGGCAGGTGCATAAATTTGGGCATTGTTGTCATTTTATTGATTCCAAAACCTTTAGAACTAATTATTGGAACTCAAATTGGCTTGGTAAGCTCAGTGACCCCTGACCTACATACACAGGTGAATCCAATTATGCGAAAGAGTATTTAAGGGGGTCAATTGTAAGTTTCCCTCCTCTTTTAATTTTCTCTGAAGAGTAGCAACATGGGGGTCTCAAAACAACTCTCAAATGGCCTGAAGACATGGATTGTTCACCATCATGGTTTAGGGGAAGGATACAGAAAGCTGTCTCAGAGATTTCAGCTGTCTGTTTCCACAGTTAGGAACATATTGAGGAAATAGAAGACCACAGGCTCAGTTCAAGTTAAGGCTCGAAGTGGCAGACCAAGAAAAATCTCGGATAGACAGAAGCGACGAATGGTGAGAACAGTCAGAGTCAACCCACAGACCAGCACCAAAGACCTTCAACATAATCTTGCTGCAGATGGAGTCACTGTGCATCCTTCAACTATTCGGCACACTTTACACAAGGAGATGCTGTTGCGAGAGTGATGCAGAGGAAGCCTTTTCTCCACCCACAGCACAAGTGCCGCTTGAGGTGGGCTAAAGCACATTTGGACAAGCCAGCTTCATTTTGGAATAAGGTGCTGTGGACTGATGAAACTAAAATTTAGTTATTTGGCCATAACAAGGGGCATTATGCATGGAGGAAAAAGAACACAGCATTCCAAGAAAAACACCTGCTACCTACAGTAAAATATGGTGGTGGTTCCATCATGCTGTGGGGCTGTGTGGCCAGTGCAGGGACTGGGAATCTTGTCAAAGTTGAGGGACGCATGAATTCCACTCAGTATCAGCAGATTCTGGAGATCAATGTCCAGGAATCAGTGACAAAGCTGAAGCTGCGCCGGGGCTGGATCTTTCAACAAGACAACGACCCTAAACACTGCTCAAAATCCAATAAGGCATTTATGCAGAGGAACAAGTACAACGTTCTGGAATGGCCATCTCAGTCCCCAGACCTGAATATAATTGAAAATCTGTGGTGTGACTTAAAGAGAGCTGTCCATGCTCGGAAGCCATCAAACCTGAATGAACTAAAGATGTTTTGTAAAGAGGAAAGGTCCAAAATACCTTCAACCAGAATCCAGACTCTCATTGGAACCTAAAAGAAGCGTTTAGAGGCTGTAATTTCTGCAAAAGGAGGATCTACTAAATATTGATTTCATTTCTTTTTTGTGGTGCCCAAATTTATGAACCTTCCTAATTTTGTTTAAACAATTATAGCACACTTTCTGTAAATCCAATAAACGTCATTTCACTTCTCAAATATCACTGTGTGTGTCTCCTATATGATATATTTAACTGCCATTTTTTATCGTAACAACCAACGATTTATACAGGAAAATCATGACGATTAAGAAGGTTGCCCAAACTTTCGCATCCCACTGTATATATTTTTTCTTTTTCCGCTAAAACACCCAACAAAAGCCTTTACTACAGATAACTGCACCGAGCGGCAAATGTATTTTTTTCTTTTTGTGCTAATACACGTCACATAAGGCTATACAAGAAATAACTGCACCGCAGAGCAGCAAATGTATTTTTCCTTTTTGCGCTAATACACGTCACAAAAGGCTTTAAAACAAATAATTGCACTGCTTATCGGCAAATATTTTTTTTCTTTTAACGCTAATACACATCACAAAAGGCTTAGCAAGAAATAACTGCACAGCAGAGCGGCAAATGTATTTTTCCTTTTTGCTCTAATACACGTCACAAAAGACTTTAAAATAAATAACTGCACCGCTGAGCGGCAAAAATATAATTTTTTTTTTACGCTAATACACGTCACAAGAGGCTTGACAAGAAATAACTGCAATGCAAGTCACAAAAGGTTTAACAAGAAATAAGTGCAACACAGAGCGGCAAATGTATTTTTTCTTTTTCTGCTAAAACACCCCACCAAAGCCTTTACTACAGATAACTGCACCGCACTAGGGCAAATTGCCTTGTAATAAATAAGAACGGTTTTCTGGAATTACAGAGCTGTATAATGGCAATTTTGGTGCCCAGTCAGTGCTGCAAGGTCTAATAGGAATGTGCCTATTACCCAATGTGTGAGATAAATTCTATGGCACACCAATTTTGAATGATATTAAAGTGTAGTTTTATTCATTCTTTTTGAACACCTTGTGTCACATTACATCCAATATTATTTCAAGGCATAGCATGCGATTATGTACAGTGGTCCTGACGTTTCGGTCAATAATGACCTTTATCAGGGGATCTGGAGAAGAATATCATAAAGAAATGTAAATATTAGGTAACACAAAATGTGAAGCTGAGATTGGGAAACAAACAAAAGGGGGGATGTTAATAGTGGCTTAGAAATATATAGTAGAACCGTTGTGGTAAAATATACAAAATGTACAGAGAGGCAATGTGCACTATAATGCATAATATGGCATATAAAGCATATAACTGGATATAAATCAGTTATGGGTAGTCTCTGTGGGTTAGTATACCAGCGTTAGTCACAGGTTAGCAGCAGTTTTATGGTTCCTTAATTACAGGTATTCGATATGTCCCAAAATAGTCAGGTGGTTCGCACTATTGTAGGTGCGTTAACCCCTGATTTGTTCCTTATAGAGTATAGACAAATATATGTAAGCTATACACAATTTTAGTTCAGGATAACTCACGGTTTTTGCGGGTGCCGGATTCCTGAGGGTGTGCCTGGACGCGGCATCCCGCGTGGTCTATGGCACTGGTCTTACCTCTGGATATGGCTACCCCTTTACAGAGTGTTCCGTGAGGTTGCTTCTTTCTTTTAGGCAATCTTCCGTGGTAAACACTATAAGTTGTACTGTGTTCCGACCTTGTGAGTCCGCGGTCCTCGAGGTTCCCGGCGGTATGTGCTTCCGGGTATGAAAGCCAACCTCTCACGTGACTTCAAACTTTGGTCATATGACACGGAAGTCCCGTACTTTTAGATTCAATGATAGCTTTTTCAATATTTCGCATACAATAATAACTGCTTTGAAGATAGTTGCTGTGGGGATCCTGTTCTTTCGTGATCACGTTCATAGACGATGGACCCTCCTTTCAAAACGCGTTTTGGGACCTCAAGTCCCTTCATCAGTGACATATATTTGTCTATATAAGGAACAAATCAGGGGTTAACGCACCTACAATAGTGCGAACCACCTGACTATTTTGGGACATATCGAATACCTGTAATTAAGGAACCATAAAATTGCAGCTAACCTGTGAATTAACCAAGGATACCAAGTTTTTATTTTTATTAATATTTTTAATTTTATCTTGTATGGTATATTATAGCAATTTATGTTATTGTGTATTCTTTACATTCTTAACCAATTCCAATTGTAATTGTATCTAGGTGTTAATAGCGAGTGCCTGCTACCCCCTTTTTTATACAATTACTTATATATACGCTTGGGTGAAGCATAGTAAGTGCACCGCTACCATCAAATCAGACGGTGGAGCCACCTCTCTCTAGTTTTCTAATTCCCATAATATAAAGCATATAGATCATAGTTATGAGCCATTGACCGTATAGAAGTATATACTGTGGGTACATTATATAATATGTATATATGGACAGAGCACTCAAAGAAATCCGGGACCATGTGTTGACACAAAGAAATTAATTTTATTGACTAATATATCAGCAAAAGATAAAATCAATAACGAATAGTAACTGAAAATCTCTATATAGATAATACATCACAACCTCATATGGATATAGACAGTATTATAAGATGCTGAAAATCTAATTATTGAATTAAGTCGGGACCATACATATACTCAAAATGACAAATACAAAAGTCAGTGAATATTCAATTAATTATTCGATAGAATGTTCGACCCAGTGTCCATAGAAATAATAGATGCCCTAAAAATGATAATAATAAAAATCGATTCTGATAAAAATCGGTTATGTGCAATGTCCTGCAGAAAGTTACTTAATAGTATCCGATGAATTAGAGATCAAGAAACAATGTCCATATGACACTTTACCCCAGGGCCGGCGCCACCAGTAAGGCGACTTAGGCAGTCGCCTAGGGCGCCATCTAGCAGGGGGCGCCCGGCGCCCGTTGCGGTTAAAAAAAAAAGTTGCTTATATACACTGCGTGCAGAATTATTAGGCAAATGAGTATTTTGACCACATCATCCTCTTTATGCATGTTGTCTTACTCCAAGCTGTATAGGCTCGAAAGCCTACTACCAATTAAGCATATTAGGTGATGTGCATCTATGTAATGAGAAGGGGTGTGGTCTAATGACATCAACACCCTATATTAGGTATGCATAATTATTAGGCAACTTCCTTTCCTTTGGCAAAATGGGTCAAAAGAAGGACTTGACAGGCTCAGAAAAGTCAAAAATAGTGAGATATCTTGCAGAGGGATGCAGCACTCTTAAAATTGCAAAACTTCTGAAGCGTGATCATCGAACAATCAAGCGTTTCATTCAAAATAGTCAACAGGGTCGCAAGAAGCGTGTGGAAAAACCAAGGCGCAAAATAACTGCCCATGAACTGAGAAAAGTCAAGCGTGCAGCTGCCAAGATGCCACTTGCCACCAGTTTGGCCATATTTCAGAGCTGCAACATCACTGGAGTGCCCAAAAGCACAAGGTGTGCAGTACTCAGAGACATGGCCAAGGGAAGAAAGGCTGAAAGACGACCACCACTGAACAAGACACACAAGCTAAAACGTCAAGACTGGGCCAAGAAATATCTCAAGACTGATTTTTCTAAGGTTTTATGGACTGATGAAATGAGAGTGAGTCTTGATGGGCCAGATGGATGGGCCCGTGGCTGGATTGGTAAAGGGCAGAGAGCTCCAGTCCGACTCAGACGCCAGCAAGGTGGAGGTGGAGTACTGGTTTGGGCTGGTAATATCAAAGATGAGCTTGTGGGGCCTTTTCGGGTTGAGGATGGAGTCAAGCTCAACTCCCAGTCCTACTGCCAGTTTCTGGAAGACACCTTCTTCAAGCAGTGGTACAGGAAGAAGTCTGCATCCTTCAAGAAAAACATGATTTTCATGCAGGACAATGCTCCATCACACGCGTCCAAGTACTCCACAGCGTGGCTGGCAAGAAAGGGTATAAAAGAAGAAAATCTAATGACATGGCCTCCTTGTTCACCTGATCTGAACCCCATTGAGAACCTGTGGTCCATCATCAAATGTGAGATTTACAAGGAGGGAAAACAGTACACCTCTCTGAACAGTGTCTGGGAGGCTGTGGTTGCTGCTGCACGCAATGTTGATGGTGAACAGATCAAAACACTGACAGAATCCATGGATGGCAGGCTTTTGAGTGTCCTTGCAAAGAAAGGTGGCTATATTGGTCACTGATTTGTTTTTGTTTTGTTTTTGAATGTCAGAAATGTATATTTGTGAATGTTGAGATGTTATAATGGTTTCACTGGTAAAAATAAATAATTGAAATGGGTATATATTTGTTTTTTGTTAAGTTGCCTAATAATTATGCACAGTAATAGTCACCTGCACACACAGATATCCCCCTAAAATAGCTAAAACTAAAAACAAACTAAAAACTACTTCCAAAAATATTCAGCTTTGATATTAATGAGTTTTTTGGGTTCATTGAGAACATGGTTGTTGTTCAATAATAAAATTAATCCTCAAAAATACAACTTGCCTAATAATTCTGCACTCCCTGTAGTTCAGGCTGCCGGCGGCGGCGCCTGAGCGGCTGAGGCTGAGCGCTTGCCGCTCTAAAGAATCCTGCCTGCGCCTGCTGTGTGCTGCTGTTGTTAATGTAGCATGGCCGAGCTCTGTTCGGTCCGTGGTACAGGAGCTTTTGTTTCCTGTACCCAGCCGGACTGACAGGAAGTGCTCACTTAGTGTGCACTTCCTGTCAGTCCGGCCGGGTACAGGAAACAAATGCTCCTGTACCGCGGACCGAACAGAGCTCGGCCACGCTACACTAGAGCGGGGGGGGGGGGGGGAATGAGAGTGACAAGGGGGGAGGGGGGTGGAAATAATGAGTGACAAGGGGGATGGAAATAATGAGTGACAAGGGGGGAGGGGGGTGGAAATAATGAGTGACAAGGGGGGAGGGGGGGTGGAAATAATGAGTGACAAGGGGGAGGGGGGGAGGAAATAATGAGTGACAAGGGGGAGGGGGGTGGAAATAATGAGTGACAAGGGGGAGGGGGGTGGAAATAATGAGTGACAAGGGGGAGGAGGGGTGGAAATAATGAGTGACAAGGTGGGAGGGGGGTGGAAATAATGAGTGAAAAGGGGAGGGGCGGAAATAATGAGTGACAAGGGAGAGTGGGGGGGAATAATGAGTGACAAGGGAGAGGGGGGGAATAATGAGTGACAAGGGAGAGGGGGGGAAATAATGAGTGACAAGGGGGGAGGGTGGGTGGAAATAATGAGTGACAAGGGAGAGCGGGGGGATGAGTGACAAGGGAGGGGGAGGATGAGTGACAAGGGAGGGGGGGAATAATGAGTGACAAGGGAGAGGGGGGGAATAATGAGTGACAAGGGAGAGGGGGGGAATAATGAGTGACAAGGGGGGAATAATGAGTGACAAGGGAGAGGGGGGGAATAATGAGTGACAAGGGAAAGGGGGGGAATAATGAGTGACAAGGGGGGAGGGGGGTGGAAATAATGAGAGTGACAAGAGAGAGGGGGGTGGAAATAATGAGAGTGACAAGAGAGAGGGGGGTGGAAATAATGAGAGTGACAAGAGAGAGGGGGGTGAAAATAATGAGTGACAAGGGAGGGGGGATAATGAGAGTGACAAGGGAGGGGGGGAGAGAGAGTGACAAGGGAGGGACTAGGGAGGGGCGGGAGAGAGTGACAAAGGAGGGAGGGGGGGAGAGAGTGACAAGGGAGTCCCCAGAGCCAGACCAAGAGCCAGACTGCAGCCGGAGAGCAGATCATCTTATTGTCCTGGTGGTAAGTAGACAATGCAATATGTTTATTATGTAGTTGTTTGGTTATTAATACTACATTGGAAACTAATTTACCTCACATTTAGGGTTCATTCACACATCCGTGTGTGTTTTGCGGATCCACAAAACACAGACAGCGGCAATGTGCGTTCCGCACTTTGCAGACCGTACATTGCCGGCACTATTGCGGACATAAATAGGACATGTTCTATTTTTTTCAGGATCGGAATTGTGCGGCCCCATAGAAATGTATGGGTCCGCAATTCCGTTCCGCAAAAAGAGACGGCTGGATTAACCCTAAGGGAAACATAGCAGTTCTTTTAATTTAAAAGCTGAGAAAGGGGTGGAACATGATATGGGCAGATCATCTGATAAGGGGAAGGGGGGGGCGTCAATTTTTATCTTGCCTAGGGCAGCAAAAATCCTTGCACCGGCCCTGCTTTACCCACACCTGGAACAGTGGCGTCCCGCTTAAATAGGGTAGGTAGCGGCGTCCCGCTACTTAACAACTTGCAAGTCTCTTTACCTTTGACCGACTTCACCTTTTGCCAGACCTCGAGATGTTTTCACTCCCCAAACGTGCCTTCGTTATTTGTACCACTATTTTATCGGGAGATTTTCGGTAATAGAAGATGGTCAATCCTCGAGAAATCTGTGCTTTCAACTTTCTTCGATTTAAAGCAACACACCTCTGGTCAATGGCGGTCGATAGTTGGTGTTCAGTCTTTTCATGCAGAAAAAGTGGGGGATGTAGCACCAGACGCGTTTTGGGGTCCCAGTGGTGACCACTGAGGAAGAGGTGAACACTGGGACCCCGAAACGCGTCTGGTGCTACATCCCCCACTTTTGCTGCACGAAAAGACTGAACACCAACTATCGACCGCCATTGACCAGAGGTATGTCCTAACTTTAAAAATACATTGCGGCGCGGTGTGGGTTAATCGGAACAGGATGTCCGCTGAAATCATTCAGCGGGCATCCTGTCACAACGCCGGGGGGGTCACATAACATGACACCGGCATCGCAGCAAACCGCAGGTCAATTCAGACCTCCAGTTTGCTGCGTTTCCGGTCCATTCAGGTCTCCAGTGACCTGATGAACCAGAAAAGGACGGTGATCGGTGGTGTGATTACACACCACCAATCACAGTCCGAGCATTTGGGGGTAGCGGTGCTGTCCTTGATGCTGGCGGTGCTGTCCTTGGTGCTGGAGAGAGGCGGGAGATTCAAACTCCCGGCGCTCCTCTCTCCCCTCCTCTTCCTGCTGCTGCACCTGCACCATCCAGCACCGTCCAGCACCAGCTCCTGTGATCCCCCCGTCGGCACCCATCACCCTCCTGCACCCATCACCCTCCAAGTAGGTTAGGTTAAGTGAGGGAGAGGCACGATTAGGCAGGGATAGAAGGGAAAAGTTAGTTAGGGGGAAAAAAAAAAACTTTATCTGATTTATTGTCTCTGGTAGTTCGGGTTCACAACACTTAGCTGTGAGACCCTAGACCCACCCAGGAGTACTGCCACTTTTTTTTTTTTTTTTGCGTGCGCTGACTGTGGCCGGCACTCTTAGCGTCTGGCCACTGTTAGCGCATCCCCCGCCCCACCACTGATCAGCGTTGTACCGCTGATCAGCAAGTTTGAACTTTTTTTTTTCTAACACTTGTCCATTTTTTTTTTCTAAAGAGTACGTGAACACCCGTGCCCCCACACACACGCACATACAATAAAGTTTTACCCGCACGCACACATATACCCATGGCCCGCCGGACATTTTCAGCCGAGGAGGTATACGCCCAGCTTGCCTCCTACTCCGAGAGCCCCAGTGAGGATGAGGATGAGCCCACGTTCCTCTTGTCATCCGCATCCTCCTCATCATCATCTGATGATGATGAAGCCCTAAGGCGGCGGAGACGCCGCCAGGCGGAGCCAGGGGCCCCACGTGCTAGGAACCCTGTGGCCCACACCAGTACGAGCCGCCCTGGGGCTCGTACTGGTTTCCCGGCGCACCAAATAAGCCCATCGGAGCCCCCTACCGGTGAACTTAGCTGGTGTCCCCCAGTAGATTTTGAGCCCGAGATTCCGGATTTTGTTGGCAATCCAGGAATCCAGATTCCCACAGTGGGCTTCAATGAAATGGACTTTTTTTTATTTTTTTTTCAGTGACCCATTTGTGAATCTGATGGTGGAGCAGACAAACCTGTACGCCCAACAGTTCGTTGCTCAGCACCCGGGCTCCTTTTTGGCTAGACCCGGTGGCTGGACGCCGGTCAGTGCAGCCGAGATGAGGACGTTTTGGGGCCTCGTGCTGCACATGGGTCTAGTGCAAAAACCCAGTGTCAGGCAATACTGGAGTGGGGACATCCTCTACCAGACTCTACAGTTTGGCCATGACACGCCCCCAGTTTGAGGCCATCCGGAAATGCCTGCCTTATGCAGATAATGCAGCATGTCCCCCCCGAGGTTATCCTGCCCATGACCGTCTGTATAAGATACGGCTGGTCATCGATCACTTTGCGGCCAAATTTGCGCAGGCCTACTTACCTGGAAGGGAGGTTGCGGTTGATGAGTCTCTTGTTGCGTTCAAGGGGAGACTCAGTTTCCGCCAATACATTCCCACTAATCGGGCGAGGTATGGCGTGAAAATGTACAAAATTTGTGAGAGTACCTCAGGGTACACTTACAAATTTTGTGTATACGAGGGGCGAGATTCCCGTATTGAACCCCCAGAATGTCCCCCCACTCTAGGTGTTAGCGGAAAACTCATGTAGGACCTTATGTACCCACTGCTAGATGAGGGTTACCACTTGTACGTGGATAACTTTTATACTAGCATTCCCTTGTTCAGGTCCCTTGCCGCCAGATCCACGTCCGCTTGTGGGACCGTGCGGAAAAATCAACGCGGCCTCCCTACCTACCCCCTCCAGGTACCTATTCCCAGGGGTGAGACCCGTGCCCTTACCAGTGGAAACCTGTTGCTGGTCAGGTATAAAGACAAGAGGGATATCCTTGTACTGTCCACAATCCACGGTAACGGCATCACCCCTGTCCCTGTGCGAGGTACCGCGGCAGTGGTCCTCAAGCCCGATTGTATCGTCGACTACATTTGGTATATGGGAGGAGTTGATCTCTCTGATCAAGTCCTCAAGCCATATAATGCCATGCGCAAAACCCGGGCATGGTACAAAAAAGTTACGGTCTACTTGGTACAGGTTGCCTTGTACAACGCTTTTGTACTATCCCGAAGCGCTGTCAGCACACGGACATTCCTCCAATTCTATGAGGCATTCCTCAAGGACCTGATTTTTTCAGACCGGGAAAGAGCAGGCCGGATCGTCCCTGGACAACATTTTCCAGGTGTGGTCCCCTATACTGGAAAGAAGGGACGAACCCCAAAAAAGTGCAGAGTGTGTCGCAGGAGGGGGATACGGAAGGACACCACCACTAAGTGTGACACTTGCCCCGGTCATCCGGGCCTCTGCGTTATGGATTTCTTCAGGGAGTATTACGCTTCCATGGAGTACTACATTTTTATAATCCCCAATAGTGCCCTAGAGAACATAAAAAACTATGGCTCTCAGACTTTGGAGACATGGAAACAATTTTTTTTCCCCAAAAATAATAGTTTTAGTGCTGGCATCCTCAAACGGCGGCCCTCCAGATGTTGTAAAACTATAACTCCCAGCATGCCCAGACAACCTACAGCTATCAGCAGGGCATGGAGGGAATTGTAGTTTTACAACATCTGGAGGGCCGCAGTTTGAGAATGCCTGCTTAGTGTCTCCAAAGTCTAAAAGCCATACATATTGGGTATCGCCACGTCCATAAAAATCTTCTCTATAAAAATAACATTTAACCCAACCCCCCCGGATGAACAACGTTAATTTTTTTTTTTTTTTTTAAGTAAAAAAAAGCCTTTTTTTGTCACCTAACATCACAAAAAGTGTAATAGTGAGCGATCAAAATGTCATATGCACCCCCAATTAGTGCCAATTAAACCGCCATCTCATCCTGCAAAAAATTAGCCCCTACATTAGATAGTCGCCAAACAAAAACAAAAAAAACTGTAGCTCCCAGGCTATGGAGATACTAAAAAAATTATTATTTTTGTTCCTAAAATGATAATATAGTGTAAAATCTAAATAAATTTTTAAATGTAGACATATTAGGTATTGCCGCATCTGTAAGAATCTTCCCTATAAAAATAACATTTGACCAAACCCCTCGGATGAACAGCGTTAAAAATATAAAATAAAAACGGTGCCAAAACACCCATTTTTTGTCAAAATTTCCATTTGAATCCTTTTTTTCCGGTAATAAAGCAAGGGTTAACAGCCAAACAAAACATATTTATTGCCCTGATTCTGTAGTTTGCAGAAACATCCCATATGTGGTCGTAAATAGCTATATAGCCACACGGCAGGGCATAGAACGAAGGGAACGCCATATGGTTCCTGGAAGGCAGATTTTGATGGACTGGTTTATTTACAAATTTTTTGTTACCTTGCCTCAAAAAAGTGTAATATAGAGCAACAAAAAATCATATTTACACTAAAATAGTCCAAAAACAACAGCCACCTTATCCCGTAGTTTCCTAGATGGGGTCACTTTTATGGAGTTTCTACTCTAGGGGTGCATCAGGGGGCTTGAAAGGGTACATGGTGTAAATAAACCAGTCCAGCAAAATCTGCCTTCCAAAAACCATATGGCGTTCCCCTTCTTCTATGTCCTGCCGTTTAGCCAAATAGTAGCTTATGACCACATATGGGGTGTTTCTGCAAACTATAGAATCAGGGCAACTCATATTGAGTTTTGTTTGGCTGTTAACCCATTTTTTCCAGTAATAAAGTAAGGGTTAAAATGGAAAATTTTCCAAAAAATAGAAATTCTAAAATTGTTTCTCCATCTGCCATTAACTTTTGTGGAACACCTAAAGGGTTAAAAAAGTTTGTAAACCCAGTTTTGAATACCTTGAGGGGTGTACTTTCTTAGATGGAGTCACTTTTTTGGAATTTATATTCTAGGGGTGCAACGGGGGGCTTGAAATGGGACATGGTATAAACAAAACCAGTCCTGCAAAATCTGCCTTCCAAAACCCATATGGCGTTCCCCTCCTTCTATGTCCTTTCGTTTGGCCAAACAGTAGTTTAGGACCACATATAGGGTGTTTTTGCAAACTACAGAATCAGGGCAATCCATATTGAGTTTAGTTTGTCAGTTAACCCTTACTTTATTACTGGAAAAAATGGGTTAGAATTGAATATTTTCCAAAAAATAGAAATTCAAAAATAGTTTCTCCATCTGTCATTAACTCTTGTGGAACACCTAAAGGGTTAACAAAGTTTGCAAACCCAGTTTTGAATACCTTGAGGGGTGTACTTTCTTGGATGGAGTCACTTTTTTGGAATTTATTTTCTAGGGGTGCAACGGGGGCTTGAAATAGGACATGGTATAAACAAAACCAGTCCTGCAAAATCTGCCTTGCAAAAACCATATAGCGTTCCCCTCCTTCTATGTCCTCCCGTTTGGCCAAACAGTAGTTTAGGACCATATATGGGGTGTTTCTGCAAACTACAGAATCAGGGAAACCCATATTGAGTTTTGTTTGGCAGTTAACCCTTGATTTGTTCCTGGAAAAAATGAATTATATTGGAAAATATTCCAAAATTCTTAAATTTTATGTCCATTTGCCATAAAGTCTTGTGGAAGACCTAAAGGGTTAATAAAGTTTGTAAAATCAGTTATGAATATCTTGAGGGGCTTAGTTTCTAAAATGGGGTCATTTTTGGGTGGTTTCTACAAAGTGACTTCCGACCTGGACTGGTCCATAAAAAGTGGGATTTGGAAAATTTCAGAAAAATTTAAAAATTTGCTTCTGAACTTCTAAGCTATGTAACATCCCCAAAAAATAAAATGGCATTCCCAAAATGATACAAACCCATATGGCGTTCCCCTCCTTCTATGTCCTTTTGTTTGGCCAAACAGTAGTTTAGGACCACATATAGGGTGTTTTTACAAACTACAGAATCAGGGCAATCCATATTGAGTTTAGTTTGTCAGTTAACCCTTACTTTATTACTGGAAAAAATGGGTTAGAATTGAATATTTTCCAAAAAATAGAAATTCAAAAATAGTTTCTCCATCTGTCATTAACTCTTGTGGAACACCTAAAGGGTTAACAAAGTTTGCAAACCCAGTTTTGAATACCTTGAGGGGTGTACTTTCTTGGATGGAGTCACTTTTTTGGAATTTATTTTCTAGGGGTGCAACGGGGGCTTGAAATAGGACATGGTATAAACAAAACCAGTCCTGCAAAATCTGCCTTGCAAAAACCATATAGCGTTCCCCTCCTTCTATGTCCTCCCGTTTGGCCAAACAGTAGTTTAGGACCATATATGGGGTGTTTCTGCAAACTACAGAATCAGGGAAACCCATATTGAGTTTTGTTTGGCAGTTAACCCTTGATTTGTTCCTGGAAAAAATGAATTATATTGGAAAATATTCCAAAATTCTTAAATTTTATGTCCATTTGCCATAAAGTCTTGTGGAAGACCTAAAGGGTTAATAAAGTTTGTAAAATCAGTTATGAATATCTTGAGGGGCTTAGTTTCTAAAATGGGGTCATTTTTGGGTGGTTTCTACAAAGTGACTTCCGACCTGGACTGGTCCATAAAAAGTGGGATTTGGAAAATTTCAGAAAAATTTAAAAATTTGCTTCTGAACTTCTAAGCTATGTAACATCCCCAAAAAATAAAATGGCATTCCCAAAATGATACAAACATGAAGTAGACATATGGGGAATGTAAAGTCATCACAATTTTTTGGGGTATTACTATGTATTACAGAAGTAGAGAAACTGAAACTTTGAAATTTGCAAATTTTTTAAAATTTGGTATTTTTTTATGCAAATAAATTAACTTTTTTGACCCAATTTTAGCAGTGTCATGAAGTACAATATGTGACGAAAAAAAAATCTCAGAACGGCCTGGGTACGTCAAAGCATTTTAAAGTTATCAGCACTTAAATTGACATTGGTCAGATTAGCAAAAAATGGCCAAGTCCTTAAGGTGAAATAGAGTCCTTAAGGGGTTAAGCTAGAAATACAGCTATAATTTTCTGGGTTTTAAAAAAACACCCTTTTTGGGCAAAATACACAATTTTACATCCCTTGCGGAATCTGTACGTGTGAAATTCAAGCGTTATATACTGCTGTCAAAATCTGTTATTCAAAAAACACCCATTTTGGGAAAAATACTTAATTTGCGGCTTTATCTGCATCTGTCAGTGTGAACTTCAAGCGTTATATACTGCTGTCATATTCTGTTATTAAAAAAAAAAATCCCTTTTTGGGCAAAGTACTTAATATT
Source organism: Bufo bufo (assembly GCF_905171765.1). Classification (NCBI taxonomy): domain Eukaryota; kingdom Metazoa; phylum Chordata; class Amphibia; order Anura; family Bufonidae; genus Bufo; species Bufo bufo. Next base: position 230,320,736 of record NC_053394.1, on the reverse strand, counting down.
GCAGCCTTTGCTGCATCTGTTATTGTTAAAACAAGCTTTAAATACTTCAATAATTTTCTGGGTTTTGAAAAACACCCATTTTTTGCAATACCCTCCATCTGGGGCCTCTGCCGCATTAGTCAGTGTGCAATTTAAGCTACAAAATACAGCTTTAATCTTCTGGGTATAAAAAAAAACACCCTTTTTGGGCAAAATACACAATTTTACAGCCCTTGCTGCATCTGTACGTGTGAAATTCAAGCGTTATATACTGCTGTCAATTTCTGTTATTCAAACAACACCCATTTTGGGCAAAATACTTAATTTGCGGCATTGTCTGCATCTGTCAGTGTGAAACTCAAGCGTTATATACTGCTGTCATATTCTGTTATTAACAAAACACCCTTTTTGGGCAAAGTACTTAATATTGCAGCCTTTGCTGCATCTGTTATTGTTAAAACAAGTTTTAAATACTTCAATAATTTTTTGGGTTTTAAAAAACACTGATTTTTTGCAATACCCTCCATCTGCTGCCTCTGCCGCATTATTCAGTATGCAATTTAAGCTAGAAATACAGCTTTCATTTTCTGGGCTTTAAAAAACACCCTTTTTGGGCAAAATACTCAATTTTACAGCCCTTGCTGCATCTGTACGTGTAAAATTCAAGCGTTATATACTGCTGTCATATTCTGTTATTAAAAAAAACACCCATTTTGGGCAAAATACTTAATATTACAGCCTTTGTTGCATTTATGATTGTTAAAAACAAGCTTGAAAAACTTCAATAATTTTATGCCTTTGAAATAACACCAATTTTTGGCAATCACTTCCATCTGGGGCCTTAACCGCATTAGTCAGTGTGCAATTAAAGTTAGAAATACAGCTATAATTTTCTGGGTTTTAAAAAACACCCATTTAGGGCAAAATACTTAATTTGCGGCCTTGTCTGCATCTGTACGTGTGAAATTCAAGAGTTATATACTGCTGTCATATTCTGTTAATTTAAAAAAACACCCATTTTGGGCAAAATAATTAGTATTGCAGCCTGTGCTGCATATGTTATTGTTAAAACAAGCTTTAAATACGTCAATAATTTTCTGGGTTTTAAAAAACACAGATTTTTTGCAATACCCTCCATCTTGGACCTCTGCCGCACTAGTCAGTGTGCAATTTAAGCTAGAAATCCAAATTTATTTTTCTGGGTTTTAAAAAACATCCTTTTTGGGCAAAATACAAAATTTTACAGCCCTTGCTGCATCTGTACGTGTGAAATTCAAGCATTATATACTGCTTTCATATTCTGTTAGTAAAAAACACCCATTTTGGGCAAAATGCTTAATTTGCGGCCTTGTCTGCATCTGTCAGTGTGAAATTCAAGCGTTATATAGGGTTGAGCGAACCTGAACTATACAGTTCGGGTTCGTACCGAACTTTAGGATTTTTGGACCCTGGACCCGAGCCCGAACATTTCCGTAAAAGTTCGGGTTTGGATTCGGTGTTCTGCACTTTCTTGGCGCTTTCTGAAAGGCTGAGCAGCAGCCAATCAGCAAGCGTCATACTACTTGCCCCAAGAGGCCATCACAGCCATGCCTACTAATGGCATGGCTGTGATTGGCCAGAGCAGCATGTGACCCAGGCTTTATATAAGCTTGAGTCACATAGCGCTGCACGTCACTCTGCTGTTACAAGTGTATGGAGAGGATGCTGCTGGACTTGTGATTTCAGGGACAGAATAGGAGAGACTCTAACTCAGCGATCTACCTAGAAATAGTTGTGTGGGTGCAGGACACAATCGTTTTACCCTGCCCTAAGGCCATTGACCAAAAAAAATATAACTTTTATATTCTGTTAGGTGGGTGGCAGCGGCGGCCATTTTATGCATGCTCAGTGCACCAGCACTGCATCTGAGCTGTTGGGACATTGCAAATCACCATTTTTTTGGGGCAAACTACAACATCTGGATTAGTCAGTGTGCAATTTAAGGTAGAAATACATCCATCATTTTCTGTGGTTTAAAAAACACACTTTTTTTTCAACAAACAGTATTTTCCAGATCTGCAAGTGTTAAATTTAAGTTTAATATATACAGCTTTCATATTCTGTTACCAATAAAAGACTTTTTGGGCAATCTACAACATCTGTATTAGTCAGTGTGCAATTTAAGGTAGAAATACACCCATCATTTTCTGGGGTTTGAAAAACACACTTTTTAAAAAAAAAAAAAAACAGTATTTTCCAGATCTACAAGTGTTAAATTCAAGTTTAATATATAAATAGCTTTCATATTCTGTTACCAAAAAAATACTTTTTTGGTAATCTACAACATCTTGATTAGTCAGTGTGCAATTTAAGCTAGAAATACACCCATAATTTTTTGGGGTTTGAAAAACACACTTTTTTGACATAAAACACTATTTTTGGGCCTTGCAGCATCAGCACGTGTGAAATTACAGGCTTACATACTGCTGTCAAATTAAGTTGTTAAACAAACACTCGTTTGGGCACAAAAAATTTAGTTGGCAGCCTTTGATGCAGATGTCATTGTGAGACACACCCTTAATACATTTGGGTTACATTCAGAGATTTTAAATACCGCCATTTGGTGCACCAATATTGAATTCAGGCCTACACTGGTTCAGGCCCTGTGAGACACACCCTCTACATACAGGGGTTTAAATCAGGGATTTGAAATACAGCCATTTTGTGCAAAGATATATTTACTTTAAAAGTATAGATCTGTTCAGACAAAGTGTAAGTAAAATACAGTACAATACACTATATAGTGTACTGTACTATATTATACAGACATCAGACCCACTGGATCTTCAAAAACCAAGTGAGTCTGGGTAAAAAAAAAGTTAAAAAAAGGGAAAAAAGTAAAAAAAAAACACACATTTATCACTGAATTAAAAAAAAGCAAAAAAAAAACCACTACACATATTAGGTATCGCCGCGTCCGTAACGACCTGATCTCTAAAACATTTATGTTACTTTCCCCGCACGGTGAACGTCATAAAAATAAAAAAATTAAAACTATAAGAAAATTTAAATTTTGCCCACCTTACTTCCCAAAAAAGGTAATAAAAGTGATAAAAAAGTCGCATGTACGCCAAAATAGTACCAATCAAACCGTCATCTCATCCCGCAAAAATCATACCCTACCCAAGATAATCGCCCAAAAACTGAAAAAACTATGGCTCTTAGACTATGGAAACACTAAAACATGATTTTTTTTGTTTCAAAAATGAAATCATTGTGTAAAACTTACATAAATAAAAAAATATATAAATATTAGGTATCAACGCGTCCGTATCGACCGGCTCTATAAAAATATCACATGACCTAACCCCTCAGGTGACCACCGTAAAAATAAAAAATAAAAAAAAAGTGTAAAAAAAGCCATTTTTTGTCATCTTACATCAGAAAAAGTGTAATAGCAAGCGATCAAAAAGTCATATACACCCCTGGCTCTTAGACTATGGAGACACTAAAACATTTTTTTTGTTTCAAAAATGAAATCATTGTGTAAAACTTACATAAATAAAAAAAATTGTATACATATTAGGTATCGCCGCGTCCGTGACAACCTGCTCTATAAAATTACCACATGATTTAACCTGTCAGATGAATGTTGTAAATAACGAAAAAAAAAGTGCCAAAAAAGCTATTTCTTGTTACCTTGCCGCACAAAAAGTATAATATAGAGCAACCAAAAATCATATGTACCCTAAACTAGTACCAACAAAACTGCCACCCTATCCCGTAGTTTCTAAAATGGGGTCACTTTTTTGAAGTTTCTACTCTAGGGGTGCATCAGGGGGGCTTCAAATGGGACATGGTGTCAAAAAACCAGTCCAGCAAAATCTGGCTTCCAAAAACCATACGGCGCACCTTTCCCTCTACGCCCTACTGTGTGCCCGTACAGTAGTTTACGGCCACATATAGGGTGTTTCTGCAAACTACAGAATCGGGGCAATAAATATAGCATTTTGTTTGGCTGTTAACCATTGCTTTGTTACTGGAAAAAATGGATTAAAATGGAGAATTTGCCAAAAAATTGAAATTCTGAAATTTTATCACCATTTGCCATTAACTCTTGTGGAACACCTAAAGTGTAAACGACGTTTGTAAAATCAGTTTTGAATACCTTGAGGGGTGTAGTTTCTAGAATGGGGTGGTTTTTGGGTGGTTTCTATTATGTGAGCCTCATAAAGTGACTTCAGACCTGAACTGGTCCCTAAAAAGTGGGTTTTTGAAAATTTCAGAAAAATTTCAAGATTTGCTTCTAAACTTCTAAGCCTTGTAACATCCCTCAAAAATAAAATATCATTCCCAAATTGATCCAAACATGAAGTAGACATATGGGGAATGTAAAGTAATAACCATTTTTGTAGGTATTACTATGTATTATAGAAGTAGAGAAATAGAAACTTTGAAATTTGCAATTTTTTTATTTTTTTTTGTAAATTTGGTATTTTTTTTTATAAATAAAAAGAATTTTTTGGACTTCATTTTACCAGTGTCATGAAGTACAATGTGTGACGAAAAAAGTATCTCAGAATGGCCTGGATAAGTCAAAGTGTTTTAAAGTTATCACCACTTAAAGTGACACTGGTAAGATTTGCAAAAAATGGCCTGGTCCTTAAGGTGAAATGAGGCTGTGTCCTTAATGGGTTAAGCCTACAGTGGTTCAGACCGTGTGAGATACCCCCTCTACATACAGGGGTTTGAATCAGACATTTAAAATACAGCCATTTAAAATACAGCCATTTTGGGCAAAGAAATATTTACTTCAGGCCTACAGAGGTTCAGACTGTGTGAGATACCCCCCTACATACAGGGGTTTGAATCAGGCATTTGAAATACAACCATTTTAAATACAGCCATTTTGTGCAAAGATATATTTACTTCAGGCCTACAGTGGTTCAGACCGTGTGAGATACCCCCCTACATACAGGGGTTTGAATCAGGCATTTGAAATACAGCCATTTCAAATACAGCCATTTTGTGCAAAGATAAATTTACTTCAGGCCTACAGTGGTTCAGGTCCTGTGAGCTACCCCCTCTACATACAGGGGTTTGAATCAGACATTTGAAATACAGGCATTTGAAAAACAGCCATTTTATGCAAAGACATATTTACTTCAGGCATACAGTGGTTCAGACCGAGTGAGATACCCCCTCTACATACAGGGGTTTGAATCAGGCATTTCAAATACAGCCATTTGAATTACAGCCATTTTGGGCAAAGATATATTTACTTCAGGCCTACACTGGTTCAGACCGTGTGAGATACCCTCTCTACATACAGGGGTTTAAATCAGGCATTTCAAATACAGCCATTTTGTGCAAAGATATATTTACTTCAGGCCTACAGAGCTTCAGACCGTGTGAGATACCCCCCTACATACAGGGGTTTGAATCAGGCATTTCAAATACAGCCATTTCAAATACAGCTATTTTGTGCAAAGACATATGTACCTCAGGCATACAGTGGTTCAGACCGTGTGAGATACCCTCTCTACATACAGGGGTTTGAATCAGCCATTTGAAATACAGCCATTTTGTGCAAAGATATATTTACTTTAGGCCTACACTGGTTCAGACCGTGTGAGATACCCCCCTACATACAAGGGTTTGAACCAGGCATTTGAAATACAGCCATTAAAAATACAGGCATTTTGGGCAAAGAAATATATACTTCAGGCCTACAGTGGTTTAGACCGTGTGAGATACCCACCTACATACAGGGGTTTGAATCAGGCATTTGAAATACAGCCATTTGAAATACAGCCATTTTGTGCAAAGATATATTTACTTCAGGCCTACAGTGGTTCGGACCATGTGAGATACCCCCTCTACATACAGGGGTTTGAATCAGGCTTTTGAAATACAGCCATTTGAAATTGTCACCGCCAGTTCTGTGAGAAGGTCTGGCAGACGTTTTTCTCTACCTCTTGTGTGATGTTCTTTGTTTTGGTTTTACTTTGTCATCTCCTTTCCTTCTGCCAGGTTTAACTTATTTAGACTAATCGTCTTCCTTTATATTCCCTCCCATACTGCCTCACTTTGTGGTTTATACTATTTCCTGGATGAAGTGTTCACTGCTGGAGGCTGCTGCTGTTTGCTCAGATAAGTCTTTTACTTTATTGTGTTTCCTTACTGGCTTGATTCTAGGTGACCTTGACTCCGTCCGTATTAAGAAACCAACCAACAAATCAAACTAATAACCCCATAGGAATGAGAAAACACATAAAATATATGTAATTTATTGACACAATAAAATAATATAAATAGATAACACAAGGCACCAAGGTAAAGGAGGGTGGGACGCCCCATGTGGCGGAATCATGAACAACCGCCCTCACATATACCCAACTAACAAGGAAAGGAGTGTCACAGCCCCGGGTATGAAGCCACTTAAATTTGGGAAAGCGGTAAGCTTGCCCACAGTAACATATGAGCATATGTCTGCTACATGCAAAAAATGAAAATAAATATGGTCACACCTAGCAAGCTTGCCCACCCTGGTAACGTAGATGGCCGCCTGAAGGGTACAGTGGCCAAATGTAAAATAGATGAAGGCAGGGCAAGGGTGCTAAGTGTTAGCAGTAACAATATGGTGACAAATATCCTAGCAAAAAGCAAAGCATATATTACCCATAGTGTGCCGGAACCCATAGTCTGTGACCAAAGCTGCACCTCGACCCACGTTTCACCTCGTTTTGCGAGCCGGCTGACTCGCGCCCCCGGGTCATGTGATCGGACAGGAGGAGGCTGTCGCTGCGCGCTGGCAGCGCGGCTCCCTCCCCCTGTCTGGTCATGTGACGCGGTGGGCGTGCCTCACCTGGCTTGCGGTACTGGGTGGCGCGCCTCTATGATGTCATGCTCCACATCACTGGGCGCATGCGCTAATTAACTGCCGGCTGTGGACCACACTATTTAAAGACAGACATTGTTAGTCACTTTTACCTCCTGACGAAGCCTCTCCAGGCGAAAAGTACTTGGGTAAAGTACTTAATATTGCAGCCTTTGCTGCATATGTTATTGTTAAAACAAGCTTTAAATACTTTAATCATTTTCTGGGTTTTAACCCCTTAGGGACTTAGGACGTACCGGTACGCCAAGTTTGCCGAGTCCTTAAGAACTCAGGAAGTACCGGTACGTCCTAAGTTTAAAAATAGATTGCGGCGCAGCGGGGGTTAATAGGAACAGGATGCCCGCTGAAATCATTCAGCGGGCATCCTGTCACAACGCCGGGGAGGGTCATGTGACCCCCCCGTATCGGCGATCGCCGCAAACCGCAGGTCAATTCAGACCTGCGGTTTGCGGCTTTTACCTGCGGTTGCGGCGGGCGGTGCCATCGGGTCCCCATGCGGCTGTGGCGGGGACCTAATAGCATGGAAGGCAGCGCAATGTCTAAGGAAGGCATTGCGCTGCCTTCCGGTGACGAGCCTGTGAGATCCAACCCCCTGGATCTCACAGGCCGGAAGCTGTATGAGTAATACTCACTGTATTACTCATACAGCCAATGCATTCCTATACAGAAGTATTGGAATGCATTGTAAAGGATCAGACCCACAAAAGTTCAAGCCCCAAAGTGGGACAAAAAATAAAGTGAAAAAAAAGTTGAAAAAATAATTTCCCCCCAAAAAATTAAGTTTCAAGTGAAAATAAACAAAAACATTTCCCCAAATAAAGTAAACAAAATTGTTTTTTGGAAAAAGTATACATATTAGGTATCGCCGCGTCCGTATCGACCGGCTCTATAAACATATCACATGACCTAACCCCTCAGATGAACACCGTAAAAAATAAAAAATAAAAACTGTGTTAAATAAACCATTTTTGTCACCTGACATCACAAAAAGTACAACAGCAAGCGATCAAAAAGGCGTTTGCCCACCAAAATAGTACCATTCTAACCATCACCTCATCCGGCAAAAAATGAGCCCCTACCTGAGACAATCGCCCCAAAAAAAAAAAAACGATGGCTCAGGATATGGAGACACTAAAACATATTTTTTTTTGTTTTAAAAAAGCTGTTATTGTGTAAAACTTACATAAATAAAAAAAAGTATACATATTTGGTATCGCCGCGTTTGTATCGACCGGCTCTATAAAAATATCACATGATCTAACACCTAGGATGAACACCGTAAAAAATAAAAACTGTGCTAAATAAACCATTTTTTGTCACCTGACATCACAAAAAGTGTAATAGCAAGCGATTAAAAAGTCACACGCACCCCAAAATAGTGCCAATAAAACCGTCATCTCATCCCACAAAAATCATACCCTAGCCAAGGTAATCGCCCAAAAACTGAAAAAATGATGGCTCTCAGACTATGGAAACACTAAAACATGAATTTTTTTTGCTTCAAAAATGAAATCATTGTGTAAAAATAACATTAAAAAAAAAAGTATACATATTAGGTATCACCGCATCCGTGACAACCTGGTCTATAAAAATATCACATGATCTAACCTGTCATATGAATGTTGTAAATAATAAAAAATAAAAACGGTGCCAAAACAGCTATTTCTTGTTATCTTTCCTTACAAAAAGTATAATATAAAGCAAAAAAAATCATATGTACCCTAAACTAGTACCAACAATACTGCCACCCATAGTTTCTAAAATGGGGGAACTTTTATGGAGTTTCTACTCTAGGGGTGCATCGGGGGGCTTCAAATGGGACATGGTGTCAAAAAAACCAGTCCAGCAAAATCTGCCTTCCAAAAACTGTATGGCATTCCTTTCCTTCTGCGCCCTGCCGTGTGCCCGTACAGTAGTTTACGACCACATCTGGGGTGTTTCTGTAAACTACAGAATCAGAGCCATAAATATTGAGTTTGGTTTGGCTGTTAACCCTTTTAAAACCCACAGGGACTTTCTAGCCACAGTAGTGATGGAAAAGTTGCTTCAAGGGGACTAAAACCTGGACTGTGGCATGCCGGAGGGGGATCCATGGCAAAACTCCCATGGAAAATGACATAGTTGACGCAGAGTTGGGTTTTAATCCATAAAGGGCATAAATCACCTAACAATCCTAAATTTTTTTGAACAACGTGGTTTAAAACATCCAGTATGTGTATACGATCAGGTATGATGTTGTATCGATCAGGTAGTGTAAGGGTTACGCCCGCTTCACAGACATTGACAGACCAAACTCCCCTTTTACTGCACCGCAAACAACTGCAAACAGTCCATTTGCCCAACCACAAACTCCCCATTTGCACAAGGTTGTATACCAAGCTAGCCATGTCCCGTTGATGTCATTGAAGGTTTCTTCCTCCACCCAGCCACGTACAACACCATAGCTCCCCGAAAGGTTAAAATGAATAGATTTTTCGAAAGGGGAGATGGTTAAAAAAACGCTGGCTCCCTCCCCTTTGTTTGAATCCAGGGTCACTGCGTCTGCGCCGTGCAATTTACTGTCACACCCGATATGAGTGGTATTTTCTGTAGTTCTCTTCTCATCAGTTTAATCCCTGTTACGTCCCCAATCTGGGGTCCATTTATTGAATTGATTTTTCGAACGGGGAGATGGTTAAAAAAACGCTGGCTCCCTCCCCTTTGTTTGAATCCAGGGTCACTGCGTCTGCCACGTGCAATTTACTGTCACACCCGATATGAGTGGTGTTTTCTGTAGTTCTCTTCTCATCAGTTTAATCCCTCTTACGTCCCCAATCTGGGGTCCATTTATTGAATTGATTTTTCAATGGGGAGATGGTTAAAAAAAACGCTGTCTCCCTCCCCTTTGTTTTAATCCACGGTCACTGCCTCTGCGCCGTGCAATTTACTGTCACACCCGATATGAGTGCTATTTTCTGTAGTACTATTCTCATCAGTTTAATCCCTGTTACGTCCCATATCAGGGTGGCATTGCCTTTTGTGAAAAAATTTTTTAGGCCGGGTACCTTCGACTGCCTTCACAGTGACAGATCAAACTCTGATACACCAAACTGAATTGATTTTAGGAACCGGGAGATGGAAAAAGCAGCTTGGTCGGTCCTCTTACTCCCAAGTTGGGGCACTGCGCGTGCACGGACCAATGTGCTGTGACACCCTATATGAGTGGTGTCTTAACTAGTACTATTCCTATCAGTTTAATCCTTGTTACGTCCCCTATCCGGGGACGTGTGTCGAATTGATTAACCATTGTCGAATTAACGAACCTTTACGACATCCTGGAATAATTTAGTTCTGAGCTTTGTACTTGCTTTGTATTGGAATTGATGGGGATTTTTTTTAATTGTCTGCATTATTTTTAATAAACTATTAAGAGACTTTATTATGATTTTTTTATTTTATGTATTAAAAACCCACCCATACAACTTAAAAAAAAAAAAAATAAATTTTTGTTTTTTCTATGAAAAATTATCCAGCCGATCGCTTTTGGTCTGATCATAATGAAGCAACGGCCTTATCATCTGGGGTGTGGCAACATTGCCAACACACTCATAGAGGTGATGATCGCTTCATTGTGATACGCAAGCCCCTTCACCACAACAAGGTAACGATCACGAAGGGGAATTGATACTTGTATGTGCCTTTTTTTTTGTTTTGTTTTTGCAGCCACAGTGCAGCACCAGAGGCCCGAAAAATTAGGCATGTACACATGCCTGAAAAATAATGTTATTGTTGCAGCCGCTGTTGTAGCAGCGGCCGGAAAAATTAATGTTTTCAAGGCAGAAAGGTGACTAAAATATTCCGGCTTGAACCCTAGTTGGTGGTGGAGAATTCACGAAAGTCATCCGGTATGCAGACATTAAATACAGCAGCGTGGGGACCATTTTGAGGCCAAGGCATGTCATCAGGCCTTTTGTTACTCAAACGTATCCCCCACTGTCAGTCCCTTCGGGATCCATGCCTCATTCATCTTAATGAAGGTGAGGTAATTAACACTTTTTTGACCGAGGCGACTTCTTTTGTCAGTGACAATGCCTCCTGCTGCACTGAATGTGCTTTCTGACAGGACACTTGAAGCGGGGAGGCCAGAAGTTCTATCGCAAACTGGGATAGCTCAGGCCACAGGTCAAGCTGGCACACCCAGTAGTCAAGGGGTTCATCGCTCCTCAGAGTGTCGATATCTGCAGTTAAGGCGAGGTAGTCTGCTACCTGTCGGTCGAGTCGTTCTCTAAGGCTGGATCCTGAAGGGCTGTGGCGATGTGTAGGACTGAAAAATCTCTGCATGTCCTCCATCAACAACACATCTGTAAAGCGTCCTGTCCTTGCCGCCGTGGTCCTGGTAGGAGGAGGATTACTTTCAGCTCTTCCCCTGTTAGATTCCCGTTGTGCTGTGACATCCCCCTTATAAGCTGTGTAAAGCATATTTTTTAATTTTGTTTTGAACTGCAGCATCCTTTCTGACTTTTGGTAAGTTGGTAACATTTCTGCCACTTTCTGCTTATACCGGGGGTCTAGTAGCGTGGCCACCCAGTACAGGCCGTTCTCCTTCATCCTTTTTATACGAGGGTCCCTCAACAGACATGACAGCATGAAAGACCCAATTTGCACAAGGTTGGATGCCGAGCTACTCATTTCCCGTTCCTCGTCCTCACTGATGTCATTGACGGTCTGTTCTTCACCCCAGCCACGTACAACACCACGGGACCCAGATAGGTGACAACAACGAGCACCCTGGGATGCCTGCTGTGGTTGGTCTTCCTCCTCCTCAAAGCCACATTCCTCCTCTGACTCCTCTTCCTCATACTCCTCTTGCAGCGTTGCCGCAGGTTCGGCAAGCGATGATGACAAGGCTGTTTCTGATGGTGATGGTGACCACAACTCTTCCTCTTCCTCTTCACGCTCATCTACAGCCTGATCCAGCACTCTTCGCAGGGAACGCTCCAGGAAGAAAACAAATGGGATGAGGTCGCTGATGGTGCCTTCGGTGCAACTGACTAGGTTTGTCACCTCCTCAAAAAGACGCATGAGCCTACAGGCATTGCGCATGAGAGTCCAGTAACGTGGCAAAAAAATTCCTAGCTCCGCAGAGGCTGTCCTAGCACCCCAGTCATACAAATACTCGTTGATGGCTTTTTCTTGTTGGAGCAAGCGTTCAAACTTTAGGAGTGTTGAATTCCAACTTGTCGGGCTGTCGCAAATCAAGCGCCTCACTGGCATGTTGTTTCGGCGCTGAATGTCTGAAAAGTGCGCCATGGCCGTGTAGGAACGCCTGAAATGGCCACACACCTTCCTGGCCTGTTTGAAGATGTCCTGTAAGCCTGGGTACTTAGACACAAAGCGTTGTACGATGAGATTCAACATATGTGTCATGCACGGCACATGTGACAACTTGCCCAAATTCAATACCGCCAACAAATTGCTTCCATTGTCACACACCACTTTGCCGATCTCCAGTTGGTGCGGGGTCAGCCACTGATCCACCTGTGCGTTCAGGGCGGACAGGAGTGCTGGTCCGGTGTGGCTCTCTCCTTTCAGGCAAGTCAACCCCAAGACAGCGTGACACTGTCATATCCAGGATGTGGAATAGCCCCTGGGGAGCTGGGGGGATTCAGTTGATGTGCAGCCAGACACAGCAGCAGAAGAGGACTCAGCCGAGGAGGCTATGGAAGAGGATGGAGTAGGAGGAGTAGAGGAGGTGGCAGTAGGCCTGCCTGCAAGTCGTGGCGGTGTCACCAACTCTGCTGCAGAGCCACGCATTCCATGCTTGTCAGCCATCAGCAGGTTGACCCAATGCGAAGTGTACGTGATATACCTGCCCTGACCGTGCTTTGCAGACCAGGTATCAGTGGTCAGATGTACCCTTGCCCCAACACTGTATGCCAGAGATGCCATGACTTCCTTTTCAATCACTGAGTATTGGTTTGGGATTGCCTTTTTTGAAAAAGTTTTTTGTCCTGGTACCTTTCACTGTGGTGTCCCAATAGCGACAAATTTTTTGAAGGCCTCAGACTCCACCAGCTGGTATGGTAAAAGCTGGCGGGCTAAGAGTTCCGTCAAGCCAGCTGTCAGACGCCGGGCAAGGGGGTGACTCTGTGACATTGGCTTCCTACGCTCAAACATTTCCTTTACAGACACCTGACTGTGGGCAGATGAGATGGAACTGCTGAAGGTGAGAGGCGGAGTGGCGGGTGGTTGAGAGGGGGCAAGGAGGACAGCAGTGGTTGACGTGGCTGAAGATGCTGGACCAGGAGGAGGATGGTGGCTTTGAGCTTGTGTGCTGCTTCTACTGTTGTGTGCTGTTGATCCCATAGGCGTTTGTGATGTGCGATCATGTGCCTTCGCAAAGCAGTTGTACCTAGGTGGGTGTTGGATTTCCCACGACTCAGTTTCTTTTGGCACAGGTTGCAAATGGCATCGCTGTTGTCAGAGGCAGACACACAAAAAAATGGCACACTGCTGAGCTTTGCAATGACGGCATTCTGGTGGTGGCAACAGCATGTGTTGATTGGCGTGCTGTCTGGCTTACCCCGGGTGCCGATACATGCTGTCTGACTGTGCCACTAGCTCCTTGCGACGACCTCCCCCTGCTTCCAACTCGTCTACTCCTTCTCTCTGTCTCCCCTTCTAAACTTTTCCCTCTTCTTCTTCTCTTCGAGCAGGCACCCACGTGGCATCCACGGACACATCGTCATCATCAACCACTTCACTTGTATCTGACACCTCAGCAAAGGAAGCAGCAGCGGGTACAACATCATCATCATCATCATCACACTGTACGTCCATGTGTGTAATGCTGCCTGACTGAGACATATCCCTGTTATCTCCATCCTCTGGCAATAATGGTTGCGCATCACTAATTTCATCCAACTGATGTGTAAATACCTCCTCTGAGGGATCAAGTGAAGCGGCTGTGGTGGCTGTGGTGATAGTGGTGGTGGTGGCGGCGGGCGGGAGAGTGGTAAATTGAGAGCAGGTGACCAAAGCTGAGCTGGAGGAGGATGGTGCGTCAAGGTTCTTAGCGGAAGCTGTTGAAGATTGGGTGTCCTGTGTAAGCCAGTCAACTATTTTCTCCGAATTTTTGGGGTTCAGGGTACGTGGCCTCTGAACACTGGGCATTATTCCTGCGGCGTGGCCTGCCTCTGCCTGTCCTTTTTTTATTAGATAAGTGTTACTATGCGTGCAAGGTACTGTGCCACCCTATATAAGTGGTGGGCAGTGGGCACAGTACAGTCTGTGTGGGCCTGACACACACTGGCTTGCAACTGTGATTAGATCACAGAAAAATATTAAATATAATTTTTTTTTATCTGCAAGGAATTTTCTGTCACACCCTGTATGAATGGTGTGCACACAGTACTGTCTGTGACTGAGCCTGCAGCCTCTCACACACGGGCAGGCAACTGCAATATATATATATATATATATTTTTAAAAAAAGCAGACTGATGTACCAGCCCTGGAAAGGGCTTTTTGGGGTGCTGTCAGGACGCTGTCCTTACAGCAGATGAGTCTGTGGACACAGAACACTGCCCTAGCTAACGCTTTCCCTATTGAATCAGCAGCAGCAGCACTGTCCCTCCTCTCAGAATGAATTTAAAATGGATGCTGTCCAGGAGGTGGGAGGGTCTGCTGCTGATTGGCTTGAATGTGTCTGCTGACTGTGAGGTAGAGGGTCAAAGTTTACTCAATGATGATGTATAGGGGGCGTACCAAACATCGCATATGTTCGCCCGCCGCGGCGAACGCGAACAAGCTATGTTCGCCGGGAACTATGCGCCGGCGAACTATTCGGGCAATCTCTATTCGTAAGGTCTGCCTCATAGAACTGGAGGAATGTCCCTGTGTTACCAGCGCTCTGGAACAGTACAAAAGAGTTGTACATGGCAACCTGCTCCAAGTAGACCGCAACTTTTTTTTACCATGCCTTGGTTTTGTGCATGGCGTTATATGGCTTGAGGACTTGATCAGAGAGATCAACTCCTCCCATATACCGATTGTAGTCGACGATACAATCGGACTTGAGGACCGTTGCCGCAGTACCTCGCACAGGGACAGTGGTAATGCCGTTACCGTGAATTGTGGACAGTACAAGGACATCCCTCTTGTCCTTATATCTGACCAGCAGCAAGTTTCCACTGGTAAAGGGTCTCACCCCTGGGGATAGGTACCTGGAAGGGGTAGGCAGGGAGGCAGCGCTGATTTTTCCGCACGGTCCCACAAGCGAACTTGTATCTGGCGGCAAGGGACTGGAACAAGGGGATACTAGTATAAAAGTTATCCACGTATAGGTGGTAATCCTTATCTAGCAGTGGGTGCATAAGGTCCCACACAAGTTTCCCGCTAACACCCAGAGTGGGGGGACATTCTGGGGGTTGAATACGGGAATCTCGCCCATCTTACACACAAAACTTGTAAGTGTACCCTGAGGTACTCTCACAAAGTTTGTACAGCTTCACGCCATACCTCGCCCGCTTTGAGGGAATATACTGGCGGAAAATGAGTCTCCCATTGAACGCAATGCGAGACTCATCAACCGCGACCTCCCTGCCAGGTACATAGGCCTCCATGAATTTGGCCCCAAAGTGATCGATGACCGGCCATATCTTATACAGACGGTCATAGGCAGGATCACCTTGGGGGGGACATGCTGCATTATTTGCATAATGCAGGCATTTCCAGATGGCCTCAAATCGGGAACGTGTCATGGCCATACTGTAGAGTGGGGTCTGGTAGAGGACGTCCCCACTCTAGTACAGCCTGACACTGGGCTTTTTGACCGAGGCCCCAAAACGTCCTCATCTCGGCTGCACTGACCAGGGTCCAGCCACCGGGCCTAGCCAAAAACTAGCTCGGGTGTTGAGCAACGAACTGTTGGGCGTACAGGTTTGTCTGCTCCACCATCAGAATTACCAGTTCCTCACTGAAAAAAAGACTGAAAAAGTCGTATTCAGTGAAGCCCACGGTGTAAATCTGGATTCCTGATTCACCAACAAAATCAGGAATTGCGGGCTCAAAGTTCTCTGGGATACACCAGACAAGTCCACCTGCAGGGGGCTCAGGTGGACGGACCTGGTGGGCCGGAAAACTAGTACGAGCCCCAGAGCTGCTCGTACTAGGCTGGGCCACAGGGTCCCTAGCATGGGGGTCCCCTCGATCCGCCTGGCGGCGTCTCCGCCGCCTTGGGGGCTCATCATCGCTTGATGATGATGAGGATGCGGGTGACAACAGGAACGTGGGGTCATCCTCATCCTCACTGGGGCTCTCGGACTCGGAGGCAAGGAGGGCGTATGCCTTCTCGCCCGAGAATGTCCGACGGGCCATAGGGGAGTGTGTGTCTGCGTGTGTATGTGCGTGTGTGTGTTAAAAAAAAGTGTAAAAAAGAAAAAAAAATACAAATGTGCTGTGGGGCGAGGTGGACGATGCGCTAACAGCTAACAGTGGCCGGACGCAAAGAGTGTCGGCCACAGATAGCGCATGCAAATAAAAAAAATTAAAAAACGTGCACCTCCAAAAAGTGTGTGTGTGTGGGGGGGGGCAAGCTGCAGCACCCCTGGGGGGGAAGGTCTAGGTCACACAGCTAACTGCTGTGGATCCCAGACACCCGATCAGGGGGCTCACAGACCCAAAAAGATATATATTTTTTTTTACTTAATCTAACCCTAAACTTACCCTAACTACCCCTGCCTACACCTCCCACTACCTGCCTGCCCCTGCCTTACCCTGCCTCCTAAGGCACCTGATTGCACCAAAAACTCACAAGTTGGTGGGCAGCGCGATCTCCTGCTGCTCTCCCCGCTCCACGGACCGGAATGAGGGAGGAGAGCAGCGGCGGAGATTCAAACTTGCAGCGCTCCGCCCACATGCCGCATGGGGACCAATCGAGAGATCCTGAGAGGTGACGTGATCGCCACTTCACAGGATCGCAGGACGGTGATTGATGGTGTATAATCACACCATCCTTTCCGGGTTATCGAGTCATCAAAGACCCAAATAACCCAGAAACGTAGAAAACCGCAGGTCTGAATTGACCTGCGGTTTTCTGCGATCGCCGACATCGGGGATCACAAGACCCCCCGGGCATTGGTACAGAGTGCCTGACGAATAATTTCGGCTGGCATTTGGTTCCGATCACCACAGGCTGCGCTGCGGTGATCAGAAATTTTCAGGATGTACTTAAGTACCAGGACATCAGGGCGTACCGGTACGCCCTGTGTCCTGAAGAGGTTAAAAAAACACCCTTTTTGGGCAAAGTACTTAATATTGCAGCCTTTGCTGCATCTGTTGTTGTTAAAACAAGCTTTAAATACGTCAATAATTTTCTGGGTTTTAAAAAACACCCAATTTTTGCAATACCCTCCATCTGCTGCCTCTGCCGCATTAGTCAGTGTGCAATTTTAGCTAGAAATTAAGTTCTAATTTTCTGGGTTTTAAAAAACACCCTTTTTGGGCCAAATACTAAATTTTACAGCCCTTGCTGCATCAGTATGTGTGAAATTCAAGTGTTATATACTGCATTGCTGTCATATTCTGTTATTAAAAAAAACACCCTTTTTGGGCAAAGTACTTAATATTGCAGCCTTTGCTGCATCTGTTATTGTTAAAACAAGCTTTAAATACTTCAATAATTTTCTGGGTTTTAAAAAACAGATTTTTTGCAATACCCTCCATCTGCTGTTTCTGCCGCATTAGTCAGTGTGCATTTAAGCTAGAAATACAGCTTTCATTTTCTGGCCTTTAAAAAACACCCTTTTTGGGCAAAATACTCAATTTTACAGCCCTTACTGCATCTGTACGTGTGAAATTCAAGCGTTATATACTGTTGTCATATTCTGTTATAAAAAAAAACCACACATTTAAGGCAAAAATCTTAATTTTGCAGCCTTGTCTGCATCTGTACGTGTGAGATACACCCTTCAGATACTGTTCTATTCTGTTATTAAAAAAACACCCATTTAGGGCAAAAAAAACCTTAATTTTGCAGCCTTTGGTGCATGTGTCATTGTGAGATACACCCTTTAGATACTGTTGTTCTATTCTGCTATTAAAAAAAACACCTATTTAGGGCAAAAATCTTAATTTTGAAGCCTTTGCTGCATATGCCATTGTGAGATACAGCTTGTAGATACTGTTGCTCTATTTTTTTATTTTTTTTAAAAACACCCAATTAGGGCAAATATCTTAATTTTGCAGCCTTTACTGCATCTGTCATTGTGAGATACACCCTTTACATATTGCTGTGCTATTCTGGTATTAAAAAAAAACACCCATTTTGGGCAAAAATCTTAATTTGCGGCCTTGTCTGCATCTGTACGTGTGAGATACACACTTTAGATACTGCTGTGCTATTCTGGTATTAAAAAAACACAGATTTAGGGCAAAAATCTTAATTTTGCAGCCTTTGCTGCATCTGTCATTGTGAGATGCACCCTTTACATACTGCTGTGCTCCATCTGAAGTCATGATTCCTCCCTGCTTAAGTTGCTTGTGGGCCAATGACTCATTGATGAATGAATATTCAATATAACGAATATATAGCACTATATTCTAAATATTCGCAAATTCTCGAAGTGCTGATATTTGAGATATAAATTTGCTTTTCAAATATTCGTGCTCAACACTATTGGTGAAGATCAGCTTTTTGAAAATGCAGCATCCTAACATGCAGGATGCAGTCGCATTACCAGGGGGCGTGGCTCAGCAGCATGTCTCTCCCACACTGCTGGAGGACAGACAGGTATGTTTATTACAAAAATATTAAACATTTAAATAATCCCCTACACATAAAAATAAGTAAAAGATAAAACAAGATTAAAAATAAAACACCATTGGTATCACTATATCAATATATATTTAAATATATGAAATGTATAAATATATTAAATATATTTAAAACTGGACACTGAACATACTTACGTACCTCAAAATGGTACCAATAAAAACTACATCTCATCCAACCAAAAATTATCCATCACACAGCTATGCAGACAGAAAAATTAAAAAGTTATGGCTGTCAAAATATAAAAGGTTCCCTTCCAGCAAAAGCCAGCTTAGACCTAATGCCGAAGCCCCATTTTTTTTCAAAATCTTACATGTATCACTTTATCTGGTAATAACCTTGGAACGCTTTTACTTATCCAAGAGATTCTAAAACTGTGTTCTTGTGACACATCGTACTTCATGGTAGTGGTCATTTTGAGTTAATATGTTTTACATTTTTGTATTACAAAATCCCAAATTTACAGGAAATTTGGAACAATTTGAATTTTTTTAATAAGAATTCCTCTACTATTAAGACTAATAATGATTTCTTGCAAAATAGTTATTAACATTCCCCAAATGTCTACTGTATGTAGGTATCCTTTTTTAAATGTCATTTTATTTTTTGGGATGTTAGAAGGCTTACTAGATTTGAAGCAATTTTTTAAAATTTTCAAGGACCAATTCAGTTCTGAAGTGATTTTAAGGGGCATACATAATAGATACCACCCAAAATGAACCACTGTTAGAAACTTTGTTAACCCTTTAGGTGTTCCACAAGAATTAAAGCAAAATGAAGATGACATTTAAAAATTTTATTTTGTTTTGCGCAGATTTTTTATTTTAATCCATTTTTCGTGTAACACAGCAAGGGTTAACACCAAAATAAAGCTCAATATAAATTACTCTCAGTCTGCAGTTTACAGAAACACCCCATATGTGGTTGTAAATCTCTTCATGGGCTCACGGCAGGGCTCAGAAGGAATGGAGCGCAATATTGTTTTTGGAGGGCAGGTTTTGGCCAGATTTTCAGGTGTCATGTCACATTTGAAGAGACCCTGAGGTACTACTACAGCGGAAACCCCCAAAAAGTGACATTTTGGAAATTGAACCGCTCAAAGAATTGATCGAGGGGTGGAATGAATGCATTAACCCAACAAACAGTTCATAGAATTTCGAAACACTTGGCTGTGAAAATGAAAGATTTTATTTCCAACATGTTTCTTTAGCCCCAAATGTATCATTTTCTCAACTCATCACATGAGAAAAAGTACCCAAAAATGTGTTATGCATTTCTTCCTGAATATGGCAACACCCTATATATGGTCTTAAACTGCTATGTAGGGATGCTGCAATGTTCAGAAGGGATAGAGCGGCATCAGTATTTTATTTTTTTATTTTTTTCATTAAACACCCCCCCCCCCCCCAGTTCCCTCTAAAAACTCGCAAACCTCTGCGATGCGTCTCCCATTCCCACAGCAAAAAAAAAATGAACAAAGCAGGATAGTGAGATAATTGAAGCAGGAAAAATTCCATACGTTAGACTTTATACAGGAGCTGTAGTGCAGGAAACGTCACTGTCTGCAGCGTCTACGGAAAAAGTACACTGGATGTCACAGATATTTTTAGGCTGCGCACACGTTACACAGGAGATGTAGCGCAGGTAATGTCGCTGCCAGCAACAGCGAAAAAATTAGACTGAATGTCACTGATATTTAGGATGCACAAACGTTATACAGGAGATGTAGCGCAGGTAATGTCGCTGCCACCAGCACGAAAAAATTTGAATGAATGTCACTGATGTTTAGGATGTGCAAACTTTATACAGGAGATGTAGAGCAGGTAATGTCGCTGTCACCAGCGGCTAATAAAAATTAAAGGAAATATCACTGATATTTATGATGCGCAAACATTATACAGGAGATGTAGAGCAGGTAATGTTGCTGTCACCAGCGGCAAAAAATTAAACTGAATGTCACTGATATTTATGATACGCAAACATTATACAGGAGATGTAGCACAGGTAATGTCGCTGCCACTAGCAGCGAAAAAATTTGACTAAATGTAACTGATATTTAGGATGCGCTGGATGTCAAAGATATTTTTGGGATGCACAAACGTTATACAGGAGATGTAGCGCATGTAAATGTAACTGTCCGCAGCGGACACCGTCTACGTAAAAAGTACACTGGATGTCACAGATATTTTTAGTATGCGCACACGTTAAACAGGAGATGTAGTGCAGATAATGTCGTTGTCTGCAGCGTCTATGGAAAAAGTACACTGGAAGTCACAGATATTTTAAGTATGCGCACACGTTAAACAGGAGATGTAGCACAGATAATGTTGCTGTCCGCAGTGTCTACGAAAAAAGTACACTGAATATCACAGACATTTTTAGGATGTGCACATTTTATACAGGAGATGTAGTGCAGGTAACGTCACTGTCTGCAGAGTCTACGGAAAAAGTACACTGGATGTCACAGATATTTTTAGGATGCGCAAACATTATACAGGAGATATAGTGCAGGTAATGTAACTGTCCGCAGCGGAAACTGTCTATGGAAAAAGTACACTGGATGTCACAGATATTTTTAGGCTGCGCACACATTACACAGGAGATGTAGTGCAGGCAATGTTGCTGCCATCAGCAGCAAAAAAATTTGACTGAATGTCACTGATGTTTAGGATGTGCAAATGTTATACAGGAGATGTAGCGCAGGTAATGTCACTGTCACCAGCGGCAAAATAATTAAACTGAATGTCACTGATATTTAGGATGCGCAAACTTTATACAGAAGATGTAGTGCAGGTAATGTAACTGTCCGCAGCGGTCACCGACTACGTAAAAAGTACACTGGATGTCATAGATATTTTTAGTATGCGCACACGTTAAACAGGAGATTTAGTGCAGATGTCGCTGTCCGCAGCGTCTATGGGAAAAGTACACTGGATGTCACAGATATTTTAAGTATGCGCACACATTAAACAGGAGATGTAGCGCAGATAATGTTGCTGTCGGCAGCGTCTACGAAAAAAGTGCACTGGATATCACAGATATTTTTAGGATGCGCACACGTTATACAGGAGATGTAGCGCAGGTAATGTCACTGTTTGCAGCATCTACGGAAAAAGTAGACTGGATGTCACAGATATTTTTAGGATGCACAACGTTATACAGGAGATGTAGTGCAGGTAATGTAACTGTCCGCAGCGGAAACCGTCTGCAGAAAAAGTACACTGGATGTCACATATATTTTTAGACTGCGCACACGTTACACTGTAGACGTAGCGCAGGTAATGTCGCTGTCTGCAGCGGCCAAACAATTGCAAGCTATTTAGCACAGGTTGCGCTAAAAATATATATTGCTGCCAGATACAACAATAGTCCTTAAAAGTACTTTTGGGTCTCTAATCGCACGCAATTTAGCTCAGGTTGCGCTAAAAATATATATTGCTACCAGACACAACAATAGTCCTTAAAAGGACTTTTGGGTCTCTAACAGCAACCCTGCCTAACCAAAAAATAAAATAAAATTCCCTACACTATCTGTCCCTTCTACAGCACAGCTCTCCCTGACTAAGACTGAGCGTAACCATGTGTCATCGGGTGCTTTATAGCACCTAATGACGCGTTCCAGCCAGCCAATCACTTTAATGCCAGTAACCAACATTGTTACGGCATTACAGTGAGTGACAGTACTTACCTGCATGTTTATTGGCTGTGTAGTGGGAGGAGACTTGAGCATGGCTCTCGAGCACACGCGGTATTCAGCCTAACACCGCGATGTGCCGAGCATGAACTGGTATTTGGCCCAGCATGCTCGATCATCACTAGTTCTTAGTCATAACCATATGGAGCTCTAACCAATCAGGTTTAAGTACAGCTCCCCCACCCCCCTAAGGAAGGAAGGAGAAGGGAAAGGGGAACGCCTCCTCCCCCGACCATGCAGGGAGCTCCACACCCTGTCAGGTGCTACACCGATGATCAACATACATCAACAAATTAAAATAAATTAAAATATATATATATATATATATATATACATACACTCACCTAAAGAATTATTAGGAACACCATACTAATATGGTGTTGGACCCCCTTTTGCCTTCAGAACTGCCTTAATTCTACGTGGCATTGATTCAACAAGGTGCTGATAGCATTCTTTAGAAATGTTGGCCCATATTGATAGGATAGCATCTTGCAGTTGATGGAGATTTGAGGGATGCACATCCAGGGCACGAAGCTCCCGTTACACCACATCCCAAAGATCTGGTGACTGTGAGGGCCATTTTAGTACAGTGAACTCATTGTCATGTTCAAGAAACCAATTTGAAATGATTCAAGCTTTGTGACATGGTGCTTTATCCTGCTAGAAGTAGCCATCAGAGGATGGGTACATGGTGGTCATGAAGGGATGGACATGGTCAGAAACAATGCTCAGGTAGCCCGTGGCATTTAAACGATGCCCAAATGACACTAAGGGGCCTAAAGTGTGCCCAGAAAACATCCCCCACACCATTACACCACCACCACCAGCCTGCACAGTGGTAGGAAGGCATAATGGATACATGTTCTCATTCTGTTTATGCCAAATTCGGACTCTACCATTTAAATGTCTCAACAGAAATCGAGACTCATCAGACCAGGCAACATTTTTCCAGTCTTCAACAGTCCAATTTTGGTGAGCTTGTGCAAATTGTAGCCTCTTTTTCCTATTTGTAGTGGAGATGAGTGGTACCCGGTGGGGTCTTCTGCTGTTGTAGCCCATCTGCCTCAAGGTTGTGCGTGTTGTGGCTTTACAAATGCTTTGCTGCATACCTCGGAGTGGTTATTTCAGTCAATGTTGCTCTTCTATCAGCTTGAATCAGTCGGCCCATTCTCCTCTGACCTCTAGCATCCACAAGGCATTTTCGCCCACAGGACTGCCGCATACTGGATGTTTTTCCCTTTTCTCACTATTCTTTGTAAACCCTAGAAATGGTTGTGCGTGAAAATCCCAGTAACTGAGCAGATTGTGAAATACTCAGACCGGCCCGTCTGGCACCAACAACCATGCCACGCTCAAAATTGCTTAAATCCCCTTTCTTTCCCATTCTGACATTCAGTTTGGAGTTCAGGAGATTGTCTTGACCAGGACCACACCCCTAAATGCATTGAAGCAACTTCCATGTGATTGGTTGACTAGATAATTGCATTAATGAGAAATAGAACAGGTGTTCCTAATAATTATTTAGGTGAGTGTATATATATATATATATATATATATATATATGAGTCAAACCAGAGCGATAGTAATTATATTTCAGGATTGCAATCCAGGTTCTTCGTGTTAAATACAACAACCAACTTTCAAACCGACACCTGAATCTATCGCATGGTATGAACAGCATGAGAATGGGGGACCGAATAATTGAGTATCCCCACACTTACGTTGTAAGACACAAATAATGGCATTTATTTTCTACTATTTGTACTACCTTGTCGCATACTTATATCTAATAAAAGTACTGTACACCAATTCCTTTTTTTTGTTCAGACCAAATGGATGTCTGGTATTCAACCTAAACATCCAATATGCCTCCCTCTGTAGGATAAGTTTTTTTTATGTCACCTACTCTGATTGGAACCGCTACCTTCTGTATGGCAAAACTACAAACACTGTTTAGTTTACGATCATGCTTTAAGATAAAATGATTTGCAGCAATAGCCTCGTTTTGAACTTCCTCAAGGTACTTCCTATATACATGAGATTGCATTCAATGCATTGTATTGCATAAACAATACTGGTGGTATTGCAATTAATGTAACTTTTAATCGGTAATGTCTCAGTATGTGTAGAGTTTTGGAAATTTGTTGTGGGTTTAACAAATCTACAGGTTTCACACGGGTAACTCCCGCTCTTAGTAAAACCTGTTTATTTCACCCAAGTACCAGAGGCATTCTTGTTATTGTGTGTAAATAGTGAAAGTGACAGAGTGGTTGCAAGGGTATTGGGTCATCTAGAAACAATTCTTCATCCTTTTTTTAATACTTCATGCAGGATATCATTCTCAAATAGGATAGGTATACATTTTTGTATGGCATGTTGTATCTGTGTAAATTGGTGACTATAAGTAAGAACAAGTACTGGTTGCTCCAAATCAACCACAGTTTTACATGTGTTTATTGATTTTTTTTGTATCCTTTTAACCACTTGCCGTCACGGTAACGCCGATAGGCGTCCGGACGGCAGCGCTCTCAGGTCTCAGTGACGCCTATTGGCGTCATCTCATGAGACCTGAGATTTCCTGTGAACGCGCGCTCACAGGAGCGCACGTTCACAGGATTGCGCAGTATACAAGTTTAACTACATCCTGCCAGCGCTGATCATTGGCTGGCAGGCTGTCGATTTTTAAAAGAACCAATCAAATAGGTATATCAGACGCTATTTTGTAAATAGCGTCTGATATACCTGCTACCTGCTCCTCTGGTGGTCCCTTTTGCTTGGATCGACCACCAGAGGACACAGGCAGCTCTGTAAGTAGCACCAAGCACCACACACACATTACACCCCCCTTACTGTCACTTATTAACCCCTTATTAACCCCTGATCACCCCATATAGACTCCCTGATCACCCCCCTGTCATTGATCACCCCCCTGTAAGGGTCCCTTATCACCGCCAGTTAGTTAGCTACTTGTTAGGTAGTTAGCGCCCAGCCCACCGCACCGCAGTCACTGATTAGCATCATCGCTGTCGCTAATCAGCACTAGTACTATATAGTATCTGTAAGTGATCAAGACTGATCGCAATCAAATCTATATCAGTACATTAGGGTCACCCTAGGCTCTACAAAAAACGCAGTGTTCGCCCGATCAGGCCTGATCTTGTGCCCACACTTGCGTTCAGTCCGCCCCACCGCAGTGACGGAAATATTTTTTTTCTGATCACTGCAAAAACACCGTAAAATCGCTGCGGCGCTATAAAGATCACTTTTGAGCTTTTTGGATCTTTATTAGCGATCACAGCTTTACTTCGCAAGCACTCCTTTTTACTAGGCAGATGTGCTCTTTTTCCTGGGTAGTCTCAGAGGAATACTCCCTAAATTTAGTTAGCCCAAAATGTAAAAAAAGGGGCATTTTACGCATTTGAATTCCAAACTACTTCTCATGCTTTAGGGCCCCTAAAATGCCAGGGCAGTATAAATACCCCACAAGTGATTCCATTTTGGAAAGAAGACACCACAAGGTATTCTGTGAGGGGCATGGCGAGTTCATAGAAGATTTTTTTTTTTTTGGCACAAGTTAGCGGAAATATTTTTTTATTTTTTTTTTTTATTACAAAGTCTCATATTCCACTAACTTGTGACAAAAAATAAAATCTTACATGAACTCACCATACCCCTCACGGAATACCTTGGGGTGTCTTCTTTCCAAAATGGGGTCACTTGTGGGGTATTTATACTGCCCTGGCATTTTAGGGGCCCTAAAGCGTGAGAAGTAGTTTGGAATCCAAATGCGTAAAAATGCCCTGTGAAATCCTAAAGGTACTCATTGGAATTTGGGCAAAAAAGTGTCACACGTGGTATCGCCGTACTCAGAAAAAGTAGGGCAATGTGTTTTGGGGTGTATTTTTTTACATATACCCATACTGTGTGTGAGAAATATCTCTGTAAATGACAACTTTTTAAATTTCTTTATACAAAGTTGTCAATTTACAGAGATATTTCTCTCACCCAGCATGGGTATATGTAAAAATACACCCCAAAACACGTTGCCCTACTTCTCCTGAGTACGGCGATACCACATGTGTGACACTTTTTTGCAGCCTAGGTGCGTAAAGGGGCCGAAAGTCCAACGAGTACCTTTAGGCTTTACAGGGTTGTTCACAATTTAGCCCCGCCCAAAATGCCAGAACAGTAAACACACCCCACAAATGACCCCATTTCGGAAAGTAGACACCCCAAGGTATTCACTGAGGGGCATAGTGAGTCCGTGGGAGATTTTTATTTTTTTCCCAGAAGTTAGCAGAAATGGAAACTTAATTTTTTTATTTTTTCCTCAGAAAGTGTCATTTTCCGCTAACTTGTGAATTTTTTTTTAATCATACATGAACTCACCATGCCCCTCCGCGAATACTTTGGGGTGTCTTCTTTCTAAAATGGGGTCATTTGGGGGGTATTTATACTATCCTGGCATTCTAGCACCTCAAGAAACATGACAGGTGCTCAGAAAGTCAGAGCTGCTTCAAAATGCGGAAATTCACATTTTTGTACCATAGTTTGTAAAAGCTATAACTTTTGCGCAAACCAATAAATATACACTTATTGGATTTTTTTTTATCAAAGACATGTAGCACAATAAATTCTTACACAAACTTGTATAGAAATGTAATTATATTTGAACAATTTTACCAGAAAAAGCTAAAAATACACTTTTTGAGAAAATTGCGGTCTTTTTTGATTAATATCAGAAAAACGAAAAATCTCAGCAGCAATCAAATACCACCAAAAGAAAGCTGTATTTGTGAGAAGAAAAGGAGGTAAAATTCATTTGGGTGCCAAGTTGCATGACCGAGCAATAAACCATTAAAGTTGTGAAGTGCCGATTTGTAAAAAAGGGCCTGGTCACTAGGGGGGTATAAACCTGTGGTCCTTAAGTGGTTAAGTGATAATTTCTCCCTGAATTTATTTGTGAGCTATATCCAAAGCCCTGGAAAGCATCCAGTCTGGGTATCCCCTGTTTTTCAATCTTGTCATTATTTGGTGGCATTCCTTGTTATATGCTGTTGCTGTACTACAGTTTCTTCGTGCCCTAATGAATTCTCCTGTTGGGATTGTCTTCAGGGTATGAATTGGATGATGGATGTTCACTTTTAATATTGCCTCTCATCAACCCCCATATGCCTTTCATCAGCCCCCATTGCCTTATATCAGACCCCATATGCCTCTCATCAGCCCCCATTGCCTCTCATCAGCCCCAATGCCTCTCATCAGCCCCAATGACTCTCATAAGCCCCAATGCCTCTCAGCCCCCATATGAGCCCCAATGCCTCTCATCAGCACACATATGAGCCCCCATGCCTCTCATAAGCCCCCATTGCCTCTTATCAGCCCCAATGCCTCTCATCAGCCCCCATATGAGCCCCCATGCCTCTCATCAGCCTCAATGCCTCTCATCAGCCCCCATGCCTCTCATCAGCCCCCATATGAGCCCCCATGCCTCTCATAAGCCCCCATTGCCTCTCATCAGCCCCCATGCCTCTCATCAGCCCCCATATGAGCCCCCATGCCTCTTATCAGCACCCATATGAGCCCCCATACCTCTCATCTGCCTCTGACAGGGTCTGTCAGTCTTAGATACATGGAAAGCCTGGATGCCTTTGTAAGGTGTCTAGCTGCCATGACAATCATGGGGACGCTGCCATTGCAGCACAAGGGCCCGATGGTGGAGAGAGGTAGATCCCTCCCTCTGTTAACCCCTTAAATCAGCAGTCGCTACTGACAGCAGCATGTAAGGGGTTAAAAGGCAGGGATCAGTGCCAGCACTGATCTCAGCTATTGCAAAAAAGTGTCATCTGTATGTTACAGCTGAAACCCACTTCTGATGTCGGTGGCTTAGTTGCTGAGCCGCTGCCATCAACATACAATAATGTAACACAGAGGGTAACCAGGCTGCAGGGGGCATCAGGGGCACAGAGGGGACATTGAAGGCGAAAGTGAAGAATCACTTACCTGATTTCAGGCTCTGATCTCAAGAGTGGAGATCAGAACCTTAAACCAGAAGAATTAGATAAACTATGCTCTGATTGGTTAGTCTGCACAGACTGACCAATTAGAGCAATTGCAGACCAGGCATGACTCTGATTGGTCCCTTTCCAGCTTCTCCTGTGTGTCTCCTCTTGGTGATAAAAGAAACTCCGGGGTTATGACACCTTATATTCACAGTCCCAGTAAACAGTTTGGGCGTAACTGTGTGCCTAGTGTGGCAAGGTGTACAGTGCAGGAGAGCGTGTATATGTCACCCAGATACCTCAGCTGGGTGAGATAACTAAAATCCAGAAGTGTGCAGTGGTCTCAGCAAAGGATAGTTTGCTGAGAAAGTTTTGTTTACGTTGTATTGTGGGCTGGATTTTAATTGGACTGGCATTTAGGCTTGGTAGTGAGAGCTGCTGGTCCACATCCTTCCAGCACGGGTATTCCCTCATACCTAAGGTGAGCGCAGGTGAAGCCTACCCTAATTAGTCTGGCATAAATCCACCCTCAGTGGGTCAGTCTGGGGAAGTGTGTGTGAACCTGGAGCAGAGGCTCTGTACAATTGGTCTCAGCCAGGCTGGCTGAGGATCCACGGGGCTAGGTGCTAGTCGGGACGTTGGGGATGCCGCAACGGTTGGGAACAAGGGTCACGAGGTCAGAGTTGGAAGGATTACTGGGCCACAAATCCCCCAAAAGGTGTTAAAGGATCACCTGGACTGTATGGCTGGAGAAAGCCGCATTTATGTTCTACATGTGAACAGCGCTCGATCTAGGTGAGTCAGGGCTTGTTTTTTTGTATTAGCAAGTGCCTAGACGGGCAGGGGTTTGTTTTGATTAATTTATGTTTTGTTGCTGTGAAAATAAACCTCACGTTTGGATCTGCAATCCTGCTGTTGTGAAGGTAATTGTAAGAATGACCCCCGAAAAAGAGCTAATCCCCCAAACTATTTGTGGTAAATTACATGCAATCTGGACGTACAGTTACGTCTTATGTGGGAAGGGGTTAAACAAATAAGACATATTAGAAACTATATAACTTTGTTATCACTGTAGTTATACTGTCCCAGAGAATAAGGCTGTCATGTCATTTTTAGCACATATGAATATTGTAAATAGTGATGGTTGAACATCCGCCAGGACGATTTGCGAACGCGATCAAATGTTCGCGAAATGCAAGTTCGCGGCAGCCCCATTCACTTTGATGGTAGGCGAACCTGAAAAACCTTCAGGTCATATTTGCAGCCACCAAATTCTTACTAGAAGTGCACAAATCGTCCCACATCATGGACAGTGACATACTAGAGGGGGATCAATGGCAAGAATTCCCACAAAAAATATGTATTTTAATCAGGGGCCATTTGTATGCGTCTTAACCGCCTCACGTCCGCCCATAGGATATAAACGTCCTATGGGTGGACGTCTATTTCTGACAGCACGTTTTAAAACGTCCTGTCAGAAATAGCAGCTGCACGCTAATCGTGCAGCTGCTGATCGGGTTGCCCGCTGTCAGTGACAGCAGGGCAACCCTAAGACAAGGCAGGGACAGTTCCCAGGTGTCCCTGCCTTCATGATCACTGCAGACACAGCGCTCACCGAGCGCTGTGTCTGCAGAGAAGGAAGCGCTGTGCGCTTCCTGTTCCGGCCCGGCGGTCATGTGACCGCCGTGACCGGAGAGTGCAGGGGCTGTGTGAGGTCTCTCAGAGACCTCGATCAGCCCTGCTGTGAGGCTGTACAGCGCAGGATTGCTGCTGTACAGCCTCTATAGGGGTGCATTTGTCCTGTAACTGGGGCTACTATCTCAGCCCCAGTTACAGGAGAAATCAACTGTGAAAAAAAAAAGAAAAAGTGAAGCAAATGTCCCCCAGAGGTCTTGTATGACCTTATGGGGGACGAAAAGTGTAAAAAAAAATAAAAAAAATAAAGGGTTGAAAAAATAAAATAAAATAAAGTTTCACATGTAAAAAAAAAAAAAGTTCCCAAGTTAGGAATAAAAAAAAAAAAATTAAAATAGAAAAAATAAAGTAAAATAGACATATTTAGTATTGCCGCGTCCGTAAAAACCAGCTCTATAAAAATATCACATGACCTAACCCCTCGGGTGAACACCGTAAAAAAAAAAAAAAAAAAACGGTGTCAAAACAAGCCATTTTTGTCACCTTGCATCACAAAAGGTGCAACACCAAGTGATCAAAAACGCGTATGTCCCACAAAATGGTACCAATAAAACCGTCACCTCATCCCGCAAAAAATGAGCGCCTACATAAGAAAATCTCTCAAAAAATAAAAAAACTATAGCTCTTAGAACATGGAGACACTAAAACATAATTTTTTTGGTTTCAAAAATGCTATTATTGTGTTAAAGTGAAACAAATAAAAAAAAGTATACATATTAGGTATTGCCGCGTCCGTAAAAACCAGCTCTATAAAAATATCACATGACCTAACCCCTCGGGTGAACACCGTAAAAAAAAAAAAAAAAAAACTGTGTCAAAACAAGCAATTTTTGTCACGTTGCATCACAAAAGGTGCAACACCAAGTGATCAAAAACGCGTATGTCCCACAAAATGGTACCAATAAAACCGTCACCTCATCCCGCAAAAAATGAGCCCCTACATAAGAAAATCTCTCAAAAAATAAAAAAACTATAGCTCTCAGAACATGGACACATTAAAACATAATTTTTTGGTTTCAAAAATGCTATTATTGTGTAAAACTTTAATAAATGAGAAAAAGTATACATATTAGGTATCGCCACGTCCGTAACAATCTGCTCTATAAAAATGTCACTTGACTGAACCCCTAAGGTGAACGCTGTAAAAATAAATAAATAGAAACTGTGCTAAAACAACCAATTTCTTGGTCACCTTGCCCCATAAAGTGTTATATTGAATGATCAAAAAATCATATGTACCCAAAAATAGTACTAATAAAACTGGCACCTTATCCCCTAGTTTCCAAAATGGGGTCACTTCTTGGGAGTTTCTACTGTAAGGGTGCATCAGGGGGCTTCAAATGGGACATGGCATCTAAAAACCATGTGGAGTTCCTTTCCTTCTGCGCCCTGCCGTGTGCCCATACAGCAGTTTACGACCACATGTGGGGTGTTTCTGTAAACCGCAGAATCTGGGTAATAAATATTGAGTTTTGTTTGGCTGTTAACCATCGATGTGTTAGAGAAAAAAATTGATTAAAATGGAAAATCTGCCAAAAAAGTGAAATTTAAAAATTTGATCTCCATTTTCCTTTAATTCTTGTGGAACGCCTAAAGGGTTAACAAAGTTTGTAAAATCGGTTTTGAATACCTTGAGGGGTGTAGTTTCTACAATGGGGTCATTTATGGGGGTATCCACTATGTAGGCCCCACAAAGTGACTTCAGACCTGAACTGGTCCTTATAAAGTGGGTTTTGGCAATTTTCTTAAAAATTTGAAGAATTGCTTCTAAACTTCTAAGCCTTCTAACGTCCTAAAAAAATAAAATGACATTTCCAAAATGATGCCAACATAAAGTAGACATATGGGGAATGTTAAATAATAAATATTTTATGAGGTATCACTTTCTGTTTTAAAAGCAGAGAAATTGAAATTTAGAAAATTGCGATTTTTTTTAAATTTTTGGGTAAATTTGGGATTTTTTCATAAATAAAGGTGAAATATTTTGACTCAAATTTATGACTATCATGAAGTACAATGTGTCACGAGAAAACAATCTCTGAATGACTTGGATAAATAAAGGCGTTCCAAAGTTATTACCACATAAAGTGAGATATGTCCGTTTTGCAAAATTTGGCCTGGTCAGGAAGGGGGCAAAGGGCCCAGATGGGAAGTGGTTAAAGGGAAACTGTCAAAAATGTGCCCTGCTGGAGCCTAATTTTTTTTTATTTTAGACCACGGGAGTACAGGCCCTAAACATTAGGCATTCACTGGACAGAAAACATCAAGTGATTATGTGGCTGGAGGTATATTAGACGGTCATTGGATAACAATTTTACTTCAGGCCAGTGGAGTACAGGCCCCAAAAATTATTCATTCAACGTACAGAAAAAAACAAGTGATTATGTGGCTGGAGGTATATTAGACGGTCATTTTCTATCAATTTTACTGCAGGCCACTACAAATACATGGCAAATACATATGTTTGAAAGAACTAAAAAAAAAAATATGGATTAAAAACATGTCTAACGAAATCCACCCTCTTGAATAAACCCCAAATGATAATAGGTGAAATTTATGGTCGTCACAGGTGGTGAATTCCTCTGAGGCCCCAACAATTATGCATTCACCGTACAGAAAAGAACAAGTGATTATGTGGTATATTAGACGGTAGAGATGACCTTGCGGTTTGCCCGGCGGTCAAACTTTGCTCATTCGTGATTTGCCGAACGGGCGAACATATGGCGATGTCCACCGGCGCCATATTCTTTTACATTGTGAAGAACTTTGACCCATGACACATCCATCAGGTGGTACAGGACAGCCAATTGAGACATTTCAGCACATGGACATACCCTTCTACCTTATAAATTATCCTGATCTGGCCGCCATTTTACATTCAGTCTTTTGCCATTGTAGGGAGAGGTTGCTGTGTGGAGCAGGGACAGACTGTTAGGTACACCAAACGCTAGCTAAAAGGGCCATAAAAGTCCTTTTAAGGACTGGAATAGGTGTGCCATCGATAGGTGTGACTTACTAATGGGGTGTAATATACCTATAATATACTTTCTAACATAGAAAGTGTATTATAGTGCATTTGTATTGTGCAGCAGTTGTGTGCGGTTCTGCTGCAATACTGCAGCTATACACAGAGTGTCAAACGCTATTGGAACAAATAATTTCTACTGGTGTGATATACCAGAGTACCAAATAATCAATATAAAATTTTATTTCATTATAACAAAACATGATTAAAATTAAATAAAATTTAATATTGATTATTTGGTACTCTGAGCTCCATTTTCTTTGTTTTTCTGCTATTGTACTCGGGAGCTTGTACCGAGTCACCTCCCACGGGTGCCCTCTGTGGCTATATTGGGTGGGCATTGCCCCTTCTTCCCCTTGGGACACCCGGGGTCCCCTCCCCTTTTCTTCTGGTGTGATATACCAGTTGCCCCCACAAAAAACTGATTTTGGTGTCTGCACAGACGGATCCGCTCCTATAATGCAAACGTTGGGATCCGTTCAGAATGGATCCGTCTGCATTATAGTTCAGAAAAAATTCTAAGTGTGAAAGTTAGTCAGATGGATCCGTCCAGACTTTACATTGAAAGTCAATGGGGGACGGATCCGTTTGAAATTGCACCATATTGTGTCAACTTCAAACGGATCCGTCCCCATTGACTTACATTGTAAGTCTGGACCGATCCGTTTGGCTCCGCGCGGCCAGGCGGACACCCGAACGCTGCAAGCTGCGTTCGGATGTCCGCCTGATGAGCGGAACAGAGGCCAAGCGGAGCCATCCTGATGTATTCTGAGCGTATCCGCATCCACTCAGAATGCATTGGGGCTGTACGGATCCATTCGGGGCTGCTTGTGAGAGCCTTCAAACGGAGCTCACAAGCGGAACCCCGAACGCTAGTGTGAATGTAGCCTAATATACCAATAATATACTTTCTATAAAGTGCATTTAGGTAATGCAGCATTTGTTTGCGGTTTTGCTGCGTTACCGGTTGACACCCCAAAAAAGTGAAAAATAAAGTGGCCTACAGTAAAATTTTTATCCCTTGACCGCATAATGTACCTCGAGCCACATAATCACAATTTATTTTATGTCAGGTGAATGCCTAATTTTTAAGGCCTGTACTCCTGTGGCCTAAAATAAAATTTTTGTAGGCTCCAACAGGGCACATTTCAGAGAATTTCCCTTTAAGACACATAAAAATGTCAGAAATTAGATAAATGGGTGGTTGGCTCTCACCTAGTGGCTATGCCTGGTGCTACTAACTCACAATTGGGTGCCCGACCCCAAGATAAAATAATGTAATAATTGAAAAAGAGGAGTGAGCACTCCCAACACTTGGACCATAAGAATATAGGGAATATATTTATTATTAGTGCAATAGGACCTTATATGTCCAATAAACAATTTGCATACAGTCACACATATATCATAAATCACACAATAAAAAGATTAAAAATACAATTGGTACCAATAACTTAAAAGTATCGGGGTGGTATCCCTATTCCCACAGCCTTTGAAGACGTAGGTAACAGGGATTGTTTGGTGTTCCAAAAGTCTCTTTGGGCAACTTGTTTGTTGCAATGGATAGTCCCTATTAGTGCTTTCGGTACCGCAAACCGCAGACGAATAGGAGGGTCCTTTGAATTCCTATGGTAAATCACTTATAGCAGTGGCTTATCTCTGGTGCATACAGATAATAATCAGTTCTGAAACTGCAGCACAAAAGTCTCTCCAAAATTGTCTTAACTCTTCCAGCTAATTAATATTACCGCCCAGGCAGATAGATTTTAAATCAGTCCGTATTTAGAATGAGGATTCAGGTTCCTACCTGGCTCCTGTTGTAGCGTCCCACTGCAACGTGTCTTGCTGTCCTTCTACGAGAGGCGAGCGGTGCCGGCTGCTTCGACGTCTTGCGTCGCACGTCTCGGGCCTATGACGTCACAGTATCACGGGATTCGGCAGGCAGGAGTGATGCCTTGTCAGCTGCATCCGTTGCTGTGCGCTGAATCAATGATTTAGCTGGAAGTCTTTATCACATGGCCATGCAATATTTAATGGAGGTCCAGTAGGTTAGGTGGGCGCTTGTCCTTCTTTCACCAGACGCGTTTCGGGGCGTCTACACCCCTTCCTCAGTGGTGTGTAAGGCCTGTACTCCTGTGGCCTAAAATAAATTTTTTGTAGGCTCCAACAGGGCAGATTTCAGAGAATTTCCCTTTAAGACACATAAAAATGTCCCCTGATTAAGATACATATTTTTTGTTGGATTTTTTTGTCATTGATCCCCCTCTAGTGTGTCACTGACCATGCTGTGGGACTATTTGTACACTTCTACTAAGTATTTGGCTGCAAATATGAGCTGAAGGTTTTTCAGGTTCGCCTGGCATTAAAGTGAATGGAGCCCACCGCGAACTTGCGGTTTGTGAACATTTGATCGCTTTCAAGTGATCGTATTCGTGAACCGTACCGCGCGATGTTCTTCCATCACTATTAGACGGTCATTGGATATCAATTTTACTGCAGGCCAGTCAAGTACAGGCCCCAAACATTAGGCATTTAACAGACAGAAAACATCGAGTGATTATGTGGCTCGAGGTATATTAAATGGTCATTGGATATCGATTTTACTGCCGGCCAGTGGAGAACAGGCCCCAAACATTAGGCATTCACTGGACAGAAAACATCAAGTGATTATGTGGCTGGATGTATATTAAACAGTCATTGGATATCAGTTTTACTTCAGGCCAGTGGCGTACAGCCCGCAACATTTATTCATTCACCATACAGAAAAGAACAAGTGATTATGTGGCTGGAGTTATATTAGACGGTCATTGAATATCAATTTTACTGCAGGCCATTGGAGTACAGGCCCCAAACATTAGGCATTCACCGGACAGAAAACATCAAGTGATTATGTGGCTGGAGGTATTAGACGGTCATTGGATATCAATTTTATTGCAAGCCATTACAAATACATGTCAAATACATATGTTTCGAAAAACTAAAAATCGAAAATTGGATTAAAAACATGGCTAACAAAATCCTTCCTCTTGAAAAAAAAACAAATGATAATAGTGGAAATTCGATAAGACGTGGTCGTCACAGTTGTTGAATTCCTCCGTGGCTCCAAACATTAGGCATTCACCGGACAGAAAAGGCCTTTTATGCCACTGTATTTACATAAGACATGGACCATTCTTAGTTCTTTGTGGTGGCGGATATGTGTGGGCTGGCATGAGGAAATTCAATTGAACGTGGTCGTCACAGGTGTTGAATTCCTCCAAGATCCAAGCCTCAATCATTTTTAGAAATGTGAGGTAGTCCACACTGTCTAGGCTAGGTGAGTGCGCTGAATGTCCTTTCGGAGAGGACATTCGACAAGGTGCAAGCCAAGAGTTCCATGGCAAATTGTGCCAGCTCTGGCCACAGGTAAAGACTGCATACCCAGTAGTCAAAGGGTTCCTCGCTTCTCAGAGCATCCACATCGGCTATTAACTCGATGTAATTGGACACCTGTCGGTCTAGGCGTTCCCTGAGGCTAGATCTGGACGGCGGCTGTCGATGGGTTGGTTGCAAGAATGTTCTCATATCCGAAGTGGCAACACATCTTCAAACTGCACTCTTCTTGCATGCGCTGTATGATCGGTACCCGCAACAGATTCTCTGTGGGTGGAAATTCTCTGCCAGCACCCACAACAGCAGAATGCAGCATTTCTCAAAGCAAGGCCTGGAAATGCTGCAGTCTGACAGCCCTCTGTGATGCTTTTAACATGTCTACCATTTTGTGTACGTACTTGGGGTCTAAGTACATTGCCACCCAGTATTGGTGCTTGCCCTTTATGCTTTTTATATGGGGGTCACTCTTCAAACACTGGAGCATGAATGCCCCCATTTTCACTAAATTGGAAGCAGTGAAGCGGCCTGGCTTCGCCCAGGACAATGTTGTCCTCGGTCTCCTCCCCCAGCCACGGACAACACCAAGGATCCCAGAAAAGTTTAAAGCCTGCTCTTCTTGCTTCTCATCCTCCTTCCCCAGGCACCATCCTCCTCTGTCTCCTCTTCAGACTCCTGCTGACTTGTCTCAGATGGAGTAGCCCCCCTGGGAATTCATTAAGCATTGCGACTTCCTCATCTTCCTGTTCCTCGATGGCTTGTTCAATGACACAATGCAATGCACTCTCCAGAAAGAAGGCGTAAGGTACGATGTCACTGATGGCACCCTGGCTGGGACTGACC
The DNA here is from genome assembly GCF_905171765.1 of Bufo bufo. Classification (NCBI taxonomy): domain Eukaryota; kingdom Metazoa; phylum Chordata; class Amphibia; order Anura; family Bufonidae; genus Bufo; species Bufo bufo. Next base: position 230,283,438 of record NC_053394.1, on the reverse strand, counting down.
AGTTTGTTGGTCTCATCAAATGGCCGCAGAAGTCTGCATGCATCGCGAATTAGCAGCCACTGGTGCTGTAAAAAAATAAATAAAGCTCCTCAGAACCTGTCCTGCCGCAGAGTTCATAATCATTAACAAAATGTTTCTGCTGGAGAAGCCTATCAAGCATATACAAGGTGGAGTTCCAGCGCTTTGGGCAGTCACAAATCAGACATCTGACGGGCAAGTGGTGTCGACGCTGAATGTCAGCAAGGTGAGCCATGGCCATGTAAGATCTTCTAAAATGGGCAGAGATTTTCCTGGCCTGCCGCAAAACGCCCTGGACCCCAGGGTATTTGGCAACAAATCGCTGCATGACTAAGTTTAGGACATGTGCCATGCATGACACGTGTGTCATTTTGCCCTGTTTCAGCCCGCTCAGCAGATTGGCACCATTGTCACACACCACTTTACCAACTCTCAAATTGAGCGGGGTTAGCTACTGATCGGCCTGTGACCACAGAGCTGAAAGGAGTGCAGGACCGTTGTGGCTCTTGGCTTCCAGGCACAACTGCCACAGCACAGCATGGCAACGTCTCACAAGGCACTTCGAATAGGTTCTGGGGAGCTTGGGGGTGCAGCGGAAGAGGCAGTATCAGTGAAAAAGGAGGAGTCAGCTGAGGAGGAGACGGAGGATAGAGTAGGATCAGAGAAGAGGCAGGCCTGCATGCAATCCGTGGCGGTAACACCAAATCCACACGGGTGCCACGGGTTGCATGCTTGACAGCCGTCAGAAGGTACACCCAGTGGGCCGTAAAAGTTATGTACCTTCCCTGCCCGTGTTTGCTAGACCACGTGTCTGTGGTCAAATGTATCTTTGCACCGACACTGTGTGCCAGAGATACATTCACTTGCCGCTGACCATGGTCATATAGCTCTGGGATGCCCTTCTAGAGGTCCTTCCGGGGACCTTTCATTGCGGTGTGCCAATGGCCACAAATTTTCTAAAGGCCTCTGAGTCCACCAATTTATATGGCAGTAGTTGCCGGGCTAACAGTTCTGACAAGACGACAGTTAGCCGGTGGGCAAGAGGGTTATCCGGCGTCATCAACTTTTTACATTCGAACATATGGGCCACAGAAGCCTGCCTTTTGTCAGATTAACACGGCGATGGCACGGTGGAAGATGGAGTGGAGGACAAATGCGAGGAGAAGGAGAAGAGGCAGGACGTGGAGCGTGGGTGTTTGGGCTTTGTGGGTTCTCATGGTGTTGCTCCCACTGGGCTCAGTGACGGGAGGCCAGGTGCCTTCTTAAGGTAGTCGTCCCTAGGTGAGTGTTGGGCTTACCGCGACTTATGCGTTGACAGCACAGACCGTAGTTGGCAACACTATTGTCAGCAGCTGACACGTTAAAAAAATTCCACACTGCGGAGCCATTTGCCGGTGTCCTGGGAGCGCCAGATATGACCGTGCATGGTGAATGGCTCGCTCCAGATACATTTGCAGTCTGCTTTTTGCCTCCTGTGCACTGCGAGTTCTGCCTGCTTCTCCTCCTCCTCCTCCCTATATGCTGCTCCGTCTCTCCCTCTGAACTCCCCTCCTCTTTCCTCTCTTGTGGGCACAAACATGATTTCTATCGACACGTCATCATTGTCACCTTCACCACCACTGACATTAGAGATCTCAGAGTAGGCAGCAACAGAGAGGACCACCCTCCTTGGGCTGATATGGGTACCATTCTCAGACCGCTGGATTGCGGCCGTTGCTACCTCCTCTTTCTGATCCGATGCCAAGAATGGCTGCGCATCGGTAAGGTCTGGAAATGGATGGGAAAATAATTCCTCTGACTCGAGTGTAGGGGCTATGGTGGTGGTGGTGTCTTTGGGGTGCACACAACAGAGAGTGAGGAAGGTGCAGATACAGAGGAAGAGGAAGGTGCAGAAGCGGATGCACCAACTCTGGTGCATCCTTTGACGTAATCGCACGCAACTTCTCCAACTTCCCACTTAGGCTCTGGCCTGGTGCACCTGTCCGATCCCTACCACCCCTGCGTTATGGCCTGCCTTTTCCTCTGCCTGTCATTTTTTAAATGACCCTGTGACAAAGTTCCCCTAACATCAAGTACGAGATGTCACGAGAAAACAATACCTGAATGGGGCGGATAAACAAAAGCATTCCAAAGTTATTAATACATAAATTGACACATGTCAGATTTGCAAAATTAACCCTGGTCATGAAAGTGAAAAATGGCTTGGTCTTGAAAGAGTTAAAGTAATAAAGCAATTTTGTTATCACCATGATTGTATTGAACCAACAGAATATGGATGTCTTATCATTTCTAGTCCACAGTGAACGCCTGTCACTACCAGAGCTTTGAGACGTTCTCACAGCTCTGTTTCTCCACCCCTGTGATGATGTCACTACTAGAGCTTGGAGGAGTTCCCTCTGATCTGTTTCTCCGCCCCTGTGTTGAGGTCTTTACTTTCTGTTTCCTTCCTCCCAGCTGTTCCTCCTGTGTTTGATTTCTCTGCCTTTAAATCACCCCTCCTCCTTTGTAGGGTGTGGATTATACTTTTCATTTGAGCTGTATCTCTCGCTTGAGTATCTTCACTTGTGTGATATCTTTCTATGGACCTGAGTTCTGCTGAAGCAAGTACTTCGGATAGTGTCTGCTGACTTTGGATCTGTTTTCACTGCTGCTGCAGCTCCTTCAGTTAAGTGTGCAGACATTGTGTGTTTCTGTTTGTTTGCTGACTGGATCCGAGGCGACCCCGGTTCCGTCCATATTCTGAGCAGGGCACCAGTGGCCATGCCCCTTCCACTATTGTAGGGGTCACAGTGGTCATCAGCCTTAGGTACGCGGGCATGTCTCGATCCACCATTTGGATCTGGACATGTGCTTAGCAGCATTGGGAGAGCTTTTAGGGTCTGACAGGGGTCACCCTTTATCCTCCCTAGTTTGGGTCCGGTCAGTAGCTAATTCTCTGTGTATGCTCTTGTTGCTCACATAGAGACGTGACATTATAATCCACCTAAACCGTCCTTTTTTACATGGATCCGCTTTCTAACCTGGTTGACCGTATGCAGGGTCTTTCTTTGGAGGTAGCGCATCTCCGTCAATCTATGACTCAGCTTCATGCATTGGGCTATGCTCCGGCCCATGGAGTCTGTTGCGAGCCAAAGGTCTCATTTCCGGAAACGTTCTCCGGGGGCAGTGAGAGTTTTGTTCGCTTCAGAGAGGCATGCAAACTCCATTTTTGCATGTGTCCCTATTCCTCTGGTAATGAGGAGCAGAGGGTGAGGATTGTCATCTCCCTGCTCAGGGGTAATGCTCAGACTTGGGCTTTTTCGCTGCCATCGGGGGATCCCTCCCTTCGATCCGTGGAAAGATTTTTTGTGGCCCTGGGGCAGATATATGATGACCCGGATCGTGTTGCTCTGGCTGAATCCAACTTACGTTTTTTATGCCAGAACAAACTGTCTGCGGAGCTTTATTGTTCTGAATTTCGGAGATGGGCAGCTGATTCAGGTTGGAATGATGCTGCACTCCGGAGTCAGTTCTGTCATGGTCTCTCAGAGAGATTGAAAGATGCGTTTGCTTTCCATGAGAGACCAACGTCCTTAGAGTCTGCCATGTCATTGGCGGTACGCCTTGACAGGCGTCTAAGAGAAAGAAACGAGACCTCTCTGTCCAGCCATTGTCAGTCTAGGGGCAGTGGTGCGGACTCATTCAGTGTGCAGGGGCCTCATCCTGTCTCGGTCCCCTCTGAGGAGGAGCCCATGCAGCTAGGTCGACTTGCCCCTGATAAAGGAGGATTTAATCCTCAGAGAATGGTGTGTTTTTGTTGTGGGGGCATAGGTCATTTGGCAAATGTTTGTCCGTCTAGGAAATTCATGAACTGTACTAAGAGTGATAATAAGAGAAAAACCTCAAAAGGTAAATCATCAGACTCTGCTTCATCTGCTACTTTGGGCAAAGTTGATGTAGGAATTGATGCTTTTCCTCTGACCTGCAGTTCCCGTTTTCTTCTTTCTGCCAAGGTGGCGCTAGAGAGCAAAGTCATTTCTTGTGAAATTTTTGTCAATAGTGGAGCGGCCGTCAATCTTATTGACACTCAATTTGTAGCCATGCATGGTTTTCAGGTTTGCACATTAGAAAAGGATATACCTGTTTTTGCTATTGACTCTGCTCCACTCTCACAGAGATCCCTGAAGGGCATTGTTCACAATATCCGGTTAGCTGTAGGTGACACTCATGTGGAGGATATTTCTTGTTTTGTCCTTAACGGATTGCCTTCTCCTCTAGTTTTGGGGTTACCCTGGCTCACTAGACATAATCCCACTATTGATTGGCAAGGAAGGCAAATAAATGAGTGGAGTGAGTTTTGTAGAGAGAATTGTCTCACAGCGACTTTGGCAGAGGTGTCTACTAAAACTGTGCCATCATTTCTCTCTGATTTCTCGGACGTGTTTTCCGAGAGCGGTGTTCAGGAGCTACCTCCTCACCGGGAGTTTGACTGTCCCATTAACCTCATTCCCGGTGCCAAGCTGCCAAAAGCACGCCTCTACAATCTTTCACAACCGGAAAGAATCGCAATGCGAACCTATATCTCTGAGAGTCTTGATAAGGGGCATATTCGTCCCTCAAAATCACCTGTTGCCGCTGTTTGTTTTTTTTTGTTAAAAAAAAAAGATGGCTCTCTGAGACCTTGCCTAGATTTTAGGGAGCTGAACCGTATCACGATTCGCGATCCCTATCCCCTTCCTTTGATCCCGGACCTCTTCAACCAAATTGTTGGGGCCAAGGTTTTTTCCAAATTGGATTTGAGAGGCGCGTACAACCTAGTCAGGGTCAGAGAGGGGAATGAATGGAAAACGGCCTTTAATACCCCTAACGGGCATTCCGAGAATCTCGTTATGCCTTTCGGCCTGATGAATGCTCCGGCCGTCTTTCAGCATTTTGTTAACAGTATTTTCTACCATTTAATGGGGAAATTTGTATTGGTGTATATTGATGATATTTTGATTTTTTTCCCCTGATGTTCAGACCAATCAGGATCATCTTTTTCAGGTTCTGCGGATTCTGCAGGAAAATAAATTGTACGCCAAGCTGGAGAAATGTGTTTTTATGGTATCGGAGATTCAATTTCTGGGTTTTCTCCTCTCTGCTTCTGGTTTTCGCATGTATCCGGAGAAGGTCCGTGCTGTGCTTAAGTGGGAGCTTCCTGAGAATCAGAAGGCTTTGATGCGCTTTCTGGGTTTTGCGAACTATTACAGAAAGTTCATTTTGAATTATTCCTCTGTTGTCAAACCCGTCACTGACATGACAAAAAAGGGGGCGGATTTTTCCTCTTGGTCGGAGGAGGCGCTTGCAGCTTTTTCTAAGATTAAAGAGAGTTTTGCGTCTGCTCCCATCTTGGTGCATCCCGATGTTTCCTTACCTTTTATTGTTGAGGTGGATGCTTCCGAGGTGGGTGTGGGTGCGGTATTGTCCCAGGGCCCTTCTCCTGCCAAATGGCGACCCTGTGCCTTTTTCTCTAAAAAACTCTCCCCGGCAGAGAAAAACTATGATGTGGGAGATAGGGAGTTGTTGGCCATCAAGTTGGCTTTTGAGGAATGGCGCCATTGGTTGGAGGGGGGCAGGCACCCTATCACCGTTTTTACCGACCATAAGAATCTGGCGTACTTGGAGTCGGCCAAGCGTATGAATCCGAGACAGGCCAGATGGTCTCTGTTCTCCTCCAGATTTAATTTTGTCGTTACATTCCGCCCTGGGATCAAAAATGTGAAGGCTGATGCTCTCTCTCGTTGTTTTCCGGGAGGAGGAAACTCCGAGGACCCGGGTCCCATTTTGGCAGAGGGGGTAGTTGTTTCTGCTCTGTATTCTGATTTGGAGGCCGAGGTCCAGGCTGCCCAGACTGAGGCACCTGCCGGTTATCCTTCTGGGAAGTTGTTTGTGCCTCCTGAGTTATGTCACAAAACTCTTCAAGGAGCATCATGATACTGTTCTTGCTGATCACCCCGGGAGTAGAGCCATGGTAGATCTCATTGCTCGGAGATTTTGGTGGCCGGCTCTTCGTAAGTCGGTGGAGGGTTTTGTGGCTGCTTGTGAGACGTGCGCTCGCGCGAAGGTCCCTCGTTCACGGCCTTCAGGTCCCCTTCTCCCGTTACCCATACCTTCCCGTCCTTGGACACACCTGTCCATGGACTTTATCACGGATCTTCCTCGTTCCTCAGGGAAGTCGGTGGTCCTGGTAGTGGTGGACCGTTTTAGCAAGATGGCTCATTTCGTACCCTTCCCTGGTTTACCCAATGCTAAAACGTTGGCGCAAGCTTTTGTCGACCATATTCTTAAATTGCATGGCATTCCCTCTGATATTGTTTCCGATAGAGGCACGCAGTTTGTGTCCAGATTCGGGAAGGCTTTCTGTTCTCGCCTGGGGGTTCGGCTGTCCTTCTCTTCTGCTTTTCACCCGCAGTCGAATGGTCAGACTGAACATGTCAATCAGAATCTGGAGACATATTTGCGCTGTTTTGTGGCAGAGAACCAGGAGGATTGGTGTTCATTTCTCCCTCTGGCTGAGTTTGCTCTGAACAACCGTCGTCAGGAATCTTCTGATAAGTCACCATTCTTTGGTGCATATGGGTTTCATCCGCAGTTTGGGACATTCTCGGGAGGGGCTCCTTCTGGTTTGCCTGAGGAGGAGAGATTTTCCTCGTCTTTGTCTACCATTTGGCAAAAGATTCAGAGTAATCTTAGAAAGATGAGTGAGAAATATAAGCGTGTGGCTGATAAGAGACGTGTGCCTGGTCCGGACCTGAATGTGGGTGATCTGGTGTGGTTGTCTACAAGAAATATTAAACTGAAGGTTCCCTCCTGGAAATTGGGTCCCAACTTTATTGGGCCTTATAAAATCTTGTCAGTCGTCAATCCTGTTGCCTTCCGTCTTGATCTTCCATGGGTTTGGAAGATACATAATGTATTTCACAGATCTCTCTTAAAACCATATGTCCAGCCCACGGTACCCTCCTCTTTGCCTCCTCCTCCGATTTTGGTTGATGGCAATCTGGAGTTTGAGGTTTCCAGAATTGTGGACTCTCGCATTGTCCGCGGTTCTCTTCAGTACCTCGTTCATTGGAAGGGTTATGGTCCTGAGGAGAGGATGTGGGTCCCGGTGTCGGACATTAAAGCCACTCGCCTCATCAGGGCATTTCATAGGGCTCATCCTGAGAAGGTGGGTCCTGGGTGTCCGGAGTCCACCCGTAGAGGGGGATGTACTGTCACTACCAGAGCTTTGAGACGTTCTCACAGCTCTGTTTCTCCACCCCTGTGATGATGTCACTACTAGAACTTGGAGGAGTTCCCTTTGCTCTGTTTCTCCGCCCCTGTGTTGAGGTCTTTACTTTCTGTTTCCTTCCTCCCAGCTGTTCCTCCTGTGTTTGATTTCTCTGCCTTTAAATCACCCCTCCTCCTTTGTAGGGTGTGGATTATACTTTTCATTTGAGCTGTATCTCTCGCTTGAGTATCTTCACTTGTGTGATATCTTTCTATGGACCTGAGTTCTGCTGAAGCAAGTACTTCGGATAGTGTCTGCTGACTTTGGATCTGTTTTTTGACTGCTGCTGCAGCTCCTTCAGTTAAGTGTGCAGACATTGTGTGTTTATGTTTGTTTGCTGACTGGATCCGAGGCGACCCCGGTTCCGTCCATATTCTGAGCAGGGCACCGGTGGCCGTGCCCCTTCCACTATTGTAGGGGTCACAGTGGTCATCAGCCTTAGGTACGCGGGCATGTCTCGATCCACCATTTGGATCTGGACATGTGCTTAGCAGCATAGGGAGAGCTTTTAGGGTCTGACAGGGGTCACCCTTTATCCTCCCTAGTTTGGGTCTGGTCAGTAGCTAATTCTCTGTGTATGCTCTTGTTGCTCACATACAGACGTGACAACGCCATAATGTCAAAACAAAAATAAAAACCTTGGTGGAATTGTGTTTTTTATTTTTTTATTTTACTGCACAAAATTTTTTTCCCACATTTTCTAATACAAGATTAGTAAATTAAATACATCTTTTACAAAAAATAAGCCCTTATATGGCTATGTGAGCGGAAAATTAAAAAAGTTATTACTATTGGAATTTGGAGAGGAAAATGAAAAATGCAAAAATAAAAATAGGCTCAGTCCTTGGGTTATCCAAAGTCTAAAGCAGAGTTCCCCCAACTCCAGTCCTCAGGGCTCACTTGCCGGTCAAGATTTAGGAGTATCCCACAAAATGATTACCTGTGGTAAATCCTGATGAATGGACACTAGTTGTATCAGCTGCCCAATACTAAGGAAATCCTGAAAACATGCTCGGCAGGTGGGCCCTGAGGACTGGAGTTGAGGACCACTGGTCTAAAAGATGCTTAGCTGTTAGGGATGCTGGTCACGATTGCGACCTGCAATTGGCTGCAAGACACTCCAGTGGTTGCTTGTTTTGAGCTGCACGACGGCCAATGCAACATTGGCAGTGCAGGGATCTGGAGCAACGCAGATACCGGGAAGCAGGTAAGTATAATGTATACGAGGGGCCTAGGCATTGGAGGAGATCTTTTAGACTTCGGATAACCTATTTAACCTCTTCCGGACACATGACGTACCGGTATGTACGGCTCTATAAAAATATCACATGACCATTTTTTGTCACATTACATTACAAAAAGTGTAATAGCAAGCGATCAAAAAGTCATATACACCCCAAAATAGTGCCAATCAAACCGTCATCTCATCCTGCAAAAAATTAGACCCTACATAACATAATCGCCCAAAAACTAAAAAAACTATGGCTCTCAGAATATGGATTGCGAAAAACAAAATGGCTGCACACCGTTATATATACAAACAATAGAGCTAAGAAATGAGGGTCATTCTAGATAAAAGTGGTACAATACCGACTATAAATGAGCAATGGAAGCTCTTAGCGCACATACGTATCGGGCCCATCTACCAGGCCTCAAGGTGGCTTCCGCAGATGGGTCCCTAACAATAAATATTGCCACGGCCTATGGTGTGCGCTGTGACACTGTTGCTACACTTGCCATTGCCCGCGGCAACGTGTTGCTGTGTGTGCATGCGGTGGCAGTGTCTCTGCCTTCTGGGTGATTGCCGTGACATGGTTGCCACGCATGTTGTTGCCTGCGGCAACGTGTAGCTTTTTATGCTTGTGTGTGCACTTCCCCTTTAAGTGTCTTCCTTCCCTTGTCTGGTGTTGGAAGGGTTAACTCCCTTCCTAGTGTGTTAACACTGGGTTTATGTGTGTGTGGGTGTGGCTGCTTGGGCTATTTAGCTTCTGCTGGATGCCTGAAGCTGAGGGGTACTCCAGCCATGGTGTATGCTGGAGTTATCCTCCTGGTCTTCATATGCCATCTGTCCAGTGAGGGCCACCCTTGTGGTCATAGATGTTAAGATTATGTTCTTGTGGTGTCTCACGTTATTGCAGCTATGGTGTCCTGGGTTCCTGTGTGGTTTGTGGTGTGTGCTGTGTCCTTTTATGTTGGTGTGGACATCAGCACTTGTGCACGGGTTCCAGTCAGTGTGTCTGTGGCAGGTAGGTGTGTTTCTTGTTTCACTTACCTGCCATCTCCATATGCTGTATGTGTTCCCCTCTCCTTGCAGCTTGGCCAGTGGAGACTCCTGTTCGTCCGTGTTGTGGAGGAACAGGTCGTCTTACCCTGCTCCTATTCCAGGGATTTCCTGAGGGTTAGTAGGGCCCCGAGGTTCCAGAGTATGAGCCCTCCTACCATCTGGGTTGGCTCATACGGTTAGGAGTCAGGGTCAGAATTAGGGACGCTGTTGGAGGTGACTTGCTCCCTTATTCCTCCTCCTGGCCTTGTTGCCTTCTCACCGCACAGTGGGGGGTTTCTCCCACTCCCTGCCGTGACAAATATACTGCCTCACTTTGGACTTACTTAAGCCTACAATATTCAGTAGGAACCAGCTACAAACGTACTCTTCTCAGAAGTCCCAGGTAGATGGGCGTGTTCAATCTAAAAGAGGCGCTATCCTCAATATATTGCAAGAAAATTTAGACTAAAATCTTCAGAATCACAGGTGCATATCCATGAAGCAAACATAATTACAAAAAACAAGATGGCTGCACACTGTTATGTATACAAACAATAGAGCTAAGAAATGGGGGTCATTCTAGATAAAAGTGGTACAATACCGACTATAAATGAGTAATGAAAGCTCTTAGCGCACATATGTGTCTGGCCCATCTACCAGGCGTCAAGGTGGCTTCCGCAGATGGGTCCCTAACACTAAATATACTGCCTCACTTTGGACTTACTTAAGCCTACAATATTCAGGGCAGTGTAGGAACCAGCTACAAACATTCTCTGCTAAGAAGTCCCAGGTAGATGGGTGTGTTCAGTCTAAAAGAGGCGCTACCCTCAATATATTGCAAGAAAATTTAAACTAAACCTTCAGAATCACAGGTGCATATCCATGAAGCAAACATAATTACAAAAAACAAGATGGCTGCAAACTACTTTTATCTAGAATGACCCCCATTTCTTAGCTCTATTGTTTGTATATATAACGGTGTGCAGCCATCATGTTTTTTTGTAATTATGTTTGCTTCATGGATATGCACCTGTCATTCTGAAGGTTTTAGTCAAAATTTTCTTGCAATATTTCTCAGAATATGGAGACACTAAAACATGATTTTTTTTGTTTCAAAAATGATATTATTGTGTAAAACTTAAGTAAATAAAAAAAAGTATACATATTAGGTATCGCCTCGTCCGTAATAACTTGCTCTATAAAAATAACACATGACCTAACCCCTCAGGTGAATACCGGAAAAAAATAAAAATGAAAACGGTGTAAAAAAGCCATTTTTTGTCACCTTACATCACAAAAAGTCTGATAGCAAGCGATCAAAAATTCATACGCACCCCAAAATAGTGCCAATCAAACCGTCATCTCATCCCGCAGAAATCATACCCTACCCAAGATAATCGCCCAAAAACTGAAAAAACTATGGCTCTCAGACTATGTAAACACTAAAACATGAATTTTTTTGTTTCAAAAATAAAATCATTGTGTAAAACTTACATAAATAAAAAAAAGTAAACATATTAGGTATCGCCGCGTCCGTGACAACCTGGTCTATAAAAATACCACATGATCTAACCTGTCAGATGAATGTTGTAAATAACAAAAACAGCTATTTCTTGTTACCTTGCCTCCCAAAAAGTGTAATATAGGGCAACCAAAAATCATATGTACCCTAAAATAGTACCAACAAAACTGCCACCCTATCCCGTAGTTTCTAAAATGGGGTCACTTTTTTGGAGTTTCTACTCTAGGGGTGCATCAGGGGGGCTTCAAATGGGACATAGTGTCAAAAAAACAGTCCAGCAAAATCTGCCTTCCAAAAACCGTATGGCATTCCTTTCCTTCTGCTCCCTGCCGTGTGCCCGTACAGCGGTTTTCGACCACATATGGGGTGTTTCTGTAAACTATAGAATCAGAGCCATAAATATTGAGTTTTCTTTGGCTGTTAACCCTTGTTTTGTAACTGGAAAAAAATTATTAAAATGGAAAATCTGCCCAAAAAGTAATTTTTTTTTAATTGTATCTCTATTTTCTATTATTCTTGTGGAACACCTAAAGAGTCAACAAAGTTTGTAAAAATCAGTTTTGAATATCTTGAGTGGTGTAGTTTCTAGAATGGGGTCATTTTTGGGTGGTTTCTCTTATGTAAGCCTCACAAAGTGACTTCAAATCTGAACTGGTCCTTGAAAAGTGGGTTTTTGAAAATTTCTGAAAAATTTCAAGATTTGCTTCGAAACTTCTAAGCTTTGTAACATCCCCAAAAAATAAAATGTCATTCCCAAAATTATTCAAACATGAAGTTGACATATGGGGAAGGTAAAGTTATAACTATTTTTGTAGGTATTACTATGTAGTCTAGAAGTAGAGAAATTGAAACTTGGAAATTTGCAAATTGAAACTTGGAAATTTTGGCAAATTTGATATTTTTTTATAAATATATATATTTTTTTTTTTACTCCATTTTGCCAGTGTCATGAAGTCGAATATGCGATGAAAAAACTATCTCAGAATGGCCTTGATAAGTCAAAGCGTTTTAAAGTTATCACCACATAAAGTGACACTGATCAGATTTGCAAAAAATGGCCTGGTCCTTAAGGTGAAAATGAGCCCGGACCTTAAGGAGTTAAGGGGTTATGTGGTTAACCACCTCAGCCCCTATGGCTTAAACACCCTGAAAGACCAGGCCACTTTTTACACTTCTGACCTACACTACTTTCACCGTTTATTGCTCGGTCATGCAACTTACCACCCAAATGAATTTTACCTCCTTTTCTTCTCACTAATAGAGCTTTCATTTGGTGGTATTTCATTGCTGCTGACATTTTTACTTTTTTTGTTATTAATCGAAATTTAACGATTTTTTTGCAAAAAAATGAAATTTTTCACTTTCAGTTGTAAAATTTTGCAAAAAAAAACGACATCCATATATAAATTTTGCTCTAAATTTATTGTTCTACATGTCTTTGATAAAAAAAAAATGTTTGGGTAAAAAAAAAATGGTTTGGGTAAAAGTTATAGCGTTTACAAACTATGGTACAAAAATGTGAATTTCCGCTTTTTGAAGCAGCTCTGACTTTCTGAGCACCTGTCATGTTTCCTGAGGTTCTACAATGCCCAGACAGTACAAACACCCCACAAATGACCCCATTTCGGAAAGTAGACACCCTAAGGTATTCGCTGATGGGCATAGTGAGTTCATAGAACTTTTTATTTTTTGTCACAAGTTAGCGGAAAATGATGATTTTTTTTTTTTTTTTTACAAAGTCTCATATTCCACTAACTTGTGACAAAAAATAAAAACTTCCATGAACTCACTATGCCAATCAGCGAATACCTTGGGGTGTCTTCTTTCCAAAATAGGGTCACTTGTGGGGTAGTTATACTGCCCTGGCATTCTAGGGGCCCAAATGTGTGGTAAGGAGTTTGAAATCAAATTCTGTAAAAAATGCCCTGTGAAATCCGAAAGGTGCTCTTTGGAATGTGGGCCCCTTTGCCCACCTAGGCTGCAAAAAAGTGTCACACATGTGGTATCTCCGTACTCAGGAGAAGTTGGGGAATGTGTTTTCGGGTGTTTTTTTACATATACCTATGCTGGGTGGGAGAAATATCTTGACAAAAGACAACTTTGTATAAAAAAATGGGAAAAGTTGTCTTTTGCCAAGATATTTCTCTCACCCAGCATGGGTATATGTAAAATGACACCCCAAAACACATTCCCCAACTTCTCCTGAGTACGGAGATACCACATGTGTGACACTTTTTTGCAGCCTAGGTGGGCAAAGGGGCCCATATTCCAAAGAGCACCTTTCGGATTTCACTGGTCATTTTTTACACATTTTTATTTCAAACTTCTTACCACACATTTGGGCCCCTAGAATGCCAGGGCAGTATAACTACCCCACAAGTGACCCCATTTTGGAAAGAAGACACCCCCCCGTAAAAATCATGCGGACATCTGAATGGAGCTTTACAGGGGGGTAATCAATGACAGGGGGGTGATCAGGGAGTCTATACTGGGTGATTACCACAGTCATTGATCACGCCCCTGTAAGGCTCCATTCAGACGTCCGTATGCGTTTTGCGGATCCGATCCATCTATCAGTGGATCCGTAAAAATCATGCGGACATCTGAATGGATCTTTACAGGGGGGTAATCAATGACAGGGGGGTAATCAATGACAGGGGGGTGATCAGGGAGTCTATATGGGGTGATCACCACAGTCATTGATCACGCCCCTGTAAGGCTCCATTCAGACGTCCATATGCGTTTTGCGGATCCGATCCATCTACCAGTGGATCCGTAAAAATCATGCGGACGTCTGAATAGAGCTTTACAGGGGGGTAATCAATGACAGGGGGGTAATCAATGACAGGGGGGTGATCAGGGAGTCTATATGGGGTGATCAGGGGTGATCAGGGGTGATCAAGGGTGATCAAGGGTGAATAAGGGGTTAATAAGTGACAGGGGGGGTGTAGTGTAGTGGTGCTTGGTGCAACATATTACTGAGCTACCTGTGTCCTCTGGTGGTCGATCCAAACAAAGGGGACCACCAGAGGACCAGGTAGCAGGTATATTAGACGCTGTTATCAAAACAGCGTCTAATATACCTGTTAGGGGTTCAAAAAATCACATCTCCAGCCTGCCAGCGAACGATCGCCGCTGGCAGGCTGGAGATCCACTCGCTTACCTTCCGTTCCTGTGAACGCGCGCGCCTGTGTGCGCGCGATCACAGGAAATCTCGCGTCTCGCGAGAGGACGCGCCGGCGCGTCTACTCGGAATGAATCAACCACCTCCAGGACGCGTCTGTGCGTACAGCGGTCCGGAGGTGGTTAAAGATGTTATCCAGTTTCTAATAAAGTATATTTAAATCAATAATTCCAATGTAAAACACTTACTAATATGCTTATTGTCTCCAACCTGCACTGTTTTACGGATGTGAAAGTAACCCATTGTATGATCAGTGTCTTTACATATTCTGGAGTACTGGAGGACTTTCCAGCTCTCTTAGCACTGTGAATACAAAATGTTAAATTACTGATCACATTATATTTCCTTCTCATTGTAAACCACCCACAGCCCTAAAAGCTGCTGTTGCCCTCACAACATAACACAAAAGGTATTGTCCATTTTCTACATGGCAACCTCACAGAATTGACCAATTAATGCCATGCAGCTGCCATGTGCGTTTGTTCCAAATGTGCCAAATTATTCTGAAAGGCCATGAAATGAAAGCAATGTGACCTGTCAGCAAAGAGTCCAAAAAGCAAATCAAATTCGAAAGAGCAGAAAACAATTGCAAGGTAACAGAGAAAACAATTACATTCAAGGACAGAGCTCATGAGTAAATAACTGCAAAAGTGAACTGCGTATATACTTCTCATATTGGACTAAAATTGGCCACTAAACGATTTCTAAGTAAATAACAGAAAAAGTGAACTGCAAATATTTTCTTTTTTTCTCTAGAAATATGACAATAAACGCTTTTAGCACAAATAACACCAAATGTGAACTGCGTCTATTTTTCTCATATTGTAGTGAAATATGACAAACGCTTTTAGCAAAAGTAACAGCAAATATAAACTTAGTCTATTTTTCTCTTTTCTCTGGAAATATGGCAATAAAAGCTTTTAGCGCAAATAACAACAAAAGTGACCTGTGTAAATATTTCTCGTACTGTATTAAAATAGGCCACTAAATGATATCAGCGCAGTTAACAGCAAAAGTGACCTGCATATATATTTATCTTTTTCCACAGATAAAAGCCACTAAAGGCTTTTCAACATAGCACTTGCACCCCAATAACTAATTGCTGGAATGACAGAGCTGTATTATGAGACTGTCTGGATCCCCAAGTAATGTTTGCCTGCACTTGTAAATCGCTTTTTTTCACAATGAGGATTTTGACTCTCCCTAGCATCTGCACACGTCTCTCCCTGCCTATGAAATGATTCCTCTCACTATCCTTTCCCTGCACTAGTAAATCGCTTCTTTCCTTTTTTTTTTTTTTTTTTAACAATTAGTTTTTCTTTTACTCTCCATAGCGCCTGCATACACATCTGTCCCTGAACAAAGTACGATAGTGAATGGCAGACTCTAAGATGGCCGCCGTATTTATAGGGCTAGCCACCATGTTAGGAAAAATTGTGATTCGCATTCGTTTAGAATCAAATTTTTCCTGAAATTCTGAACGAATTCGACTTCGTCAGCTTCAATTCAATCATCTCTAATGGTTATATTTTTTTTAAATACATTTATATAATAATTTTCACACCAAAAGTATGAAAGGGGTACCTACATTTCTCCAAAAAAATCTGTTGTCCTGATTTCATCATATTGAGGTACAGTATATAAATACTAAATCAAGAACAGTATTTTGTAAAAAATTTTGTATTTTTTGTAATATGTGTTGACACTGCCGGTCAATATAAGTGTACATATTATGTATTAACCAATAATGTGATTCTGCTGAACTATTCTCAAAAGACAGGTTCCTTAACATACAGGAGATTTCCATATAGTGATGGAGTAATGCAGCACCCCTGTGGCCTTCCAACTGCCCCTCTCTTCTTCTCCTTAAATGCTGATTTGGACTGTGAGTGTATGCCTCCCCACCACTTGACAATTGCCTTGTTTGCTAATAATTAGTGTTGAGCGAACCCGAATTTAAAGTTCGGGTCCGTACTGAACTTTGCGAGGAAAAGTTCGGGCTCGAGTTCGGTGTTCGGGCATTTAATAAAGCTTTTGAAAGGCTTACAAGCTTTTAAGCTGTGACATTTAGAAGCCATCACAGCCATGCCTAGTAATGGCATGGCTGTGATTGGCCGGTGCATCATGTGACCCAGCCTCTATACAAGATGGATCACGTGTAGCACCGCCCATCAGCTCTTAGTAGTGCAGGGATAGGAAGCAGGCAGCTGAAGTGAGGGTGAGTGTTAGGAATTGCATCTGGTTATTCTATGGGTTAACTATAGTGATTTTTTGGTGGGTGCAATACACCAGCTTTGCACACCTGACACAGAAATATAATAATTCATCTGGCTGTTAATTCTGTGGGTGACCTATAGCGATTTTGTGTGGGTACAATGCACCATCTTTGCACCCCTGACACAAAAATATACAAACCGGATTCCAAAAAAGTTGGGACACTAAACAAATTGTGAATAAAAACTGAATGCAATGATGTGGAGATGGCAAATGTCAATATTTTATTTGTAATAGAACGTACAGTAGGTGTTTGTGAGATTGTGTTTTCAGCACGACAGCGTCGCGCTGATACTCGGCGATGTGGTGCCGAGATCTCGCACTCACTGGGATAGCGACAGCACATCCCAGCAAGCGCGTCATAGAAGCGACGGGAGATCCGACTTGGATTCCCGCCAATTCTACACGTGTGCGGCGTTTGTTATGAATCCTGAGGGGGAAGTCCCCGCCGGATTTTAAATAAAAATCCGGCCTGGGTCCCGCCCTCAGGAGCATACCGGGCCCTTAGGTCTGTTATGGGTTGTAAGGAGAGCCCCCCCTACGCCGAAAAAAACGGCGTAGGGGTCCCCCTACAATCCATACCAGACCCGTATCCAAAGCACGCTACCCGGCCAGCCAGAAGGGAGTGGGGACGAGCGAGCGCCCCCCCCCCCCCCCCTCCTGAGCCGTACCAGGCTGCATGCCCTCAACATGGGGGGTTGGGTGCTCTGGGGCAGGGGGCGCACTGCGGCCCCCCCACCTCAGAGCACCCTGTCCCCATGTTGATGAGGACAGGGCCCCTTCCCGACAACCCTGGCCGTTGGTTGTCGGGGTATGCGGGCGGGAGGCTTATCGGAATCTGGGAGCCCCCTTTAATAAGGGGGCCCCCAGATACCGGCCCCCCACCCTAAGTGAATGAGTATGGGGTACATCGTACCCCTACCCATTCACCTGCAAGAAAAGTGGTAAAAACACAAATAAACCACACAGTGTATTAAAATATTTTATTTTTCTGCTCCGGAGGCCGCCCCCTGTCTTCTTTATTAGCTCTTTTACCAGGGGGGGGCTCTTCTTCTTCCGATATCCCGACGGGTCTTCTCCGCTATCCGGGGGGGTCTTCTCAACTCTCCGGGGTTCTCCTTCTGTCTTCTCCTTCTGTCTTGTTGTCTCCTTCTGTCTTCTGTCTCCGGGGGGGGCTCTTCTTCTTCCGATATCCCGACGGGTCTTCTCCGCTATCCGGGGGGGTCTTCTCAACTCTCCGGGGTTCTCCTTCTGTCTTCTCCTTCTGTCTTGTTGTCTCGGCGCACCCCGATTCTTCGTCTTCTCTTCTTGTTTTCGCCTCTCTCTGTTGTTGACTCGGCACACCCCGGTTCTTCGTCTCGCGAGACTCGGCGCACCCCGATTCTTCGTCTCGCGAGACTCGGCGCACCCCGATTCTTCGTCTCCCGAGACGAAGAACCGGGGTGCGCCGAGTCAACAACAGAGAGAGGCGAAAACAAGAAGAGAAGACGAAGAATCGGGGTGCGCCGAGACAACAAGACAGAAGGAGAAGACAGAAGGAGAACCCCGGAGAGTTGAGAAGACCCCCCCGGATAGCGGAGAAGACCCGTCGGGATATCGGAAGAAGAAGAGCCCCCCCCGGAGACAGAAGACAGAAGGAGACAACAAGACAGAAGGAGAAGACAGAAGGAGAACCCCGGAGAGTTGAGAAGACCCCCCCGGATAGCGGAGAAGACCCGTCGGGATATCGGAAGAAGAAGAGCCCCCCCCTGGTAAAAGAGCTAATAAAGAAGACAGGGGGCGGCCTCCGGAGCAGAAAAATAAAATATTTTAATACACTGTGTGGTTTATTTGTGTTTTTACCACTTTTCTTGCAGGTGAATGGGTAGGGGTACGATGTACCCCATACTCATTCACTTAGGGTGGGGGGCCGGTATCTGGGGGCCCCCTTATTAAAGGGGGCTCCCAGATTCCGATAAGCCTCCCGCCCGCATACCCCGACAACCAACGGCCAGGGTTGTCGGGAAGGGGCCCTGTCCTCATCAACATGGGGACAGGGTGCTCTGAGGTGGGGGGGCCGCAGTGCGCCCCCTGCCCCAGAGCACCCAACCCCCCATGTTGAGGGCATGCAGCCTGGTACGGCTCAGGAGGGGGGGGGGGCGCTCGCTCGTCCCCACTCCCTTCCTGGCTGGCCGGGTAGCGTGCTTTGGATACGGGTCTGGTATGGATTGTAGGGGGACCCCTACGCCGTTTTTTTCGGCGTAGGGGGGGCTCTCCTTACAACCCATAACAGACCTAAGGGCCCGGTATGCTCCTGAGGGCGGGACCCAGGCCGGATTTTTATTTAAAATCCGGCGGGGACTTCCCCCTCAGGATTCATAACAAACGCCGCACACGTGTAGAATTGGCGGGAATCCAAGTCGGATCTCCCGTCGCTTCTATGACGCGCTTGCTCTCCATCGCGGCAAGCCAGCTCGGCGCTGGCTCCCGCGATGGGGCTCGTATGTGCTCAATCTCGCCGAGAAATACAGCGAGATTGACACAAAATCGGGTTCACCTACTGTAGATGACAGATCAAACGTTTAATCCGAGTAAATGTATAATTTTAAAGGGAAAATACGTTGATTCCAATTTTCACGGTGTCAACAAATCCCCAAAAAGTTGGGACAAGTAGCAATAAGAGGCTGGAAAAAGTAAATTTGAGCATAACGAAGAGCTGGAATCAATTGGCAACATGATTGGGTATAAAAAGAGCTTCTCAGAGTGGCAGTGTCTCTCAGAAGCCAAGATGAGTAGAGGATCACCAATTCCCACAATGTTGCGCAGAAAGATAGTGGAGCAATATCAGAAAGGTGTTACCCAGCTAAAAATTGCAAAGACTTTGCATCTATCATCATCAACTGTGCATAACATCATCTGAAGATTCAGAGAATCTGGAACAATCTCTGTGCGTAAGGGTCAAGGCCGTAAAGCCATACTGGATGCCCGTGATCTCCGGGCCCTTAAACGACACTGCATCACAAACAGGAATGCTACTGTAAAGGAAATCACAGAATGGGCTAAGGAATACTTCCAGAAACCATTGTCAGTGAACACAATCCACCGTGCCATCCGCCGTTGCCAGCTGAAACTCTACAGTGCAAAGAAGAAGCCATTTCTAAGCAAGATCCACAAGCTCAGGCGTTTACACTGGGCCAGGGATCATTTAAAATGGAGTGTGGCAAAATGGAAGACTGTTCTGTGGTCAGACGAGTCACGATTCAAAGTTATTTTTGGAAATCTGGGACGCCATGTCATCCGGACCAAAGAGGACAAGGACAACCCAAGTTGTTATCAACGCTCAGTTCAGAAGCCTGCATCTCTGATGGTATGGGGTTGCATGAGTGCATGTGGCATGGGCAGCTTGCATGTCTGGAAAGGCACCATCAATGCAGAAAAATATATTCAGGTTCTAGAACAACATATGCTCCCATCCAGACGTCATCTCTTTCAGGGAAGACACTGCATTTTTCAACAAGATAATGCCAGACCACATTCTGCATCAATCACAACATCATGGCTGCGTAGGAGAAGGATCCGGGTACTGAAATGGCCAGTCTGCAGTCCAGATCTTTCACCTATAGAGAACATTTGGCGCATCATAAAGAGGAAGGTGCAACAAAGGCCCAATGCGATTGAACAGTTAGAGGCCTGTATTAGACAAGAATGGGAGAGCATTCCTATTTCTAAACTTGAGAAACTGGTCTCCTCGGTCCCCAGACGTCTGTTGAGTGTTGTAAGAAGAAGGGGAGATGCCACACAGTGGTGAAAATGGCCTTGTCCCAACTTTTTGGGGATTTGTTGACACCATGAAATTCTGATTCAACATATTTTTCCCTTAAAATGGTACATTTTCTCAGTTTACACTTTTGTTCTGTGATTTATGTTCTATTCTGAATAAAATATTAGAAGTTGGCACCTCCACATCATTGCATTCAGTTTTTATTCATGATTTGAATAGTGTCCCAACTTTTTTGGAATCCGGTTTGTATTAATATGATGGCCCCTCTTTAATAACAAAGAGGGGGCCATTATATTAATAATAAAGAGGGGGCTATTATATTAATAACAAAGAGGGGAACATTATATTAATAACAAAGAGGGGCCATTATATCAATAATAAAGAGGGGGCCATTATAATATACAGGGGGAAATAATATTATGGGGAATGGGGAACTATCTGTCTGGCTCTAGCACAGTATTGGGGGACAGCAGGAGGAGTTGTTGAGACACCAGGAAGGAAAGGATGATAGTAAAGTGAGGAACCTAAATTTTTTTCTGTGAAACTCTGCACAGACGAGAAGCGGCTGAAAGAAGGTATCATGGCGGTCTTATCTCTGAATGAAGATGTTGAGGAAAGTCTACATCACAGGAGACGTCACTGGATGTAACAGGTATTGTGCGGTATTCTACTGTAATAATAATGCCCATGCACATATCTGTTTCACGGTAGGGTTGGGGGAGGAGATTGAGAATATGGACCACCCTGCCACATCCGGCCCCAGACTTCAGGTCACACTGTGTGTGTTCTGAATTCTGGGGGCTCACACCCATCTACTACATTATCTGTACTCAGAGTTATCACTGTGTTATCTGTGGTGTTACATAGGACTGCTAGTGATCTACTACAGTATCTGTTAAAAGGGGCGTGCCCGGGGTAGGGGGAAGGGGCTCAATTTTTGGCTTGCCCCGGGTGCTGGCAACCCACGCTACGCCAGTGGTGGGGAGGGGAGGGAAAGAACGGTTGTGCAAAATTGTAAGATACAAAACCATAACAAATTAAGTAATAAAGGTAACAATGCAGCCCAAAGAGCTGTAATGCAAACATTTAGACAATCTATTCGCCCAGCCAGCCTCAGAGCCAGGTCTGGAGGTTGATATCTTCTTTATAGTGGAGAGGGTGCCAGACAGGGTACGCCAGAAAGGCAAACCAAGGGCAGGTTAATCTGCTTCTGTCTCTCAATATCAAAGTTGGTGGCAGGTCAGGGCCGACACTTAGGGCCCTCAACAACATTTATACATTTATAGATTTACTCATAGCAACAGAATAAATTTAGAGAGTATCCCCTGAGGTGGGAATTAACTTTAAACCAGTTCACTGGCAGGATGATCAGGTGAAGTCTTCCTCCATCCTTCCGTGGGTCAGCTTCCCATGATGTCTGCGTGCTTTATTTCATTTATCTACACCTACAGTTTCCCAGGGAGATGGCAGAGGTATGGTAGGCATGGAATCCAGATCTTGTATGGGGTACCATTCTGGGATATCAAAGTCTTTGATCTTTAAGAGCTGTAGAAGTTCTGGTAGTTCTGCATGGTCTCTCAGCGTATACCTGTTGCCTGCCACCGTTAATGATAGCCTGAAGGGAAAGAGCCACCTGTAAGGGATATTCTTGTGACAAAGTACTTCAGTCAAAGGTCTCAGGATATTTCTTTTGTAGAGAATGATCCTAGCCAGACCTTGATTTCTATATCCTTTTTTAGGTGTAGCAAATAGTCTAAATCTACGCCAGCAGGGGAGCTGGCATAGATTTAGACAGGTGATGGTTACACTGGAATTATGTAGAAGCCGGTGCCTCTACATAAATTCGGTGCATCAAATGCCAGCTAAACGGGTAATAAATGACCCCCTATGTGTTGTACTCAATTATCCACTTCTTGTACAGCAGTCATTACAGGATCCACAAGGGGAATGATAGTAGATTGCCATACCTCCCTACTTTTTGGACGTTCAAAGAGGGACACCTATGGTTCATTGTGTGAAAGATCCATTTTTCCTGCATATCTATACACCAATAGTTTTCTCTTACGTAATAGTGCAAAAATTATCAGAATATAGAAATTTTTAAAATTAAAATTGCATGAAATAATGAAACAAAATAAAAAAGGGCTCTCATATGCACATGGGAACGAGCCAAACACTTTTTGGATCTATATTATGAATGTAATAATGAAAATCTATACCTCAGGCCAAAAAGAGGGACATTTATAGAGCAAAGAGGAATAGAGGAATTTAGGTAAAAAAAATGGGACTGTCCCTCCAAACGAGGGACATTTGGGAGGTCTGAATTGCAAGGAGTTAGGTTGAGCCTGCAACATTTTTTTCATAGCGACCTCGGTAACTGCCCCATACAACACCAGAATCTTATTCAACTGGCTACTAATTCCCGCTATAGTAGTAGTATCAAAGTCAGACGTACTCATGATGGCCACTGGTCTATTCTAGGCAACTTCTGGCCTAGGCCTCTGCTTAGCTGGGCTCCCACGCAATGGGGAGCTGCTGGGAGTATGCTGCACACTGCACGTGCTGGGCAAGGCAGACAAAATCAGTTCCTCATGAGGTGATGCTGGGGCAGAGCGGAGTAAGGTACAAGTCTGGTGATTAAATGAAGGAACAGAGCCACTTTACAGAATAATACATGAGTGCTGTGATGTTCCGCTAAGGTGAGGAGGTGAATCTTAAGCAAGGGAGTCAGGCTGAGATTTGGCACAATCTTGCTCTGGGTCTGCTGCTGAGGGAAAGCAAAAATCCAGCAGTATCTTTAGACCCACTGCAGACTTTTTCCTCCTCGGCATGATACAGTAGGTTTGCAAAAAGTTCTTTGAGAGAGCTTAGGTTGTGGCACCTATGGTGCGGAGCAGCAAGTTCAAGCATCCATGTAGGTTGGCAGCCAGGCCATCCATCCCCCACATTTGAAACTTTTTGATAATGACAGAAATAGGAAATCATGTCAGAGTGACACAAACTAGAGATGAGCGAATCGAAGTTGATGAAGTGGAATTTGATCCGAATTTCAGGAATAATTTGATTCACACCGAATCCGAATTTCCTCACGCTTCGTTGTAACGAATCACATTTTTTTCTGAAATGGCTGCTGCACATGTTAGGACATGGAACAAAGAACTCGGGGAACGAGGGATCACCCATAATGCCATGCATGTAGCCAATCAGCAGCCAGTCAGCCCTATGATGTCACAGCCCTATAAATAGCCTCAGCCATTTTGGATTCTGCCATTTTCCAGTGTACTTAGTGCAGGGAGAGATGTCAGCAGGTACTAAGGACAGTGCTAGGAAAGACTTCATTGTGCTAAAAAAAAACTATTTACAAGTTCATGGAAAGATTAGTCACGGTGTAGGAAAAGGATAGCGAATAATTATCTACTAGTGATGAGCGGCATAGGCAATATTCAAATTTGCAATATTTGCCATAATTTTGTGATCTCCAGTCATTATTTACTTGATTGTGAAAATCAGTAATGTAATATATTTGCGATGAACAATTCCCGATTAGAATAGTCGCGTTCAACACTAAGGGGTAGGCAACTTTCCTATTGGTTGCTAGGGATGTTGCTAAGTGCCAATATTCACGATAAATTCACTATTAAAATATTTGCGATCCACACTATTTGCGAATACAAAAATATAGCACTATATTCTAAATATTTGCATACTCTCGAAGTGGTGATATTTGCAATTAAAATTAGCGATTAGAATATTCGAATAGGAGCTATTCTATTACACCTTTGCTGCACTTATTGGGGATCCAAATTGCTTTTAGGTTGTTTGCACTATATAATACATCACTAATTCCAGCAAACCTTGCTTGTGATTGGGGTGCAAGTTCTGTGATACAGCCAACAGATACAGGCTGTTCTGCCTTGATTTTACATTGTTTAAATTTTTTGGGGGGGCTGTATTAATAGGAAAAGAATGGGAAAAATATATGTCATAATTGCCATTCAGCGGTGAAGTTACATTGTACTACAGCCATTTATGGGGTGTATTAATAGCAAAGATATGTACGTCCTATTAGCCGTCCTGCGCTGATTTTACATTGTTTGACTTTTTTTGGGAGGGGTGTATTAATAGGAAAAACAAAGAAAAAAATATATGTCAGCAATGAACTTACATTGTACTACAGCCATTTAAGCAGTGTATTAAAATAAAATTTATGTATTTATTTTTTTCTTTTTTAGGGGGGGGGGAGTTTATTAATCAGAAAAAAATATATACAGTGCTGCCCATAATTATTCATACCCCTTGCAAATTTTGACTTAAAGTTACTTTTATTCAACCAGCAAATAATTTTTTGATGGGAAATGACATAGGTGTCTCCCAAAAGATAAAAAGACAAAGTACAAGAGGCATTATTGTGGAACAAAAAAAAACTTTTCTCAGCTTTTATTTACATTTGAGCAAAAAATACAAGATGTTCCGCACTGTGGAAAATCTTAGAGGACGTGGTCGGAAGCCAAAAGTGACAGCTGTGCTGGCCAGGAGGATAGTTAGGGTCCATTCACACGTCCGCAATTACGTTCCGCATTTTGCGGAACGGAATTGCGGACCCATTCATTTCTATGGGGCAGCACGATGTGCTGCCTGGATCCGGAATTGCGGACCTGCACTTACGGGTCCACAATTCCGTTCCCGAAAAAAATAGAACATGTCCTATTCTTGTCCGCAATTGCAGACAAGAATAGGCATTTTCTATTAAATGCCGGCGATGTGCGGTCCGCCCGAAACACGTCAACCAATTACCGCTTGTGATCTGAACTGTCTGTATGTGGACTTATGTTGCTCTAATAAACGGAAGATTTCTACTACAAAGCATCTACAGTGCCCGATTCCTTCTTCTTTTTCATTGTCCCTTACTTGTTTGGAGAGTTCCTTGGTCTTCATGGCAGTGTTTGGTTAGTGATGCCTCTTTCTTAGGTAAAACACACATTAAGTATCAAATATTTATTATGTAATAAATCATTACAAGCAAATCATTAATCCAGAATCAATTATTAAAATATTGCAGCAATGCAGGCTATCGCTGCGACAAGCAGCTCACTTACTGAACCACAAGGTACCCGATACCCACAAATTACAATGCTCTATGCATAAATGAATGAAAAAGCAATGATAAATGTAGCCCCCAAGGTTACTCCAACAAACATATCAACTGCCATATATATAATTGTCCACCATAGGGCTCACTCAAGGTCACCTACTGTGGATACACAAATAATTAACGGCTAAGGAAAGAAGAATTATTAGAATACCTTGGTAGTCAGCCAGTAAAGAGATCGGACCTCTGGTCAACAGGGAGCGCACCCCAATGCACATTTTGCTCCACTTTCTCAAGGGTGTTGCAGCCTCTGGGGACTTTCAAAAAAGGTGTGTGTATGTAATGACAGATCATGTGACACTTAGATTGCTCACAGATGGACCAGATGAATCAAATCTTTTCGGGAAATTCGGCAAACAGAATCGAATTTTTGAGAAATTTGCTCATCTCTAACACAGACATACAGTGCCTTGCAAAAGTATATACCCCTCTTGACTTTTTTCGTATTTTGGTGCCTCAAAACCTGGAATTAACGTGGATTGTTTGAGGACTTGCATCATTTAATTTACAGAACATGCCCACAACTTTGTAGATGTTTTTTTATTTATTATTACTGTGAAGAAAACTACAAATAAGACAAAATAACAGAAAAGGTCAATGTGCATAACTATTCACCCCCCTAAAGTCAATACTTTGTAGAGCCACCTTTTGCTGCAAACACAGCTCCAAGTCGCTTTGAGCTTGCCACATCTTACCACTGGGATATTTGCCCATTCCTCCTTGCAAAACTGCTCCAACTCCTTCAAGTTGGATGGTTTGCGCTTGTGAACAGCTATCTTTTAGTCTGACCACAGATTTTCTATTGGATTGAGATCTAAGTGTTGCTTTAGCAGTATGTTTGGGGTCATTGTCCTGCTGGAAGGTCAACCTCTGTGCTAGCCTCAGATCACGCACAGAGTGGTACAGGTTTTGCTCAAGAATATCCCTGTATTTAGCACCATCCATCTTTCCCTCAACTCTGACCAGTTTCCCAGTCCCGGCTGCTGAAAAACATCCTCACAGCATGATGCTGCCACCAACATGTTTTACTGTGGGGATGGGGTTCTTTGATGTGATGTGTTGGGAGTGCGCCAGACACAGTGTTTTCTTTGATGGCAGAAAAGTTCAATTTTAGTTTTCTCAAACCAGAGCACCTTCCTCCATACATTTTGGGAGTCTCCCACATGCCTTTTCACAAACTCACAACGTGCCTTTTTGTTTTTAGCTGAAAGTAATGTCTTTCTTCTGGCCACTCTGCCATAAAGCCCAACTTTATGGAGCGTACAGCTTATTGTTGTCCTATATACAGGTACTCCAGTCTCTGCAGCTCCTCCAGGGTTACCTTAGGTCTCTGTGCTGCCTCTCTGATTAATGCCCTCCTTGCCTGGTCTGTAAATTTTGGTGGGCGGCCGTCTCTTGGCAGGTTTGCTGTTGTGCCATATTCTTTCCATTTGGTTATGATAGATTTGATGGTGCTCCTGGGGATCCTCAAAGATTTGGAGGTTTTTTTATAACCTAACCCTGACTTGTACTTCTCAACAACATTGTCCCTTACTTGTTTGGAGAGTTCCTTGGTCTTCATGGCAGTGTTTGGTTAGTGATACCTCTTGCTTAGGTGTTGCAGCATCTGGAGCCTTTCAAAAAAGGAGTGTATATGTAATGACAGATCATGTGACACTTAGATTGCACACAGGTGGATATCATTTCACTAATTATGTGACTTCGGAAGGTAATTGGTTGCACCAGAGCTTTTTATGGGCTTGCCTAACAAAGGGGGTGAATACATACACACATGCCAATTTTCTTGTGCTCGTCAACATTCTCACCTAAGTTAACAAGACGATTACTGAAATGATCTCAGCAGGTCCTTTAATGACAGCAATGAAATGCAGTGGAAAGTTTTTTTTAGGATTAAGTTAATTTTCATGGCAAAGAAGGACTATGTAATTCATCTGATCACTCTTCATAACATTCTGGAGTATATGCAAATTGCTATTATAAAAACTTAAGCAGCAAATTTTCCAATTTCCAATATTTATGTAATTCACTAAACTTTTGGCCACGACAGTACTTCATGACACTGGTAAAATGGAGTAAAAAATAATCATTTTCAAATATAAAAAATACCAAATTTGCCCAAAATTTTGAAAAATTTGCAAATTTCCAAGTTTCAATTTCTCTACCTCTATAATACATAGTAATATCTCCAAAAATAGTTATTAATTTACATTCTCCATATGTCTACTTCATGTTTGGATCATTTTGGGAATGTCATTTAATTTTTTGGGGATGTTACAAGGCTTAGAAGTTTAGAAGCAAATCTTGAAATTTTTCAGAAATTTTCCAAAACCCACTTTTTAAGGACCAGTTCAGGTCTGAAGTCACTTTGTAAGGCTTACATAATAGAAACCACCCAAATTGGAAACTACACCCCTCAAGGTATTCAAAACTGATTTTGCAAACTTTGTTGACCCTTTAGGTGTTCCAAGTTTTTGCCAAATGGAGATGAAATTTCCGAATTAAAATTTTTTGATAAATTTTCCATTTTAATAATTTTTTTCCAGTATCAAAGCAAGGGTTACCAGCCAAACAAACCTCAATATGTATTGCCCTGATTCTGTAGTTTATGGAAACACCCCATATGTGGTTGTAAACTGCTGAATGACCAAACGGCAGGGCGCACAAGGAAAGGAACGCCATATGGTTTCTGGAAGGCAGATTTTGATGGACTTTTTTTTTTTATACCATGTCCTATTCGAAGAACCCCTGATGCACCCCTAGAGTAGAAATTCCATAAAAGTGACCACATCTAAGAAACTACACCCCTCAATGTATTCAAAACTGATTTTACAAGCTTTATTAACCCTTTAGGAGTTCCATAAGATTTAATGGAAAATGGCAATAAAATTTCAGAATTTAACTTTTTAGGAAGATTTGCCATTTTAATATTTTTTTTCCAGTAACAAAGCAAGGGTTAACAGCCAAACAAAAGTTTCTTAAATGGGGTCACTTTTCGGAGTTTCTACTCTAGGGGTGCATCGGGGGGTGGGGGGCTTCAAATGGGACATGGTGTCAAAAAACCAGTCCAGCAAAAACTGCCTTCCAAAAACCATATGGCGTTCCTTTTCTTTCTGCGCCCTGCCGTCTGGCCATACAGCAGTTCACAACCACATATGGGGCATTTCTGAAAACTACAGAATCAGGGCAATAAATATTGAGTTTTGTTTGGCTGTTAACTCTTGCTTGTTATGGGAAAAAATGGATTAAAATGGAAACTTTGCCAAAAAATAGCTGTTTTGGCACCATTTTTATTTTTTATTATTTACAACGTTAATCTGACAGGTTAGATCATGTGATATTTTTATATAGCAGGTTGTTACGGACACAGGGATACCTAATATGTTTACTTTTTTAATCTATTTAAGTTATACCCAATAACATCATTTTTGAAACAAAAAAAATCATTTTAGTGTCTCCATTGTCTGAGAGCCATAGTTTTTTATTTTTGGGGCGATTGTCTTAGGTAGGGTCTCATTTGTAGCAAGATGAGATGACGGTTTGATTGGTATGATTTTGGGGTGCATATACATTTTTGAATGCTTGCTATTACACTTTTTGTGAAAAAAATGGCTTTTTTGACACCGTTTTTATTTTTTATTTTTCCGGTGTTCACCTGAGGGGTTAGGTCATGTGATATTTTTATAGAGCAGGTTCTTACGGACGCGGAAATACATAATATGTAGACCTTTTTTTATTTATTTAGGTTTTACACAATAATATATAATTTTTGAAACAAAAGAAAATCATGTTTTAGTGTCTCCATAGTCTGAGAGCCATAGTTTTTTAAATTTTTAGGCAATTGTCTCAGGTTGGTTATCATTTTTGCGGGGTGAGATGACGGTTAGATTGGCACTATTTTGGGGTGCATATGACTTTGATCGCTTGCTATTACACTTTTTGTGATGTTAGGTAACAAATAGCTTTTTTGACACAATTTTTAATACATTTTTTTACAGTGTTCATCTAAGGGGTTAGGTCATGTGGTATTTTTATAGAGCAGGTTCTTACGGACGTGGCAATGCATAATATGTAGACCTTTTTTTATTTATTTAGGTTTTACACAATAATATATAATTTTTGAAACAAAAGAAAATCATGTTTTAGTGTCTCCATAGTCTGAGAGCCATAGTTTTTTAAATTTTTAGGCAATTGTCTCAGGTTGGTTATCATTTGTGCGGGGTGATATGACGGTTAGATTGGCACTATTTTGGGGTGCATATGACTTTGATCGCTTGCTATTACACTTTTTGTGATGTTAGGTAACAAATAGCTTTTTTGACACAATTTTTAATACATTTTTTTACAGTGTTCATCTAAGGGGTTAGGTCATGTGGTATTTTTATAGAGCAGGTTCTTACGGACGCGGCAATACATAATATGTAGACCTTTTTTATTTATTTAGGTTTTACACAATAATATATAATTTTTGAAACAAAAGAAAATCATGTTTTAGTGTCTCCATAGTCTGAGAGCCATAGGTTTTTATATTTTTTGGGCGATTGTCTTATATAGGGTATGAATTTTTGCCGGATGAGGTGATGGTTAGATTGGCACCATTGTGGGGGGCATACGCCTTTTTGATCGCTTGGTCTTGCACTTTTAGTGACGTAAGGTGACAAAACAAATGTATTTTTAGCACAGTTTTTATTTTATTTTTTTACAGTGTTCACCTGAGGTGTTATGTCATATGATATTTTTACAGAGCCGGTCATTACGGATGTGGCGATTCCTAATATAACATAGTAACATAGTAACATAGTAACATAAGGCCGAAAAAAGACATTTGTCCATCCAGTTCGGCCTGTTATCCTGCAAGTTGATCCAGAGGAAGGCAAAAAAAAACTGTGAGGTAGAAGCCAATTTTCCTCACTTTAGGGGAATTAAAAATTCCTTCCCGACTCCAATCAGGCAATCAGAATAACTCCCTGGATCAACGACCCCTCTCTAGTAGCTATAGCCTGTAATATTATTACGCTCCAGAAACACATCCAGGCCCCTCTTGAATTCCTTTATTGTACTCACCATCACCACCTCCTCAGGCAGAGAGTTCCATAGTCTCACTGCTCTTACCGTAAAGAATCCTTTTCTATGTTTGTGTACAAACCTTCTTTCCTCCGAACGCAGAGGATGTCCCCTCGTCACAGTCACAGTCCTGGGGATAAATAGATGATAGGATAGATCTCTGTACTGACCCCTGATATATTTATACATAGTAATTAGATCTCCCTTCAGTCGTCTTTTTTCTAACGTGAATAACCCTAATTTTGATAATCTTTCAGGGTACTGTAGTTGCCCCATTCCAGTTATTACTTTAGTTGCCCTCCTCTGGACCCTCTCCAGCTCTGCTATGTCTGCCTTGTTCACTGGAGCCCAGAACTGTACACAGTACTCCATGTGTGGTCTGACTAATGATTTGTAAAGTAGTAGGAATATGCTCTCATCACGGGCATCTATGCCCCTTTTGATGCAACCCATTATCTTATTGGCCTTGGCAGCAGCTGCCTGACACAGTTTTTTGCAGCTTAGTTTGCTGTTTATTAAAATTCCTAGATCCTTTTCCATGTCAGTGTTACCGAGTGTTTTACCATTTAGTATGTACGGGTTACTTGCATTATTCCTTCCCATGTGCATAACTTTACATTTCTCAGTGTTAAACCTCATCTGCCACTTATCTGCCCAAGCCTGCAATCTATCCAGATCCCTCTGTAGTAGTATACTGTCCTCTTCAGTGTTAATTACTTTACACAGTTTAGTCATCTGCGAAAATTGATATTTTACTATGCAAGCCTTCTACAAGATCATTAATAAATATATTGAAGAGAATAGGGCCCAATACTGACCCCTGAGGTACTCCACTAGTGACAGTGACCCAATCTGAGTATGTACCGTTAATAACCACCCTCTGATTTCTATCATTGAGCCAGTTACTTACCCACTTACAGACTTTTTCTCCCAGTCCGAGCATTCTCATTTTATATACTAACCTTGGATGTGGTACAGTGTCAAATGCTTTGGAGAAGTCCAGATATACGACATCCATTGATTCGCCGCTGTCAAGTCTAGAACTTACCTCCTCATAGAAACTGATTAAATTAGTTTGGCATGACCGATCCCTCACGGTCATGTCAAACTAATTTAATCAGTTTCTATGAGGAGGTAAGTTCTAGACTTGACAGCGGCGAATCAATGGATGTTGTTTTTGTCATTTATTGCTTTCTTTACAGTTCTGTTTATCCACATTGGTTTCTTTTTGTTCCTTAACCTTTTATTCCCATATGGTATGTACCTCTCACAATGAGATTTTAGGATGTTTTTAAAGATATCCCATTTTGTGGCTGTATTTTTATTTTTGAGGACTTTGTCCCAGTTAGTTAGGCCTATGGCCTCTCTTAGTTGGCTAAATTTAGCTTTTTTGAAGTTCGGTATTTTTGTTCCTCCCTGTAGAAACACTCTTTTGAATGATAATTGGAAGGTTATTACTTTATGGTCACTATATCCCAGGTGTCCCCCAACCTGCACGTCTGTTGTTCTGTCAGGTCTATTGGTTAATACTAAGTCCAGTATGGCCGTCCCTCTAGTCGGGTCCTGAACCAGTTGGGAGAGATAATTGTCTTTGGTTATTGCCAAGAATCTGTTTCCTTTATGAGATATACAAGTTTCAGTTTCCCAGTCTATATCTGGGTAGTTGAAGTCCCCCATAATAACCACCTCATTATGATTTGCCGCCTTGTCTATCTCGTTTAGTAGTAGATTTTCTGTGGACTCTGGTATATTAGGTGGTTTATAGTAAACTCCTATTAGTAATTTATTGTTCTTTTTAGCTCCATGTATCTCTACCCACAGTGACTCCACATGTTCATGTCCCCACTATGTCATAGTCCTCCTCACACATCACTAATTCCAGTTCACCAGTTTTATTAGTCAGGCTTCTGGCATTAGTATACATACATGTATACTTTCTTAATTTTTTTAAAGTTTTACACAATAATATCATTTTTGAAACAAAAAAATAAATCATGTTTTAGTGTCTCCACAGTCTGAGAGTCATAGTTTTTCAGTTTTTGGGCGATTTTGTCTTAGGTATGGTATAATTTTTGTGGGATGAGATGACGGTTAGATTGGCACTATTTTGGGGGGGGGCATACAACTTTTTGATTGCTTGCTATTACACTTTTTGTGATGTAAGGGGGAAAAAATGGCTTTTTTGACACAGTTTTTATTTTTTTATTTTTACAGTGTTCACCTCAGGGTTTAGGTTACTTGGTATTTTTATAGAGCAGGTTCTTACGGACGTGGCAATACCTAATATGTCTACTTTTTTTTTTTTACGTTTAACATAAAAAAAAGCTTTTTTGAAACAAAAAAATCATGTTTTCTTTTATTTTTTGGGCCATTGTCTCATGTAGTGGCTATTTTTTTGCGGGATGAGGTGACGGTTTTGACTTTTTTGATCACTTTTATTACTTTTTTTGGGAAGTAAGGTGGGCAAAATTTCTATTTCATCATAGTTTTTATTTTATTTATTTTTTATGGCATTCACCGTGCGGGGAATGTAACATGACCGTTTTATAGATCAGGTCGTTATGGACACGGTGATATCAAGCATGTGTAGGGAATTTTTTATTTTTAATCAGTGATAAATGTTATTTATTTTTATTTTTTTGACCCAGACCCACTTGGTTCTTGAAGATCCAGTGGGTCTGATGTCTGTATAATACAATACAGTACACTATATAGTGTACTGTACTGTATTTTCACTTTACACTTAGTCTGATCAGACTTCTGCCTTTAGCAGAAGTCTGATCAGTACCATGGAAAGCCGGAAGCCTGTGAAGGCATCCGGTTGCCATGGTAACCATCACACGCTGCCACAACAAAGCAGCGGGTGATGGGGAGGGAGGGGGGTCCCTTCCCCCTGTGATCCCGTCAAGCCTTGTAAAGCTGACAAGGCACAGCTTTACAAGGCTCTGCTTTACAAGCTCGGCCATCCTGAAAATGAGAGGGAGGGCGGGCGGATGATCGCGCAAACACTGCCGCCCCCCCCCCCCCCCCCGCTGCGCCCGCCGGCACAACACAAAGAGGGCTGCAGGGGGGGGGGTTAAACATAAAAAAAGGCATTTTTAAGTTTCTGATCCCCGTGGTCACAGAAGTATTGCCTTAAATGAATAACTAATTTGCTTGAGACACGCAGTGAGTCTGTGTCCTGTGTGAAATTCTCCCAAGCTTGTTTATTCTTTATCTAATTAGGAGCCGTGTTGGGGGTCAGAAAAGCTCAGATGGCACTCACAAGTAGGATGGAACTCATATTATTAACGTAGTTTTTAAAAGAATTTGCTTAACCCTAGCTGTAACTGAACAGTATTTTGCAGTAGTACAATGTTGTGTTCACTAACACAGGTATAATAATGGTATTATTGAAGTAAAATATGCTTGCGTTAAATAAACAGAGTCTTGCAATTGTACAATGCGTTCACTAACATGGGTATACTAATGTCATTATTGCAGTAAAATTCCTTTGCTTTAACTGAACGGTATCTTGCAGTTATATAATGGGCTCAATAACATGGGTATACTAATGGTGTTATTGCAGTAAAATGCATTAGCAACTTTGCTGTTAGTGGGTGGTACTGTACCTTGCAGTAGTACCATTTGTTCACTAACACAGGGATACTAATGGCATTATTGCATTAAAATGTGTTTGCTGTAAATGAATGGTATCTTGCAGTAATACAATGTGTTCACAAACACAGGTACACTTATGGCGTTATTGCAGTAAAATACATTTGTTGCAACTGTATCTTGCAGTAATACAATGAGGGGCATTTTATAATGTGTTTATGTCACAATAGTGGCGTAAAAAAGTGCCATATTTCTGCCATGATTTGCAACTTTTTGAGCTTTTCGCCACTTTCCTAAAGTGGCAAGAAAAGGGACAGCATTTAACGGGAGGGGTTCCTTGTGGTTCACTGGATTTACTATAACTTACACCAGATACTAGCGTATGTTATAGCTGAAGTCAACACCAGCCACTAACTAGCATAGACTTCAGTCTCTGGAGCGCGGACTACCAGAGATGCGACTTTATTAAGAGATATGTGCCTTTTAATAAAATAGGTGCATCTCACTCTGGAGCACATGGATCAAGAATGACGTATGGACATGCCTGGTGTTATTGCATTAAAATGCATTTGCTGTAACTGAACAGTATCTTGCAGTAGTACATTCTGTTCAATATCATGGGTAAACTAATGGCGTTATTGCAGTAAGATGTGTTTGCAGATTTGCTTTAAATGTACAGTATCTTGCAGTAATACAATTGGTTTAATAACACAGGCATAGTGATACACTGTAATGTGCTGAAAATGGTCAATTACAAACTGTAAATTGAAACTAGTCTTTAGGAAAAAAAAGGGCAATTGCTTAGCATTTACTGCAGAATGCATGCTATTGAGATGCTGTAGAAACTTGAGGTTTTTACTAAAAAAAATATGTCTGGCTTTCCATTTACAGAAAAAAAAATGAATTTGTTGCTGGATTTTGTGTTGCAGAATTTCCCAATGGCTGTATCAACTATGAAACAACACAATCAGACTGACCAGATACTCACTCTCTGTGCTATGTTTTCCCTCAAAAATCCCCAAAATCTATTCAGTTATATCTCACTATAGTGTCCTTAGTACAGCTAGATTACTGGCTTATGTCTGCAATTGCTTTTTGGCAGACAAAACACATGCTATCAGATATCAAGCTGTGAACACAATGGTGTGTAATGGCATTCTTGCCCCTGATTGGCTGATCAGGCTGTCAGTCAGCTTCTAAGCCAGCAGAGCAAGTCCTCCCTCCTAGTATCTTGTAATCCTTCATCTTCATCCTCTCTCCTGTTTTTCCAACCAATTGTCATAGTAAAAGGTCATTGGGTGCCGTTTCTCCGTGCTTCATACTAAATAAATTGCTACAACTTCTACTTCTTTTATTTGTCAGATATAGTTATGTGAAATTTGTAAAGAATTTAATTCATTTAGAATCTAATCTCTAATGTTGACCTTTTTATTTTTTAAGCTTCTGATTGGTTAAAATACATCGGAGACCTCTAGGTCTTTTCTCGTCCTTTGGTGTCTTTCCTTTAGGGATAAATAGAGGTTTCTTGGGATGAAAATCCCCCTGGTAACCTTATCAAATGGTTGATCTAGATATGGTGATTACTATCATTGTATTCTTGTCAGTCTCACATGAGTTTGCAATATTTCTTGAGGAATAAAGCTGAATTAAAGGAATTATTTGAGACAGCAAGATGATATAGACATCAAACCCCAGAACAGTCCACTTTAGATCTAATAGAACACATTTCTACATTGGTACTATCCACAATTGAAGTCCATTTCTGTCTTAATCCGAGGACCATACCCCTTAAACTGTCCTCCATAAATAAATCCCAATGCCAGATAAATTTGTCAGTAGGTAGCATAAATTTGAAAGGCATCTCGAGTCCCTCAGGGCACATCAATAGTGTGTTGGATCTCAAATTTAATCAGATTCTCCAATAGTAGGAGGTCTGTAAGTGTCTTAGTTTGTTCCTCTAAAAATGAGTTCATAGTTGCAGAACCCCCTTCCAACAAGACGTCTTCAATAAAGTTTTTATACTGGACTTTCAACAGAAGGACTCTATTCCACCTTATAGGCGGCGTGGTTTGTGTTCCGCATCAGTTCTTCTTTCTACTCAATGTCAGCTAATTAGTAAGCAGTAACCAGGGTCAATAAAAATGGGGCCACCTGAGCTTTGTGAAGGTTCTGAGACGTGAAGAGATGATAGATTTCAAACCCTAAAATGGATCTGAATTAGGACTGTGTGATAATGTTGAGGCCTGTTGTACTGTTCTAGTGAGAAAAATCACAATGAGGCAGGATAGGCCTATTACTAGAGTGAATTCTGCTAAGTGCATTGCACTGATAAGCTTACAGAATAGAGTTATACTATTTTCTAATGTAACACATAGGGCTTCTGGTAAAAAGTGTGTCAACCAACCAAATATAGTGCATGTAGCCAGAACTGTAATCACTAAACCTAGTGCAATTGTAAATAAATATTGTTTGTAACCAATAAGCTCATATTGTCAGTATGACAGATATGCTAATTGCCTCATTGTTGAGTAAATTGCTCTTTTTAACACTGATGCAACTCTTCTTACAGGTATATACTTTTCAGTGCATTCAGTGGATGTTAAATTTTCATTTTGGTAGACAACTTTCCACCAAGGCAGCCTGAATTTAACCCTTTGTACAGCATCTCAAAGTTTTACATTAGAGATGAGTACATTTTGTGAAATGTGAAATGTGTCAAATCGCAAATTTCATAAAAACTGAATTGATTGCACCCAAATCAAAGTAACAGGAACATAACAGTCTCTGGTGTTCTAGGACTCATATTTTCTCTTTTTCATTATGGAGAGTGAAAATTACCATTTCTTACTTATTCTGGCATCTGAGAGGCTTAGCTTTTTTTTTCTTTTGCGAGGAAAACTTGAATATCTTTGATAGAAACCCAAAGATATGTGAATTAGCTTTACTTCCAAAAAGAAAAGTACTGCCAGCAGAAGACATTAATATTTGTATATATTTTCCTAGAAACAGAAAACAGTGTTATCTGTCCTACAATACGCCTTATGCATACTAGGTGCTCTCCATAATGTGAAACCACCAGAGAACACATTTTTCCCCAAAACTTAGATCAGCTTTGTAGGCTCTTTCATTCATAAAAGGAAGAATTGAACATCTCTTTAGCAAAGACAAGTAATGCATTTTTCTTATTTCATGTTGCTTGCATCATGGATTTCAGGTTTAATTAGTGTCAAGTGTATTTAATTAGGTCTCAAACAGGTGCCTCATTATTATAGTGACAATAGTCATCTGAGTAAAATTGATTAATTTGTCAGGAATAATAAATATAATTAGCCACTGAAGCTTTAAGTGGATGACTGTCCAAAAGGCTGATTATTTCCTAATTTTAGCCAACCCAAACAAACTGACTTATCTAGCATTCAACATTGATTGGATTTAGCAACCCTGATGTCTATTAAACAGTTGTAAATGCTTATTGGTTCTTGGCAGTGTAATATTAGTAATGATTCAGAAAAGTTCCCTAATATTCATTCACTGGTTGATCCTCTTTGTAAATGGAGATATTGAGTCTTTGATTAATCTTAGTTGCATACTATGTGTGGACATGAGCCTAGGCAGGTTAACAGAGGTGGTCTTTACCTTATTTTTGTGCATGGGCCTAGTGGTACTTTGGTTCTGCATGAACATTTCTATCCAATGTTTGTTCATGTATGGAAATGTAGT
The DNA here is from genome assembly GCF_905171765.1 of Bufo bufo. NCBI lineage: Eukaryota > Metazoa > Chordata > Amphibia > Anura > Bufonidae > Bufo > Bufo bufo. The sequence goes on along the minus strand of NC_053394.1, from coordinate 230,245,602 downwards.
GCTGGTAATTAGAGTTGAGCGGACGCCTGGATGTTCGGGTTTAACGGGTTCGGCCGAACTTCACAAAAAAGTTCAATGGGGACCCAAACTTTTGAGCACTAAAATGGCTGTAAAAATGTCATGGAAAGGGCTGGAGGGTTGCAAATGGGATCAAAATGTGGTTAAGAGCATGGCAAGTGATCTGCAAACAAATGTGTATAGGGAAATGACTTTAAATAACATAAAATACGTAAAAAAAAAAAAATAATAATCTTGATCTAGGAGGACGAGGTCCATATGGAGTAGGAGGTTGAGGAGGCGGTGGATGTGGAAGCGGCGGTGGAGGAGGAGGAGGTAGCCTACACTGCTTTTTGGTTTTAAATTTATTTTTATTTTTTTAAATTAGGGTACACCCCAAAACATTGGGAAATATAACCTGTGATAACCCCCTCCAGTCGTGCTAAACACACGTTCAGACAATACACAGGCTGCAGGGCAGGCCAGCACCTCCAAGGGGTTAAGGGCAAGCTCAGGCAATGTGCCCAATTTGGAGACCCAGAAGTTGCAGGGGCTGACCCCTGTCAGTCAGTTCATGTAGGCGTGTGCACACTTACCGCCCCACCATGTCGCACATCCCCGTGATGTTCACGATCCAATTTGATATCTGCTCTATCAACTTTCGATGTTCTTTTATGCGCCTACCATGGTGATCACGGGTGGCGGGGAATCAGGGTTCCAGGCCGGAGAGGAAGCCTGAGAAAATGATACCACATGCAAGGGAGGTCAATGGATGAAATTAAATGTAATCAAGCGGAAATGTGGCACAAAGTATTAAAGCATAAGCTTCCAAGTTAAGGAGGGGGCGCGCGGCAATTACCCACTCCCGACTCTGGGAGGTAGTGACGATAAATAACAATACAGGACTCTTAGGATGCCCTGTTATTGATTAATAAAAAATTTCTCAGGAATGTCGCTGTGATATTTTTGATTTGTAAACGTTAGTCAGGAGAGGCCGTGCTGCCGCTTTGTTGACTCTAGCTAACTTCTGCCTGATCGCACGTCCCTGTGATGTCCACCATCCATTCGGATATCTTCTTTATCAACTTTCGATGTTCTTTCCTGAGCCTACCATGTTTATCACGGTTATCGGCGAATCAGGGTTCCATGCCGGAGAGGGAGCGTGAGAAAGAGAGACCACATCCAAGGGAGGATTAATTGTTTAAAATTTAAAATTATAGTGCGGAAATATGGGACAAAGTATTAAAGCGTGAAATGTCACCTGACAATGTCACCTGACAATCTAACAGACGCACAGAGGTGCCCCAGTGACATCCACCATCCATTTGGATATCTTCTCTAGCAACTTTCAAAGTTCTTTTCTCAGCCTACCATGTTGATCACGGTTATCGGCGAATCAGGGTTCCACGCCAGAGAGGGAGCATGAGAAAGGAAGACCTCATCCAAGGGAGTTCAACGGCTGCAATGGGATGAAGCGGAAATGTGGGAGAAGCTATTAAGGTGCAAATGTGGGACAAATTACTGAAGCGCAAATGTGGGAAAAGTTATTGAAACACAAATGTGGTACAACTTGTTAAAGTTTAAGCATTGAATGAAAGGAGGTGGCGCGCATTAATTAAAGAAGAATTTCAGAAATGTTATTCCCTGTCACCTATGCAGAGCAGGGGTTTATTTACGTCCAAAATTGTAAAATGTCAACCCAAGAATGTAACAGAAAAATTACAGAAATGTATTAACCTGTCTACTTGGTAGAGCAGGGGTCTATGACAGAAAAAAATTGTTTATTGTCACCCGAAAACTTAAAAATTATTGAAATTTATTAAGCTGTCAACTAGGTAGAGGAGTGGTATGTTACACCCCAAAATTTGTGAATTTCACCCTAAAAATGTAACAGACAATAATTTTTTTTATTTTTTTAGCTGTCTACTAGGTATAGCAGTGGTACATCACACCCAAAAATTGGTAAATTTCACCCGAAAATGTAACTGACAAACTGACAAAAAAATACAGTAATTTGATTTATGAGGTGGAGTTCCATATGGAGTAGGAGTTTAAGGAGGCGGTGGACGTAGCAGTGTAGGTGGAAGCGGCGGTGGAGGAGGACGAGGTAGCCAACACTGGTTTTTGGTTTTAATTTTTAATTTTTATTTTTAATTAGGGTACACTCCAAAAGAGTGTAAAATATCCAAAATACAAGAATGAGCAATTGCGCTTCAGTATAACAATGGCTGGTTAAGGTAGGTATACATGTCAATTCTGCACAAGGTACGGACAAGTCCTGTGGGATACATGCCTGGTTCATTTTAATGAACGTGAGCTTGTCCACATTGGCTGTGGGCAGGCGGCTGCGCTTGTCTGTGATAACGCCCCCTGCCGTGCTAAACACACGTTCAGATAATACACTGGCTGCAGGGCAGGCCAGCACCTCCAAGGCGTAAAGGGCAAGCTCAGGCCATGTGCCCAATTTGGAGACCCAGAAGTTGAAGGGGCAGACCCATCATTAAGTACGTGTAGGCGTGTGCACACATACTGCTCCACCATGTTGGTGAAATGCTGCCTCCTGCGAAGACGTTCCATAACAGCTGGTGGTGCTGGTTGTTGTGGCGTGCTGACAAAGCTTTTCCACATTTCAGCCATGCTAACCCTGCCTTCTGAGGTGCTGGCGGTGCCCCAGCTGCGTTGGCGACCTCTTCATCTTCCTCTGCCTTTGCCTTGTGCTTCCACTGTGCCCCCGCTGTCAGGTGAGAATGCCATTAGCAGCGCGTCTACCAGCGTGCGCTTGTTCTCGCGCATCTTACGATCACTCTCCAGTGACGGAATTAAGGACGGTACATTGTCCTTGTAACGGGGATCCAGCAGCGTGGCCACCCAGTAATCAGCACAAGTTAGAATGTGGGCAAATCGGCGGTTGTTGCGGAGACAGTGCAGCATGTAATCGCTCATGTGTGCCAGGCTGCCCAGAGGCAACGAAAAGCTGTCTTCTGTGAGAGGTGTATCGCCTGTTTCCTCTGTATCCCCCCAGCCACGCACCAGTGATGACCATGAGCTGGTCTAGGTGCCACCCTGCTGAGAACATGGTTCCTCCTCCTCCATCTCCTTCTCCTCATCCTCCACCTCGTCATCCTCCAAAACTGTGCCCTGGCAGGACAATTGTGTACCTGGTGTTTGTGGGTGCAGGAACCCACTCTCAGAGACACTTGTGATAGACTAGCCGGAAACCCTACGAAATGATCCCTCTTCCTTCTCCTCCTCCTGTGCCACATCCTCTTCCATCATCGCCAGCAGTGTTTTTTCAAGGAGGCTTAGAAGTGGGATAGTTACGCTGAGAACGGCGTTATTTGCACTGGCCATGTTGGTGGAGTACTCAAAACTGCGCAACAAGGAACACAGGTCTCGCATGGAGGCCCATTCATTGGTGGTGAAGTGGTGCTGTTCCGCAGAGCGACTCACCCGTGCGTGCTGCAGCTAAAGCACCATTATCACCTGCTGCTGATCACATAGTCTGGCCAGCATGTGCAAGGTGGAGTTCCACCTTGTGGGCACGTCGCATATGAGGCGATGAGCGGGAAGGCCGAAGTTACGCTGCAGCGCTGAAAGGCGAGCAGCAGCAGGGTGAGAACGCCGAAAGCGCGCACAGATGGCCCGCACTTTATGCAGCAGCTCTGACATATTGGGGTAATTTTTAAGGAATCTCTGCACCACCAAATTCAGCACATGCGCCAGCCAAGGGATGTGCGACAAATCGGCTAGTCCAAGAGCTGCTACGAGATTTTGCCCATTATCGCACACCACCAGGCCGGGCTTAAGGCTCACTGGCACCAACTACTCATCAGTCTGTTGTTCAAGGCCCGTCCACAGCTCCTGCGCGGTGTAGGGTTTGTCCCACAAACAGATAAGTTTAAAAACTGTCTGCTGTCGTTTACCCCTGGCTGTGCTGAAGTTGGTGGCCCAGCCACCACTGCATTTACCCAGTGTGCTGTTATGGAGATATAATGTTCCTGACCGTGCTTACTGGTCCACGTATCCGTAGTGAGGTGCACCTAGCCACAGATGGCGTTGCACAGCGCACACCTGATTTTGTCCCCCACTTGGTTGTTCAGGGAAGCGATGGCTCACCTGGAAAAGTAGTGGCGGCTGGGCACGACGTACTGTGGGACAGCCACGGCCATGAGGCCTTTAAAACTATCCGTCTCCACCAGATGGAATGACAGCATTTCAATGGTCAGTAATTTAGAAATGCTGGCATTCAGGGACTAGGGATCGCGGGTGGGTAGGGGGGTACTACCTCTTCCTCTCCAGTATTTGGGAGATGGAGAGCTGAACGCTTCCGTGGGACATTGTAGAGATGCTTGGTGACCCAGGAGGTGGTGTTGCTGGAAGATCCTCTGTTTGCGGAGTGGCAGTTGGCACTGTCACTCCAGAGGTGGATGGAGAGGCCGAGACTGCAGCCAGAAGAGGAAGCAGGAGGAGCCAGAGACTTTTCTTGGATTTTAAGGTGTCTACTCCACTGCAGCTCGTGCTTAGCACTTAAATGCCTGGTCATGCAGGTTGTGCTCAGGTTGAGAACGTTTATGCCTCGCTTCATGCTCTGATTGCACAGCGTGCAAACCACTCGTGTCTTGTTGTCAGCACATTGTCTGAAGAACTGCCACTCCAGGGAACTCCTTGGAGCTGGCTTTGGTGTGCTCGGTTCCTTGCTGCGGTGGGCAGTAGCAGGCGTACTGTCTAGAGGACCGCCGCTCTGCTTTTGCACCCTGCTCCCTCTTCTGCTGTGCTGGTGGCTCTGTGAGACCACCGCCTCTTCCTCCGAACTACATAGGTCACTTGCATGACCTTGATTCCATGTGGGGTCAAGGACCTCATCGTCCTCCACATCATCTTCCATAAATTCTTCACCCCTGCCCTTCTTGTCGGTCTGCACACTTTCAAAAGCCCCAGCAGTTGCCACCTGTTTTTCGTCATCATCCGAGATGTGCTGCGATGGTCCTCCCATGTATTCATCTTGAAAGATAAGTGGTTGGGCATCGGTGCACTCAATCTCTCCCACTTCTGGGGCAGGGCTAGGTGGATGGCCCTGGGAAACTCTGCTAACAGAGTCATCAAAAAGCAGAAGAGACTGCTGCATGACTTGGGGCTCAGACTGCTTGGCTGATTTGCAAGGGGGTGAGGTGAAAGACTGATGGACATCGGCTGCAGGTGCCAACTCTGATCTTTCAGCAGAAGACTGGGTAGGAGACAATGTGAAGGAACTGGAGGCACTGTCAGCAACCCAATATACTATCGCCTGTACTTGTTCAGGCCTCACCATTCGTAGAGCCGCATTAGGCCCGACCAAATACCGATGCAGGTTCTGTCGCCTACTCGCACCTGAGGAAGGGGTTTCACTTGTGCGTGTAGCTGGCACAGACCGACCACGTGCTCTCCCTGCAACAGGAGCTCCACTAGCAGCACCTCGACCTGGACCAGGTCCCTTATTTGACGCTCTCCTCATATTTCTCAAATCTAGGATCTTGCCCTAAATGGGTGTTTAATTAATAGCAGAATAGAACGATAGTATGTACAGGGTGCATGTCACACGCCCTGATACAGACTAGGCCTCAATTAAATTTGTTTGCCCAAAATTGCTGTATTTCAAATACCTGAATAGAACCACAGTATCTAAAGTGTGTATCTCACAATGACATAGGCAGTAAAGGCTGCAAAATAAACTTTTTTCCCCCCAAACGTGTGTTTGTTTAAAAACTGAATATGACAGCAATATATAACCATGGAATTTCAAGCGTGCTGCTGCTGCAAGGGCAGAAAAAAGGGTGTTTTATTAATAGAAGAATATGACCCCTGTATATAAAGGGTGTATCTCACACGCCCTGACCCACACTAGACCGCAATTAAAGATTTATGCCCAAAATGGTTGTATTTCAAATAACTGAATATAACCCCTGTATAGAAAGGGTGTATCTCACACACCCTGACCCACACTAGGCCTCAATTAAAGATTTGTGCTCAAAATGGCTGTATTTCAAATACCTGAATAGAACCACAGTATCTAAAGTGTGTATCTCAAACGGGTGTTTGTTTATAAACTGAATATGACAGCAGTATATAACCCTGGAATTTCAAACGTGCTGATGCTGCAAGGACAGAACAATTGTGTATTTTGCCCAAAAAAGGGTGTTTTATTAATAGAAGAATATAACCCCTGTATATAAAGGTTGTATGTCACACGCCCTGACCCACACTAGGCCGCAATTAAATATTTGTGCCAGAAATGGCTGTATTTCAAATAACTGAATATAACCCCTGTATATAAAGGGTGTATCTCACAGGCCCTGACCCACACTAGACCGCAATGAAAGATTTGTGCTCAAAATGGCTGTATTTAAAATACCTGAATAGAACCACAGTATCTAAAGTGTGTATCTCACAATGACATATGCAACAAAGGCTGCAAAATTTTATTTAAAAACTTTATATGACAGCAGTATATAACCCTTGAATGTTCCACGTGCTGATGCTGCAAGTGCTGTAAAATTGTGTATTTTGGCAAAAAAGTTTGTTTTTAAAAACACCGAAAATTATGGCTGTATTTCTAGCTTAAATTGCACACTGACTAATCCAGATGTTGTATATTGCCAAAAAAGTGAGTTTTTTTTACTAACAGAATATGAAAGCTGTATATATTAAACTTGAATTTCACAATTGCAGATCTATAAAATAGTGGATTTTGGCAAAAAAAAAGTGTGTTTTTAAAAACCCAGAAAATTATGGCTGTATTTTTAGCTTAACTTTCTCCCGACCACCTAACGCAGGGATGTGCGAGACGCGAGATTACACGCATAGCCGGCCCGCGCGTAAGTTACAGGAGAGGTTCGTCACCAGCCTGACAGCCAATGATCATCGCTGGCAGGTTGGTGACTTTTAAAAAATCGAATCACAAGCCATTTAACACATTATATTTATAAATATAATGTGTTAAATGGCTTCTGTGCTCTCTGCTGGGTCCTTTTCATCGGTTGGTCCCAGCAGAGAGCACACATCACTGTGAGTACACCAAACACTACACATTTAGCCCCAGATCACCCCCCCCCCATCACCCCAATTAACCCCTTGATCACCCCTGTCAATCACTAGTGAAAGGGAAAAAAGTGATCAGTGTAAACTGTCACTTTTTTTTTTTTCTTCACAAGTATTGACTGTTAGGTTTAGATTAGTTTAGGCCCCTTTGGTAGTTAGCTTCAGTTAGCGCCCAACCCACCGCACCGCAGTCACTGATTCGCTGTTTAGCGTATCGCTAATCAGCATTGGTACTTTTATAGTATCTGTAAGTGATCAGAACTGATCACAGTCAGATCTATAATAGTATTAGTGTCACCTTAACTCGCCCTCCACCCAAAACGCAGTGTTTGCCCGATCAGGCCTGATCGGTCGCCCACACATGTGCGTTCACCCACGCCCGCCCCGCTGCAGTGCCAAATTATTATTATTTTTTTTTATCACTGCACATTCACTACACAAGCGCTGCGGCGATAAAAAAAAAATCAGTATTGATATTTTTTTTATCAATGACAGCGGCTTCCTGTACTTCGCTAGCCTCCCATTTGTAAGACAGGCTTGCTTTTTTTCTTGGGTAGTCTCAGGGAATACCCCCTAAATTTAATTGACCAAATGGCAAGTAAGGGGTATTCTTCTGAAGAGGCCTACAGGATTCTGACCCAGTCGGATGAGGAATGGGAACCCTCATCTGACGAATCCAGCGGGTCAGAATACGAACCTGTAGAAAGCAGTGGCAGTCTGACTCAAAGTTCGGACGATGAGGTTGAGGTCCCTGATACCACCAGGCGTACCCAACCCCGTATTGCTAGACCACAGGTTGCGCAGGATCCGCTTCAAGGGCAGCAGAGTGGGGCTGGCGCTGTCAGATTATGCGGTAAAGCATAAACCAGCAGCGCAGCCCATCCTGGACCTAGTACCAGCACTGCCGTAGAACATAGTGAAGTGGCGAGCACCAGAAGGGCAGTTGAAGCTAGTACGGTGGCACGTGCAGTAGTTCCCCCATCGCAGCCACTGCACAGACAGGCCCGTAGAGCCCCTAGAGTCCCTGAGGTGCTGGCAAACCCTGATTGGCAGCCCCCATCTTCAGCCGCACCAGGAGTTTCCCCTTTCACCGCCCAGTCTGGAGTTCGGGTTGAGACAGCACGGGTCGGATCGGATTGGCATTTTAGAGGTCTTAGACTTAGTCGTGGCAAAAACAATTTATAGCCGCCAACTCGGGAAGCTTTTATGCCCAGTCTTTCCGGTGGAAACCTGTCCAAGTTTCCGAATTTAAAACTTTTCTGGGCCTTCTCCTCAACATGGGCCTGACAAAAAAGCATGAATTGGAGTCATATTGGTCCACAAACTCAATTCATCGCATGCCTATGTTCTCTGCTGCCATGTCCAGGAAACGATTTGAGACCATCCTGCGTTTCCTGCACTTTAGTGATAATAGCACCTCTCGTCCCAGAGGCCACCCAGCTTTTGACCGGCTCCACAAAATTCGGCCCCTCATAGACCACTTTAACACCAAGATTTGTATACCCCTGAGCAAAACATCTGCATAGACGAGTCCCTGATACATTTTACCGGGTGCCTTGGCTTCAATCAATACATCCCAAGCAATCGCGCCCGGTATGGGGTCAAATGGTATAAGCTCTGTTAAAGTCATTGAAAAGCCCCTCTGTGTCCATAACTATAATTTGCTCATGGGAGGGGTGGACTTCAATGAGCAGATGTTGGCTCCTTATTTACTCTCCCGCAGGACCAGACGCTGGTATAAGAAGGTGTCTATATATTTAATTCAATTTGCTGTATATAATAGTTTTGTTCTCTACAGTAAGGCTGGGAGAACAAGATCCTTCCTCAAATTTCAGGAAGAGATCATCGAGAACCTCCTCTATCCAAGAGGTTCCGTGGCCCCATCCACCAGTGTAGTGAGCCGTCTACACGAGCGACATTTCCCCAATGTCGTTGCTGGTACCTCAAACCAAGCGCCACACCGAAAAAGATGTCATGTCTGTAGCAGGAGTGGAATAAGATGTAACACCCGCTATTTCTGTCCTGACTGCCCTGACCACCCTGCCCTATGCTTAGGGGAGTGTTTACGGAAGTACCACACACAGGTACACTTAGTATAAGGATTGCATGACACAGGACAGGCACACAGGGGTCTTAGGGCCCTTTCACACAGAGCTGCTGCAAACCTCTCCTTTCACCTAAGAACAAAGTGCATAATGTACTTCGCCACATCTCTGGGCGATTTGCGCTTTGCACATTGTCCCATGGGGAAGGAGAGGTTTGTCCTATAAAGGTAAAAAAAAAAAAAAATCACAGGTAAGCAAAAAAGTTAGGGCTGTTTCACACGAGCGGAAGCCGTGCGTGACATCCGCTGCGTGAATGACAGCCAAGACCCGATGCAGACTGCAGAAGCACGGAGCATTAACATGATTGATAATGCTCCGTGCCTCTCTGTGATCTCTTTACTACGAAATCACAGTGAGATAAAGTTGTCACTGTGATTTCGTAGTAAAGAGATCACAGAGATCACGTATGGGAGGTAAATATAAATGCATGGCTGATAAGAAACGGTCGCCAGGTCCGGACCTAGGAGTGATCGACTATGTGTGGTTATCTACTAGGAATATTAAGTTAAAGGTTCCCTCTTGGAAACTGGGTCCTAGGTTCATTGGTCCTTACAAAATAGTAGCCATCATTAACCCCGTGGCTTTTCGCCTGGAGCTACCTCAAACTTTTAAAATCCATAACGTCTTCCATAAGTCGTTACTCAAAAAGTATGTTCCACCTCTAGAACCGTCACAGCTGCCACCCCCTCCTGTTGTTGTTGATGGTAATCTAGAGTTTCAAATATCCAAAATTGTTGATTCTCGTCGGGTCCGCCGCTCTCTTCAATATCTGGTGCATTGGAGGGGTTATGGTCCCGAGGAAAGAATGTGGGTCCCAGCATCTGAGGTAAACGTTGACAGGTTAGTTCGGGCTTTTCATGTCTCTCAGTACAAGTGTACCCCCAAACGGGAACAAAAAGCTTTCCAAAACTTAGAAATAAACTGGGTTCCCCGATCCGAAACAACCTCGGAAGGGACCCTGTGAAGCTTCACGATTTCACTGATGAATACCTGAGCAAGAGTCTTAGCATTAGGTAGTGCGGGTAACGCAATAAAGTATACCATTGTGCTAAACCTGTCTACTACTACCAGGATAACTGTTTTACCCGCAGACAAAGGTAAGTCAGTGATGAAATCCATTGACAGATGTGTCCATGGCGTATTGGTTAGAGTTGAGCGAACACCTGGATGTTCGGGTTCGACGAGTTCGGCCGAACTTTCGAAAAATGTTCGGGTTCGGGATCCGAACTCGACCCGAACTTCATCCCGAACCCGAACCCCATAGAAGTCAATGGGGACCCGAACTTTTGGGCACTAAAAAGGCTGTAAAACACACCCGGAAAGGGCTAGAGGGCTGCAAAAGGCAGCAAAATGTAGTTAAATCCCCTGCAAACAAATGTAGATAGGGAAATGATGAGTTAACATAAAATAAATAAAAATTAAACAATATTAATTGGAGTGAGGTCCCATAGCACAGAATCAGGCTTCAAGTCACCCACCAATGGAGAAGGTCACTTACTATTATTTTGACCACAGCACCCAGACAAAGGAGAGAGGTCCCACAGCAGAGAACCAGGCATCATATCACCCACCACAGGAGTAGGCCACCATTTAGTTACTTTGACCCCTACACCCAGACGGAGGAGAGAGGTTACACAGCAGAGAATCAGGCATTTAGATCACCCACCACAGGAGTAGGCCACCATTGAATCAGACCCCGGCAACCATGTCAGATGGCACAAGCATAAGCTTTATATCAATCAGCACAGGAGAAGGCGACTTTGACAGACTTTGACCCCTACACCCGGACGGAGGAGAGAGGTTTCAAAGCAGAGAATCAGGCATTTAGATCACCCACCACAGGAGTAGGCCCCAATTTAATGGGACCCCGGCAACCATGTCAGATGGCACAACCATCAGCTTCATATCAATCAGCACAGGAGAAGGCGACTTTGAAAGACTTTGACCCCTACACCCAGACGGAGGAGAGAGGTTTCACAGCAGAGAATCAGGCATTTAGATCACCCACCACAGGAGTAGGCCCCCATTGAATCAGACCCTGGCAACCATGTCAGATGGCACAACCATCAGCTTTATATCAATCAGCACAGGAGAAGGCGACTTTGAAAGACTTTGACCCCTACACCCAGATGGAGGAGAGAGGTTTCACAGCAGAGAATCAGGCATCATATCAACCACCAGAGAAGAAGCCACCATTTAGTTACTTTGACCCCTGCACCCAGGAAGAGGAGAGAGGCACCACAGCACATATTCTGGCATCATATCAGCCACCACAGGAGAAGCCACCATTGAGTTACTTTGACCCCCGCACCCAGGAAGAGGAGAGAGGCACCACAGCACATATTCTGGCATCATATCAGCCACCACAGGAGAAGCCACCATTGAGTTACTTTGACCCCCGCACCCAGGAAGAGGAGAGAGGCACCACAGCACATATTCTGGCATCATATCAGCCACCACAGGAGAAGCCACCATTGAGTTACTTTGACCCCTGCACCCAGGAAGAGGAGAGAGGCCCCACAGCACATATTCTGGCATCATATCAGCCACCACAGGAGAAGCCACCATTTAGTTACTTTGACCCCTTCACCCAAACAGAGGAGAGAGGTTCCACATCAGAGAATCAGGCATCATATCAACCACCACAGGAGTAGGCCACAATTTAATGGGACCCCGGCAACCATGTCAGATGGCACAACCATCAGCTTCATATCAATCAGCACAGGAGAAGGCGACTTTGAAAGACTTTGACCCCTACACCCAGACGGAGGAGAGAGGTTTCACAGCAGAGAATCAGGCATTTAGATCACCCACCACAGGAGTAGGCCCCCATTGAATCAGACCCTGGCAACCATGTCAGATGGCACAACCATCAGCTTTATATCAATCAGCACAGGAGAAGCCACCATTGAGTTACTTTGACCCCTGCACCCAGGAAGAGGAGAGAGGCCCCACAGCACATATTCTGGCATCATATCAGCCACCACAGGAGAAGCCACCATTGAGTTACTTTGACCCCCGCACCCAGGAAGAGGAGAGAGGCACCACAGCACATATTCTGGCATCATATCAGCCACCACAGGAGAAGCCACCATTGAGTTACTTTGACCCCTGCACCCAGGAAGAGGAGAGAGGCCCCACAGCACATATTCTGGCATCATACTAACCACCACAGGAGAAGCCACCATTGAGTTACTTTGACCCCTGCACCCAGGAAGAGGAGAGAGGCCCCACAGCACATATTCTGGCATCATATCAGCCACCACAGGAGAAGCCACCATTGAGTTACTTTGACCCCCGCACCCAGGAAGAGGAGAGAGGCACCACAGCACATATTCTGGCATCATATCAGCCACCACAGGAGAAGCCACCATTGAGTTACTTTGACCCCTGCACCCAGGAAGAGGAGAGAGGCCCCACAGCACATATTCTGGCATCATACTAACCACCACAGGAGAAGCCACCATTGAGTTACTTTGACCCCTGCACCCAGGAAGAGGAGAGAGGCCCCACAGCACATATTCTGGCATCATATCAGCCACCACAGGAGAAGCCACCATTGAGTTATTTTGACCCCCGCACCCAGGAAGAGGAGAGAGGCACCACAGCACATATTCTGGCATCATATCAGCCACCACAGGAGAAGCCACCATTGAGTTACTTTGACCCCCGCACCCAGGAAGAGGAGAGAGGCACCACAGCACATATTCTGGCATCATATCAGCCACCACAGGAGAAGCCACCATTGAGTTACTTTGACCCCCGCACCCAGGAAGAGGAGAGAGGCACCACAGCACATATTCTGGCATCATATCAGCCACCACAGGAGAAGCCACCATTGAGTTACTTTGACCCCCGCACCCAGGAAGAGGAGAGAGGCACCACAGCACATATTCAGGCATCATATCACACACCACAGGAGAAGGCCTCTTTCAGTGATTTAGGCCTTTGGACCCAGACAGAGGAGAGAGGCACCACAGCACATATTCTGGCATCATATCAGCCACCACAGGAGAAGCCACCATTGAGTTACTTTGACCCCTGCACCCAGGAAGAGGAGAGAGGCCCCACAGCACATATTCTGGCATCATATCAGCCACCACAGGAGAAGCCACCATTTAGTTACTTTGACCCCTGCACCCAGGAAGAGGAGAGAGGCACCACAGCACATATTCTGGCATCATATCAGCCACCACAGGAGAAGCCACCATTGAGTTACTTTGACCCCTGCACCCAGGAAGAGGAGAGAGGCCCCACAGCACATATTCTGGCATCATACTAACCACCACAGGAGAAGCCACCATTGAGTTACTTTGACCCCTGCACCCAGGAAGAGGAGAGAGGCCCCACAGCACATATTCTGGCATCATATCAGCCACCACAGGAGAAGCCACCATTGAGTTACTTTGACCCCCGCACCCAGGAAGAGGAGAGAGGCACCACAGCACATATTCTGGCATCATATCAGCCACCACAGGAGAAGCCACCATTGAGTTACTTTGACCCCCGCACCCAGGAAGAGGAGAGAGGCACCACAGCACATATTCTGGCATCATATCAGCCACCACAGGAGAAGCCACCATTGAGTTACTTTGACCCCCGCACCCAGGAAGAGGAGAGAGGCACCACAGCACATATTCAGGCATCATATCACACACCACAGGAGAAGGCCTCTTTCAGTGATTTAGGCCTTTGGACCCAGACAGAGGAGAGAGGCACCACAGCACATATTCTGGCATCATATCAGCCACCACAGGAGAAGCCACCATTGAGTTACTTTGACCCCTGCACCCAGGAAGAGGAGAGAGGCCCCACAGCACATATTCTGGCATCATATCAGCCACCACAGGAGAAGCCACCATTTAGTTACTTTGACCCCTGCACCCAGGAAGAGGAGAGAGGCCCCACAGCACATATTCTGGCATCATACTAACCACCACAGGAGAAGCCACCATTGAGTTACTTTGACCCCTGCACCCAGGAAGAGGAGAGAGGCCCCACAGCACATATTCTGGCATCATACTAACCACCACAGGAGAAGCCACCATTGAGTTACTTTGACCCCTGCACCCAGGAAGAGGAGAGAGGCCCCACAGCACATATTCTGGCATCATATCAGCCACCACAGGAGAAGCCACCATTGAGTTACTTTGACCCCCGCACCCAGGAAGAGGAGAGAGGCACCACAGCACATATTCTGGCATCATATCAGCCACCACAGGAGAAGCCACCATTGAGTTACTTTGACCCCTGCACCCAGGAAGAGGAGAGAGGCCCCACAGCACATATTCTGGCATCATACTAACCACCACAGGAGAAGCCACCATTGAGTTACTTTGACCCCTGCACCCAGGAAGAGGAGAGAGGCCCCACAGCACATATTCTGGCATCATATCAGCCACCACAGGAGAAGCCACCATTGAGTTATTTTGACCCCCGCACCCAGGAAGAGGAGAGAGGCACCACAGCACATATTCTGGCATCATATCAGCCACCACAGGAGAAGCCACCATTGAGTTACTTTGACCCTTGCACCCCGGAAGAGGAGAGAGGCCCCACAGCACATATTCTGGCATCATATCAGCCACCACAGGAGAAGCCACCATTTAGTTACTTTGACCCCTGCACCCAGGAAGAGGAGAGAGGCCCCACAGCACATATTCTGGCATCATACTAACCACCACAGGAGAAGCCACCATTTAGTTACTTTGACCCCTTCACCCAAACAGAGGAGAGAGGTTCCACATCAGAGAATCAGGCATCATATCAACCACCACAGGAGTAGGCCCCAATTTAATGGGACCCCGGCAACCATGTCAGATGGCACAACCATCAGCTTCATATCAATCAGCACAGGAGAAGGCGACTTTGAAAGACTTTGACCCCTACACCCAGACGGAGGAGAGAGGTTTCACAGCAGAGAATCAGGCATTTAGATCACCCACCACAGGAGTAGGCCCCCATTGAATCAGACCCTGGCAACCATGTCAGATGGCACAACCATCAGCTTTATATCAATCAGCACAGGAGAAGCCACCATTGAGTTACTTTGACCCCTGCACCCAGGAAGAGGAGAGAGGCCCCACAGCACATATTCTGGCATCATATCAGCCACCACAGGAGAAGCCACCATTGAGTTACTTTGACCCCCGCACCCAGGAAGAGGAGAGAGGCACCACAGCACATATTCTGGCATCATATCAGCCACCACAGGAGAAGCCACCATTGAGTTACTTTGACCCCCGCACCCAGGAAGAGGAGAGAGGCACCACAGCACATATTCAGGCATCATATCACACACCACAGGAGAAGGCCTCTTTCAGTGATTTAGGCCTTTGGACCCAGACAGAGGAGAGAGGCACCACAGCACATATTCTGGCATCATATCAGCCACCACAGGAGAAGCCACCATTGAGTTACTTTGACCCCTGCACCCAGGAAGAGGAGAGAGGCCCCACAGCACATATTCTGGCATCATATCAGCCACCACAGGAGAAGCCACCATTTAGTTACTTTGACCCCTTCACCCAAACAGAGGAGAGAGGTTCCACATCAGAGAATCAGGCATCATATCAACCACCACAGGAGTAGGCCACAATTTAGTTTATTTGACCCCTGCACCCAGGAAGAGGAGAGAGGCCCCACAGCACATATTCTGGCATCATATCACACACCACAGGAGAAGGCCTCTTTCAGTGATTTAGGCCTTTGGACCCAGACAGAGGAGAGAGGTCAGAGATTAGCTTCATATCCCCCAGCACAGCAGAAGACCGCTTTATTTGACTTAGGCCTCAGCACCCAGACAGAAGACAGAGGTAGCATGGCAGAGGTTATGGCTTCATGTCACCCGTTAGTTTAACCGGCCACTTTCATCTGGTTAGGCCCCGGCGCCCAGACAGAGAAGAGTTTCATTCAACTGTGGGTTTCATAAAATTTGTATCAAATAAAGAAGTGGCCCGTAGCACAACAAGACATGTTTTAGGCAGTTAATAAGGACTACTCTGCACAAGGGAGGGACAGGTCCTGTGGGATCCATGCCTGGTTCATCTTTATGAAGGTCAGCTTGTCCACGTTGGCTGTGGACAGGCGGCTGCGCTTGTCAGTAATGACGCCCCCTGCCGTGCTGAATACGCGTTCAGATAAAACGCTGGCCGCCGGGCAGGAAAGCACCTCCAAGGCATAACATGCTAACTCTGGCCACGTGGACAATTTCGAAACCCAGTAGTTGAATGGGGCCGAACCATCCGTCAGGATGTGGAGGGGTGTGCAGACATACTGTTCAACCATGTTAGTGAAATGCTGCCTCCTGCTAACACGTTCCGTATCAGGTGTCGGTGCAGATAGCTGTGGCGTGGAGACAAAACTTTTCCACATTTCTGCCATGCTAACCCTGCCCTCAGATGAGCTGGCCGTGACACAGCTGCGTTGGCGACCTCTTGCCACTCCTCTGCCTTCACCTTCCACCTGTTCCCCTGTGACATGTGGGAATGCTCTCAAGAGCGCCTCTATCAGCGTGCGCTTGTACTCGCGCATCTTACGGTCGCGCTCCAGTTCAGGAATTAAAGTGGGCACATTGTCTTTATACCGGGGATCCAGCAGGGTGGCCACCCAGTAGTCTGCACACGTTAAAACGTGGGCAACTCTGCTGTCGTTGCGCAGGCATTGGAGCATATATTCGCTCATGTGGGCAAGGCTACCCATGGGTAAGGACAAGCTGTCCTCTGTGGGAGGCGTATCGTCATCGTCCACCGTATCCCCCCAGCCACGCACCAGTGATGGGCCTGGGCTGCCACCCCGCTGTGAACTTGCGTCATCCTCGTCCCCCTCCACCTCCTCCTCCTCATCCTCCTCGTCCTCCAGTACAGTGCCTTGGCTGGCGACTTGTGAACCTGTCCTCTGCTGCTTAAACAAACCTCCCTCTGAGCCACTTCGAACAGACTGGCCCGAAAGTGTTAGAAACGAGCCCTCATCCTCCTCCTCCTCCTCCACCTGGGCCACCTCCTCTAACATCATTGCCCTAAGTGTTTTCTCAAGGAGACATAGAAGTGGTATTGTAACGCTGATAACAGTGTCATCGCCACTGGCCATGTTGGTGGAGTACTCGAAACAGCGCAGCAGGGCACACAGGTCTCGCATGGAGGCCCAATCATTGGTGGTGAAGTGGTGCTGTTCGGCAGTACGACTGACGCGAGCGTGCTGCAGCTGAAACTCCACTATGGCCTGCTGCTGCTCGCACAGTCTCTCCAGCATGTGCAAGGTGGAGTTCCACCGGGTGGGCACGTCGCATATGAGGCGGTGAGCGGGAAGGCCGAAGTTCCGCTGTAGCGCAGACAGGCGAGCAGCGGCAGGATGTGAACGGCGGAAGCGCGCACAGACGGCCCGCACTTTATGCAGCAGCTCTGACATGTTGGGGTAGTGGTGAATGAACCTCTGCACCACCAAGTTCAGCACATGCGCCAGGCAAGGGATGTGCGTCAAACCGGCTAGTCCCAGAGCTGCCACGAGATTTCGCCCATTATCGCATACCACCAGGCCTGGCTTGAGGCCCACCGGCAGAAACCACTCGTCGGTCTGTTGTTCAATACCCCGCCACAACTCCTTTGCGCTGTGGGGCCTGTCCCCCAAACATATGAGTTTCAGAATGGCCTGCTGACGTTTACCCCGGGCTGTGCTGAAGTTGGTGGTGAAGGTGTGTGGCTGACCGGATGAGCTGGTGGAAGCAGTGGAGGAGGAAGCCGAGTAGGAGGAGGAGGCTACAGGAGGCAGAGAATGATGCCCTGCGATCCTAGGGGGCGGAAGGACGTGCGCCAAGGAACTGTCCGCCGGGGGCCCAGCCGCCACTACATTCATCCAGTGTGCAGTTAGTGAGATATAGCGTCCCTGGCCGTGCTTACTGGTCCACGTATCTGTGGTTAGGTGGACCTTGCCACAAATGGCGTTGCGCAGTGCACACTTGATTTTATCGGACACTTGCATGTGCAGGGAAGGCACGGCTGTCTTGGAGAAGTAGTGGCGGCTGGGAACCACATACTGCGGGACAGCCATGGCCATCAGCTGTTTGAAGCTGTCTGTGTCCACCAGCCGGAATGACAGCATTTCAAAGGCCAGCAGTTTAGAAATGCTGGCGTTCAGGCCAAGGGCTCGAGGGTGACTCGGGGGGAATTTGCGCTTCCTCTCTAAGGTTTGAGATATTGAGAGCTGAACGCTGCTGTGTGATATAGTGGAGACGCTAGTTGACGGTGGCGGTGGTGGTGGTGTCGGTGGCACATCCTCTGTTTGCTGCTCGGCAGGTGGCAACATTTCTCTCGAGGCGGAAGCCGAGGCAGCAGCGGTAGAGGGAGCAGGGGGAGCCTCAGCGAGTGCCTGGTTTTTAAGGTGTGTACCCCACTGCAGTTCATGCTTTGCATGTAGATGCCTGGTCATGCAGGTTGTGCTGAGGTTCAGAACGTTAATGCCTCGCCTCAGGCTCTGATGGCAGAGCGTGCAAGTCACTCGGGTCTTGTCGGTAGGACATTGTTTAAAGAAGTGCCATGCCAGGGAACTCTTTGAAGCTGCCTTTGTGGGGCTGGGTCCCTGTTGGCGATGTCCAGTAGCAGGCGAACTCTGGGGGCGGCGGCTCGTCTGCTTTGGCCCCCTGCTCCCTCTTTGGCTTCGCTGTTGTCTCGGTCTCACCACTACCTCTTCCTCTGAACTGTGAAAGTCATCGCCACGACCTTCAGTCCATGTGGGGTCTAAGACCTCATCGTCCTCTGCATCGTCTTCCACCCAGTCTCCCTCCCTGACCTCCTCCTGTTCAGTCTGCACACTGCAAAAAGACGCGGCAGTGGGCACCTGTGTTTCGTCATCATCAGAGAGTCGGTGACTCTGCTGTGGTGGTATTCCCATGTCCTCTTCATCTGGAGACATAAGTGGTTGTGCGTCAGTGCATGGTATGTCTTCCTCCACTGGGGAAGGGCTAGGTGGACGCCCCTGGAAAACCCTGGAAGCAGAGTCTTCAAACAAAAGAAGAGACTGCTGCATAACTTGTGGCTCAGACCGTTTCCCTGATATGCTTGGGGGTGATGTGACAGACTGATGGGCTTGGTTTTCAGGTGCCACCTGTGCGCTTTCCGCAGAAGACTGGGTGGAAGACCATGTGGTGAACGTGCTGGAAGCACTGTCGGCCACCCAATCGATTAATGCCTGTACCTGCTCAGGCCTTACCATCCTAAGAGCGGCATTGGGCCCCACGAGATATTGCGGTACATTCTGCCGGCTAGTTGAGGGAGTTCGTTCCCTACTGTGTGCGCCTGGGGCCGAACGGCCACGTCCTCTACCAGCAACAGAGGCTCCACGGACACCACCACGACCGCGTCCTCGTCCCTTAATAGTATTTTTCTTCATTGTTGCGATTTAACTCGCACCACAATGAAATATATTATTTTTTATAAGCAAAATCCCCTCACTGGAATACTTTCAGTCTTTTGACTGTATGGATTACAGATGGAATGACTGTTATATGTGAGTACCGCTTTCTTTGACAGATTCTAGTATGGGTACATATATGTTTTCCCAACCCCAGCACATTAGTTTGCTAATTCCAGATGTATGAAACGCAGGCCTAACTGTATCTAGTATATTGAACGCCAGATAAACTAACTTGGCCTTTTTTAAATAAAAAAAAAATTCCCTCACTGGAATACTTTCAGTCTTTTGACTGTATGGATTACAGATGGAATGACTGTTATATGTGAGTACCGCTTTCTTTGACAGATTCTAGTATGGGTACATATATGTTTTCCCAACCCCAGCACATTAGTTTGCTAATTCCAGATGTATGAAACGCAGGCCTAACTGTATCTAGTATATTGAACGCCAGATAAACTAACTTGGCCTTTTTTAAATTAAAAAAAAATTCCCTCACTGGAATACTTTCAGTCTTTTGACTGTATGGATTACAGATGGAATGACTGTTATATGTGAGTACCGCTTTCTTTGACAGATTCTAGTATGGGTACATATATGTTTTCCCAACCCCAGCACATTAGTTTGCTAATTCCAGATGTATGAAACGCAGGCCTAACTGTATCTAGTATATTGAACGCCAGATAAACTAACTTGGCCTTTTTTAAATAAAAAAAATCCCCTCACTGGAATACTTTCAGTCTTTTGACTGTATGGATTACAGATGGAATGACTGTTATATGTGAGTACCGCTTTCTTTGACAGATTCTAGTATGGGTACATATATGTTTTCCCAACCCCAGCACATTAGTTTGATAATTCCAGATGTATGAAACGCAGGCCTAACTGTATCTAGTATATTGAACGCCAGATAAACTAACTTGGCCTTTTTTAAATAAAAAAAATTCCCTCACTGGAATACTTTCAGTCTTTTGACTGTATGGATTACAGATGGAATGACTGTTATATGTGAGTACCGCTTTCTTTGACAGATTCTAGTATGGGTACATATATGTTTTCCCAACCCCAGCACATTAGTTTGCTAATTCCAGATGTATGAAACGCAGGCCTAACTGTATCTAGTATATTGAACGCCAGATAAACTAACTTGGCCTTTTTTAAATAAAAAAAATTCCCTCACTGGAATACTTTCAGTCTTTTGACTGTATGGATTACAGATGGAATGACTGTTATATGTGAGTACCGCTTTCTTTGACAGATTCTAGTATGGGTACATATATGTTTTCCCAACCCCAGCACATTAGTTTGCTAATTCCAGATGTATGAAACGCAGGCCTAACTGTATCTAGTATATTGAACGCCAGATAAACTAACTTGGCCTTTTTTAAATAAAAAAAATTCCCTCACTGGAATACTTTCAGTCTTTTGACTGTATGGATTACAGATGGAATGACTGTTATATGTGAGTACCGCTTTCTTTGACAGATTCTAGTATGGGTACATATATGTTTTCCCAACCCCAGCACATTAGTTTGCTAATTCCAGATGTATGAAACGCAGGCCTAACTGTATCTAGTATATTGAACGCCAGATAAACTAACTTGGCCTTTTTTAAATAAAAAAAATTCCCTCACTGGAATACTTTCAGTCTTTTGACTGTATGGATTACAGATGGAATGACTGTTATATGTGAGTACCGCTTTCTTTGACAGATTCTAGTATGGGTACATATATGTTTTCCCAACCCCAGCACATTAGTTTGCTAATTCCAGATGTATGAAACGCAGGCCTAACTGTATCTAGTATATTGAACGCCAGATAAACTAACTTGGCCTTTTTTAAATAAAAAAAATCCCCTCACTGGAATACTTTATGGCTTTTCACTGTATGGATTACAGATGGAATGACTGTTATATGTGAGTACCGCTTTCTTTGACAGATTCTAGTATGGGTACATATATGTTTTCCCAACCCCAGCACATTAGTTTGCTAATTCCAGATGTATGAAACGCAGGCCTAACTGTATCTAGTATATTGAACGCCAGATAAACTAACTTGGCCTTTTTTAAATAAAAAAAAAATTCCCTCACTGGAATACTTTATGGCTTTTCACTGTATGGATTACAGGTGGACTGGTATTAGTAGGGGTGACACAAGCACACCCAAGTCCCTGATGTAGGATTTCTATGGCACAGACCACTATTACAAGTGATTAATGGACGTTGGGAGAGATTGTGCTGCAGCACTAGTCCCAAGATGGCCGCCGCCTATCAGCCCAGTAACATGTGCCACAAAATGGTCTGCACAACCTTTAAAAAAAATAGCCTTGGACTGTGCTGCTAAATCGCTATTGGTCTGAATCCCAGGTGTAGATGTCTGACTTGTTTGGAGCTTTGGAATGCACACTGTGGCAGCTTCTGCTGCAGCACTACAAGTCGCAAAATGGCGGCCGGCGGTCAGCCCAGGTACATGTGGATGGAAAAATCACTCTGGCCACTCTAAAAATAGCCAATCCCTATCAAAAAAGCAGCTCAGCTGCAGTTGTTCAGATGAATCACAGGTGGAGGAGAGAAATTTGCTTCCAGTTATTCAATTATCCCTGCCTATTCTCGCCCTAGCATCAGCTGCGTCTATCCCTGTTCTATTCACATCGGGAGTGAGCACGTCCCGACGTGCGCACAAGCTTATAAAGAGGCTGAGTCACATGCTGCACTTGGCCAATCACAGCCTTGCCAATAGTAGGCATGGCTGCGATGGCATCTTAGGGCAAGTAGTATGATGCATGTTGATTGGCTGCTTTGCAGCCTTTCAAAATGCGCCAAAATACATGCCGAACGACGAACCCGAACCCAAACTTTTACGAAAAAGTTCGGGTTCGGGTCCGTGTCACGAACACCCCAAAATTCGGTACGGACCCGAACTATGCTCGAACTGTTCGCTCAACACTAGTATTGGTAATGACAAGTGGCAATAAAGACCCTGCGGGACGTGTATGAGAGACTTTCGCGCGTGCACAAGTAGAACAAGTAGACACAAAATCCATTACATCCTGACGCAACCTTGGCCACCAAAAACGACGAGACAATAGCTCCAAGGTTGCTTTACTACCCGGGTGCCCAGCAAGTGCCGAATTATGATGTTCCTTTAATAATTCGAGACGCAGGTTTAACGGTACAAACAATTTCTCTGAGGGGCAAGAGACCGGGGCGTCCCCTGGGCCTCTAACACCTTCCCCTCCAGAACAGAGTGTACAGCCGAGACAACCACTCCTCTTTGTAAAATAGGTACCGGATCACCCACATTACCCCCTCCAGGGAAACTACGAGATAATGCATCTGCCTTGGTATTTTTTGCCCCAGGACGATAGGTGATGAAAAAGTTAAACCTGGTAAAAAATAGCAACCACCTAGCTTTTCTAGGGGTGAGACGCTTAGCTGATTCGAGGTACAGAAGGTTTTTGTGGACCGTAATCACTGTGACGGGGTGGATTGCCCCCTCTAAAAAGTGACGCCATTCTTCAAACGCTAGTTTGATAGGTAATAGTTCCCTATTGCCAATATCATAGTTCTTCTCTGCTGCAGATAGTTTTTTAGAAAAGAAAGCGCAAGGATGCCATTTGCCAGGAGACGTACCCTGAGACAGTACAGCCCCCACTCCCACCTCTGACGCATCTACTTCAACAATAAAAGGCTGGGAGACATCCGGTTGGATTAGTACAGGTGCCGAGGTAAACCTCTCTTTTAGAGAGGAAAATGCAATTTTAGCGGCGTCAGACCGTTTAGAAAAAAATCAGTCCCCTTCCTAGTCATGTCAGTAAGGGGTTTGACAATCACCGAATAATTTTTAATGAACTTTCTATAGAAATTTGCGAAACCCAAGAACCGTTGCAGTGCTTTAAGGTTCTCAGGAAGATCCCAATCTAAAATTGCCTGGACCTTCCTAGGATCCATACGGAAACCTGAAGCAGATAATAGATATCCCAGGAACTGTATTTTCTGAACTGCGAAGACACACTTTTAAACTTTCACATATAGTTTATTAGTCCGTAGGACCTGCAGTACCTGTCTGACGTGTACCTCATGTGTTTTCAGATCAGAAGAATAAATTAAAATATCATCTAGGTATATCACCACAAACCTGCTGATAAGATGACTAAAAATGTCATTAACGAAATGTTGGAAGACAGCAGGAGCATTGGTCAGACCGAAAGGCATGACTAGATTTTCATAATGCCCCACAGGGGTGTTAAAAGCTGTCTTCCACTCATCCCCTTCCTTGATACGAATCAGATTGTAGCCCCCCCTAAGATCAAGTTTGGAGAACCACCTAGCACCCGCAATCTGATTAAACAGGTCAGGAATGAGAGGAAGAGTGTATGGGTCTCGGATGGTTATCCGGTTTAGTTCGCGGAAATCTAGGCAAGGACGCAGGCCCCCATCTTTCTTTTTAACAAAGAAAAACCCTGCAGCCACGGGTGATGAAGAGGGTCTGATGTGTCCCTTAGCCAGACTCTCGGAGATATAATCTTTCATGGCTTGTCTCTCTGGACCCGAAAGATTATATAACCTGGTCTTGGGTAATTTTGCCCCGGGAATCAGGTTAATCGGGCAAAAGGGGTTAAGGACACACCCTTATTTCACCTTAAGGACCAGGCCATTTTTTGAAAATCTGACCAGTGTCACTTTAAGTGGTGATAACTTTAAAACGACTTTACATTCCCCATATGTCTACTTCATGTTTGGATCATTTTGGGAATGATATTTAATTTTTTGGGGCTGTTACAAGGCTTAGAAGTTTAGAAGCAAATCTTGACATTTTTCTAAAATTTAAAAAAAACAAATTTTTAGGGACCAGTTCAGGTCTGAAGTCACTTTGCGAGGCTTACATAATAGAAACCACCCCAAAATGACCCCATTCTAGAAATTACACCCCTCAAGGTATTCAAAACTGATTTTATAAACTTTGTTAAACCTTTAGGTGTTCCACAAGAATTAATGGAAAATAAAGATACAATTTCAAAATTTCACTTTTTTATCAGATTTTCCATTTTAATATATTTTTTTCTTTTACAAAGCAAGGGTTAACAGCCAAACAAAACTCAATATTTATGGCTCTGATTCTGTAGTTTACAGAAACACCCCATATGTGGTCGTAAAATACTGTACGGGCACACGGCAGGGCGCTGAAGAAAAGGAATGCCATACAGTTTTTGGAAGGCAGATTTTGCTGGACTGGTTTTTTTGACACCATGTCCCATTTGAAGCCCCCCTGATGCAACCCTAGAGTAGAAACTCCATAAATGTACCCCATCTAAGAAAGTACACCCATCAAGGTATTCAAAACTGATTTTACAAACGTTGTTAACTTTTTAGATGTTCCACAAGAGTTATTGGCAAATGGAGATGAAATTTCCGAATGAAAATTTTTGGGCAAATTTTCCATTTTAATCCATTTTTTCCAGTAACAAAGCAAGGATTAACAGCCAAACAAAACTAAATATTTAAGGCCCTGATTCTGTAGTTTACAGAATTACCCCATATGTGGTTGTAAACTGCTGTACGGGCACACAGCAGGGCGCAGAAGGAAAGGAATGCCATACGGTTTTTGGAAGGCAGATTTTGCTGGACTGTTTTTTTGACACCATGTGCCATTTGAAGCCCCCCTTATGCACCCCTAGAGTATAAACTCCAAAAAAGTGACCCCATTTTAGAAACTACGGGATAGGGTGGAAGTTTCGTTGGTACTAGTTTAGGGTACATATGATTTTTGGTTGCTCTATATTACACTTTTTGTGAGGCAAGATAACAAGAAATAGCTGTTTTGGCACATGATCTGACAGGTTAGATCATGTGGTATTTTTATAGACCAGGTTGTCACGGACGCAGCAATACCTAATATGTATACTTTTTATTTATTTATGTAAGTTTTACACAATGATTTAATTTTTGAAGCAAAAAAAAAACATGTTTTAGTGTTTCCATAGTCTGAGAGCCATAATTTTTTCAGTTTTTGGGTGATTACCTTGGGTAGGGTATGATTTTTGCGGGATGAGATGACGGTTTTATTGGCACTATTTTGGGGTGCGTGTGACTTTTTGATCGCTTGCTATTACACTTTTTGTGATGTAAGGTGGCAAAAAATAATTAATTTAGCCCCGTTTTTTGTTTTTTTACGGTGTTCATCTGAGGGGTTAGGTTATGTGATATTTTTATAGAGCCAGTCTATACGGACGCGGTGATACCTAATATGTATACTTTTTTTTTTATTTATGTAAGTTTTACACAATAACAGCTTTTTTAAAACAAAAAAAATGATGTTTTAGTGTCTCCATATTCTGAGCCATAGTTTTTTTTTATTTTTTAGGCGATTGTCTCAGGTAGGGGCTCATTTTTTGGGGGATGAGGTGACGGTTAGATTGGTACTATTTTGGTGGGCAAACACCTTTTTGATCGCTTGCTGTTGTACTTTTTGTCATGTAAGGTGACAAAAAAATGGTTTATTTAGCACAGTTTTTATTTTTTACGGTGTTCATCTGAGGGGTTAGGTCATGTGATATGTTTATAGAGCCGGTCGATACGGACATGGCGATGCTTAATATGTATACTTTTTTTTCCCCCTACTTTTTACCAAATTTTTTAAACTTTATTTGGGGAAAATGACGTTTTTGTTTATTTTTACTTGAAACTTTTATTTTTTTGGGGGGAAAACTTTATTTTTTAAACTTTTTTTTCACTTAATTTTTTGTCCCACTTTGGGACTTGAATTTTTGAGGGTCTAATCCTTTACAATGCATTCCAATACTTCTGTATTGGAATGCATTGGCTGTATGAGTAATACTGTGGGCCAGATTTATCATTAGCTCAGGTCAGAATAATGGAGTGAAAAAGTCCCAAAAAAAGTCCCAAACGCTAAAACTGCGCACAAATTTGCGACTTTTTTCTGCTCTACACTATGCTCGCCAGTTTTCTGAAAGTGGGCGTGTTTTCTTATGTAAATGAATCTCTAGACAGATTTACTATTGGGACTATTTAAAAAGTCGCAAAAAAGTCGCAATTTCACTCCAGTGAGGACCATGCTTATCTTAGACTTTTTAATAGAACATGCGACTTTTTCATAAAAATGTGCGACTTTTTCGTAAAGATGTGCGACTTTTGTAAAGCTGCTTACTGACAGATAAACTGCTACCGTCAAACCACATTTATTACAGTCTTAAAGGGCCGATCATAAATCTGACTTGGCTAAAACTGACTTTAGCTATATGTTAAAGTCGAGTGAGCGGTCAGAGTAATGATAAATCTGGCCCCCTATTACTTCTAATGTGAAGATGAAATCCTCCTTCTTTCCCCTTGACAGCAGAGGAGCCCACATTGAAAGTTTTTTCAATATGGTTCTATCCGATTTTAAGGAAAGTTTTTCCTCTCTGCCCACCAGCTGCACCACCGATAGGAATTTAAATCAAGACCTTTCAAAAGCTTTAAGGTCCCTTACACAGAGAAAAGATATCGTCATCAAAAGCGCCGACAAAGGCGGAGGCATCGTCGTTATGGACTCTTCCTACTATCTGGCAGAATCATTACGCATCCTCTCAGATAGGGATTACTATTGTATTCTACCACATGATCCAACTAATGACTATAAAAAAAGCTTAGTACACCTTATTGATGAGGGCTTCAGTCTAGGTATTATCAATAAAAAAAAAAACGTGTTTTTTTAAAAACCGCCCATCCCACGTTATCACGTTTTTACTTTTTACCAAAAGAGCACAAGTCCGTGAGTAACCCCCCAGGTAGACCCATTATTTCTGGTGTGGGTTCATTAACATCCAATCTATCCGACTACGTTGACAGTCTATTGCAAAAATATGTCCTACAGTTGCCGTCTTTTTTGCGTGACACTTCGCATTTGATTACCACTCTAAACCCTTTCATATGGAGAGACACCTACTATTGGGCCACACTAGATGTCACTTCTCTTTACAGTAACATCTCGCACACCTTAGGCCTCCGAGCAATAGAGCAAACACTAAGTCTAGACCCTCTGATGCCGAATTCTCAGAAATCATTTGTGTTAGACTCTATACATTTTATACTTCATCATAATTATTTTATGTTTCAGGATGTAATCTACAAACAGTGTAAAGGGACAGCAATGGGGACTAAATTTGCCCCCGCCTATGCAAACCTATTTATGGGTGCGTTTGAGGAGAAATTTGGCCTTCTATCACATCCCAATATTATATTCTATAGGAGATACATAGACGACATCATCCTGATTTGGAATGGAGATTCGTCATCTCTTGTAGAATTTACCGAACAAATTAATAAAAATGATTGGAACATTACTTTCACATTGGAACATCATCGTACTAAGGCCATCTTTTTAGATATGGAACTAGAAATCATTAATAATAAAATAACTACTAAAACGCATTTTAAAAAGGTCGATATGAACAGCTATCTAGATTATAATAGCTGTCGTCATACAAAATGGCGTAATAACATCCCTTACAGCCAAATGCGTAGAATCCGCAGGAACTGTTCAGACGATATTATGTGTAAGGAACAACTAACCATTTTGAAACAAAGATTTCTGAATAAAGGTTACCCAAACAAATTAGTAAACGAATCAATGAGAAGGGCCCTTGAATTTTCACAAACAGAAAGTCTAAAAGGGAAAAAGAAAATTGTCAGTGAACAAGATGGTACGAAACAATTTAGTCTTAACTTCATCACCCGCTATAATACACGGCATAATGACATCAGGAAAATTATGAATAAACATTGGAACATCTTGTTAAAAGACCCTATTATAGGCACATCTATCCCCAGAACCTCTAAATTAATCTTTAAGAGAGCTCAGACTTTGAAGAACATTTTGGCCCCATCTTGTCCTAAATTAGCCACTGGAGTTAGTAAAGCGACAACACAACCATGTCTTAATCCTTCCATGTTTGGCTTGGAAAAGCCTAGCCCTAAGAACTGTACTGGTCCCCACAAATGTGGCGTAAAAAGGTGTATGTGTTGTGCTATAATCAATGTATGTGGTAAGCAACTTACCCTACCCCACCTAAGAGAACACGTAATTTTAAAACAAAATATGTCCTGTAGTAGCACTAACATTGTCTATCTACTACAATGCCCCTGTGATCTTTTATACGTGGGTCGTACTACCCAGTCACTGAGGGAACGTATGAACGAACATCGTTTGAATATACGCCGAAAAGTGAATACACATAGTGTCTCTCGTCACTATGCTCTCCGTCATGAAGGTGACCCCTCCTCTCTGTTGGTTACACCGTTAGAATGGATACCCCATTCCTTCCAAACTCTATGTAGGAAGGAAATGTTTTGGATTTTAAATTAATTACCCTGTCGCCCTTCGGCCTAAATAAATCATTAGAATATACAAATTACTGACCTCTTCCTGTTTTATGTTTTAAACACTGTCAACCATTTTTTAGTCATATAACATTCTGTTTTATACACAATTTCATTTAAAAGTCTATTTAAAAAAATATCCCATAATCCTTCCCCCCACAGTAACTATTTTATGAAATTGATTTTATATAATTAATTTAATTGTAAAACATCATTAATAGTTTTAATATGTTTATATTTAATTCATATATATATATATATATATATATATATATATAGATACACCCCTCCCTTTAGATTTTTAATCATATTTTCTTGTTAGAATTATAGGTACCATAATACATGTTATAATTTTTCATTCTTTTATTATTATTTATTATTTATTTATTATTTATTATTTATTATATTTTATAAATATATATATATATATATTTTTTTTTTTTCATTTCTCATTTTACACATAAAAACTGCTGTTTCGATTAACTATAGTTTTTTAAATATGTGTTTTTATATAGGTGTTTTTTTTTGTTTTCCCCAGTTATTAATATACAGGGTGGGTCATTTATATGGATACACCTTAATAAAATGGGAATGGTTGGTGATATTAACTTCCTGTTTGTGGCACATTAGTATATGTGAGGGGGGAAACTTTTCAAGATGGGTGGTGACCATGGTGGCCATTTTGAAGTCGGCCATTTTGAATCCAACTTTTGTTTTTTCAATAGGAAGAGGGTCATGTGACATATCAAACTTATTGGGAATTTCACACAAAAAACAATGGTGTGCTTGGTTTTAACGTAAATTTATTCTTTCATGAGTTATTTACAAGTTTCTCTTTGTTTACAGCCATTGACATGTCGCCGAGGTTAACACAGGAGGAGCGGATAGAAATTGTGTTGATGTCTGGTAAACGCAGTAACCGGGTCATTGCAGCAGATTTCAATGCAAGACACATTACGAGACCACCCATCTCCCATGCTACAGTTAGCAAACTGCTTGCTAAGTTTCGTGAAACTGGTTCAGTGTTGGATTTGCCAAAATGTGGACGCATGAAATCTGTCACTAATGAAGAAACATCAGTGGCTGTCCTAGTTTCATTCAGCAAGAGCCCACAGCATAGCACTCGCCGCATGTCACTGGAGAGTGGCATTAGTCGAACATCCCTTCGGCGGATATTAGCTACTCACAAATGGCACCCTTACAAACTCCAGCTACTGCAGCATCTCAATGAGGATGACCCAGATCGGCGCACTGAATTTGCAGAATGGGCAAAACAAAAATTGGAACAGGACCCTCAGTTTACACAGAAGATTTTGTTCAGTGATGAGGCAAACTTTTATGTGAATGGTGAAGTTAACAAACAAAACCACCGCTATTGGTCTGACACTAACCCACATTGGATAGATCCCTCCAAGACTGTTGGAACAAAAAAATTGATGGTATGGTGTGGTATATGGGGTACAAAGATAGTGGGGCCATTCTTCATCAATGGAAACCTCAAGGCCACTGGATATGCAAAATTGCTACATGATGATGTGTTTCCCTCTTTATGCACTGAAGCTGGCACGTTCCCTGAGTTTTTCCAGCAAGATGGTGCACCACCACATTATGGGTGTCAGGTCCGAGCATTCCTAGATGAACAGTTTCCTGGAAAGTGGATTGGTCGTCGTGGGCCAGTTGAATGGCCCTCAAGGTCTCCCGATCTGACCCCCTTAGACTTTTATCTTTGGGGTCATCTGAAGGCAATTGTCTATGCTGTGAAGATATGAGATGTGCAGCACCTGAAACTACGGATACTGGAAGCCTGTGCTAGCATTTCTCCTGCAGTGTTGCTATCAGTGTGTGAAGAGTGGGAGAAGAGGGTTGCATTGACAATCCAACACAATGGGCAGCACATTGAACACATTTTATAAGTGGTCAGAAACTTGTAAATAACTCATGAAAGAAAGTTACGTTAAAACCAAGCACACCATTGTTTTTCTTGTGAAATTCCCAATAAGTTTGATGTGTCACATGACCCTCTTCCTATTGAAAAAACAAAAGTTGGATTCAAAATGGCCAACTTCAAAATGGCCGCCATGGTCACCACCCATCTTGAAAAGTTTCCCCCCTCACATATACTAATGTGCCACAAACAGGAAGTTAATATCACCAACCATTCCCATTTTATTAAGGTGTATCCATATAAATGGCCCACCCTGTATATCTTCTTACATATTATTATTATTAGTATTACGTTGTTTTGCATACACATATATATGTACAATTTGTATGTACATGTGAGCCTTCTTGAGATTTAATTACAGGGGCACTAGCCCCCTTTTTTCCCCTATCCAATACGTTGTTTGGGGCTGACGGCAGGTGGAACTCACGCCGACAAGCGTGCGTTCCACTTACGTCATGTATCTCATGGGGCCTCCCACCATTTGAAGCTCCGGCGCTTTACTTGCGGACATCCGGTCTGGCAGCATGATGGAGCGCACGCCGACCCGCGTGCGTTCCACGGTAGCCATAGTTTCCTTGGGGCTTTACATTTCGTGCTGGAGTTCCGGTTTGTCCAAGTGGAATGCACGCGTCACTGTGTGCGTTCCATAGATCCCGCCCCTCCTTCTATTCTGGTTTACTGATGCAGAGCTACAACCTTCATTATTCCCTCTTTTGAGAGGTGATATATGTCTCTATGCAGGGCAGCCTGTCATGTGAAGTGTATTATGTGTATGTGTATGGATTTGTTGTAGTCTAAGGCCAGATGGAGCACCTTTATGCAAATCTTATGCGTTCCACTGACGTCACATCCGGTTTTTCCGGCAACTACCTAATTCAGTTCAGAATTCTTATATATATATATATATTTTTTTTTTTTATCTCCAATGTTTGATTTAGGTACTATTGGATTCTTGCAACATCATTTGTCCCCCAAAGGGACTACTGTGAAACTGTTATAGATTGATTTTTACACCCTTGAGGTCACTGTGTGTGATGTTATTTCTGTAGCCACGCCCACTAGTTTTTGGCGCCGATTTTTGATTTGTTTTGATTTGTTCATTTGGTATATATGTGTCTGTAGACAACTACTCACCTTATCTATCTGCTCCTGAGGAAGGGGGGTTTTATATGGACCCCCGAAACGCGTTGAGCTTGTTTTATTCTCAATAAAGAGAGATTTTCATGAAGTAAAGGATCCGCCTGCTGTTTCCATCTTCACCGCAGATTTGGTCCACTTACCTGGATCTCTACCATTCTACGAACGACCTCGGATCAGGGGGGCATCACCCCGGGTGTCTTGAGTTTATCCTGGAGGTGACCCCCCTTGTGAAGTGAGTGGAAAAGCTCTAAAGCTTTTATTATTTATTATTTGTTTTTATATATTGATCACTTATATATTGATCACCTCTATATATATATATATATTCACATTTAACATCACTGATTGGAAGTTTGGCGCTCATCCTTCTCCTTCCCGGTGTCGTTTCTTTCACCTCACGGGTTACGGATTTTGTTTTTTCTGTTCTATGTCCTGTGTGTATTACTCATACAGCTTCCGGCCTGTGAGATCCAGGGGGCTGGATCTCACCGGCACGTCACAGGAAGGCAGCGCAATACCTTCCTTAGACATCGCGCTGCCTTCCATGCCATCGGGTCCCCCCTACAGCCTCACAGGGACCCGATGGCACCGCCCGCCGCCGCCGCAATAGGTAAAAGCCGCAAACCGCAGGTCTGAATTGACCTGCGGTTTGCGGCGATCGCCGACATGGGGGGGTCACGGGACACCCCCGGGCATTTAGCCGAGGTGCCTGCTCAATAATATGAGCAGGCACCGGCTTCCGATCACCGCCCGCCGTGCGGCGGTGATCAGAAATACACAGGGCGTACAGGTACGCCCTGTGTCCTTAAGTACCAGGACATAAGGGCGTACCTGTACGTCCTGTGTCCTGAAGAGGTTATGGGTTCATGCACATGCACATGAGCGTGTGCAGGCCGCAAACAGTGAGTCCACAGTATATGGGCCCCAGCTGTTTGTGCACCGCATCACGAATAAAAGGTGTCGTGCAGAACAGAGGCACGGAACCCCACAGAAGCACTATATAGTGCTTCTGTGTGGTTTCTCACCGTGCTTCCGCACCATAAAAAAATAGAACATGTTTTATTTTTTTTGTGGTGTGGATGGATCAGTCAGTGGAAGCTGCATGCAAATTGCTGTCCGAATGAATGGGACAACTGGTCAACAGCCGTATGCATGAGCCCAAATACAGTACAATAAATGTGTATGAGATTAGATACATCTCATTCATGTACACTTTGCATCTGGAACTGTATGTTGGAGGGGCTGAAGGGAGGGAGGGGTAATGTGATTTACAAGGGGCTTCATTGGAGGAGCTGATGTTATTTACATGGCACTGTAATATATAGGCTGAAGAGACTGACACCCTGGATTCTGTGCAAGTGCAGTGAGTGAGCAGAGCGACTAGAGAGACTAAGAATATGGCACCCGCCGGGCTCTTCTGCTCCCGCCTGAAGTAATTGACTCACGCAGCAGCGCTGCCTGTGACATCACCTCGCACAGCGCACTGGTCTGGGAGCGTTCCGGACATGTTGCCAGGCCCTGCCCCTTACACCTTACAGGGCAGCCAAGCCTGCAGCCAGAGATTAGCAATGGAGCGCAGTAGCACTTTTAACTTAGCCTGCGCTAACAGCAGTGATGGATCCAGAGCCTCCTCTGCATCCATCATACAGTGGGCACACGTCCGTTGCCCGCATATTGCAGACCCGCTGTTATTGCGGGCCACAATTCAGTCACGGCCATGTGCATGAGCTCTTACACATGGTAAGCTTAGATACAGTGGTTCAGCCAGCAGTATAATGCACATCCTTTGGCTGCTATCAGTAATATTTGCCATTTAATCTACCACTGCATTTCCAGTAACAGCCTTCCCAGCACACGATGACATCACACAGATATGCTATTTTGACCTTCTCATCATGGCCGATCTTTGCAGACAGGTTTAGCTTGGCAGGAACTAGCCCAAGCCCCAATGAATATGCCCCAATTCTATAAGTCCCCCCCCCCCACACCACATTTTGCTGTATTTCCTATACAGCCCCACATACCTCTTACATCCAGTGACGTATCCTTTGATGTACAGTGGATATAAAAAGTCTACACACCCCTGTTAAAATGTCAGGTTTAAACTGTACCACTCAATAGAAAAACAAGCTGAAATCTTTTAGGTAGAGGGAAGAAAAAATATAAAAATAAAATAATGTGGTTGCATAAGTGTGCACACCCTTAAACTAATACTTTGTTGAAGCACCTTTTGATTTTATTACAGCACTCATTCTTTTTGAGTATGAGTCAGCATGGCACATTTTGACTTGGCAAGATTTGCCCACTCTTCTTTTCAAAAACACTCCAAATCTGTCAGATTCCAAGGGCATCTCCTGTGCATGGCCTCTTCAGATCACCCCACAGATTTTCAATCAGATTCGGGTCTGGGCTCTGGCTAGACCATTCCAAAACTTTAATCTTCTTCTGGTAAAGCTATTCCTTTGTTGATTTGGATTTATGCTTTGGGTCGTTGTCATTGCTGAAAGATGAAGTTCCTCTTCATGTTCAGCTTTCTAGCAGAAGCCTGAAGGTTTTGTGCCAATATTGACTGGTATTTGGAACTGTTCATAATTCCCTCTAGCTGAACTAAGGCTCCAGTTCCAGCTGAAGAAAAACAGCCCCAAAGCATGATGCTGCCACCACCATGCTTCACTGTGGGTATGGTGTTCTTTTGGTGATGTGCAGTATTGTTTTTGATCCAAACATATCTTTTGGAATTATGGCCAAAAAGTTCAACCTTGGTTTCATCAGACCATAACACCTTTTCCCACATGCTTTTGGGAGACTTCAGATGTGTTTTTGCAAAAATGTAGCCTGGCTTGGATGTTTTTCTTCGTAAGAAAAGGCTCTCGTCTTGCCACTTTACCCCATAGCCCAGAGATATGAAGAATACGGGACATTGTTGTCACATGTACCACACAGCCAGTACTTGACAGATATTCCTGCAGCTCCTTTAATGTTGCTGTAGGCCTCTTGGTAGCCTCCCAGACCAGTTTCTTCTTGTCTTTTCATAAATTTTGGAGGGGCGTCCAGTTCTTGGTAATGTCACTGTTGTGCCATATTTTCTCCACTTGATGATGACTGTCTTCACTGTGTTCCATGGTATATCTAATGCCTTGTAAATTCTTTAGTACCCTTCTCCTGACTGATACCTTTTAACAATGAGATCCCTCTGATGCTTTGGAAGCTCTCTGTGGACTATGGCTTTTGCTGTGGGATGCGAATAAGAAAATGTCAGGAAAGACCAACTAGAGCAGCTGAACTTTATTTGGGGTTAATCAGAGGCACTTTAAATGATGGCAGGTGTATGCTGACTCCAATTTAACATGATTTTGAATGTGATTGCTTGATTCTGAACACAGCTACATCTCCAGTTATAAGAGGGTGCGCAAACTTATGCAACCACATTATTTTAGTTTTTTTAGTTTTCTTCCCTCCACCTAAAAGATTTCAGTTTGATTTTCAATTGAGTGGTACAGTTTATAGGTTACACTAAAGGTGGAAAAAGTTCTGAAATGATTTATCTTTGTCTCATTTTTTTACATAACAGAAACCTGACATTTTAACAGGGGTGTGTAGACTTTTTATATCCACTGTAGATGTTCTCTTTTCTCATCTTCTCCTTTCAGACCTTCAGACCAGACCATCATTTTTCAGCCATTTTTCGTCTCAGCAGTTTGAAAAAAAAATCTTAGTTTACTACTTTTCCATCATCCTCCCGTCTTCTGGACAAATCATCCTACTACCCCCCAATACTGTGCTACTGTGTTCCCCAATATTATACAATATTGTAGAAACCGATAACCCCCTGATAATACTAGTACCACACAGAGCCCCCATATAAAATACACCTTCTTTGTGGCCTCAGTAGAAGCCCCCATAGTGTTTCTCTCCCCCTTATAAAATATGCCTTCTTTGTGGCCTCAGTAGATGCCCCCATAGTGCCCCCAATAATGTGCCAGTAAGAAGTGCCCCTTAGATTCCCCCCAATAATGTGCCAGTAAGAGGTGCCCCATAAATGCCCCCCAATCATGTGCCAGTAACAAGTGCCTCTCCATGCCCCCCAATCATGTGCCAGTAACAAGTGCCTCTCCATGCCCCCCCAATCATGTGCCAGTAACAAGTGCCTCTCCATGCCCCCCCAATAATGTGCCAGTAACAAGTGCCTCTCCATGCCCCCCAATCATGTGCCAGAAACAAGTGCCTCTCCATGCCCCCCCAATCATGTGCCAGTAACAAGTGCCTCTCCATGCCCCCCAATTATGTGCCAGAAACAAGTGCCTCTCCATGCCGCCCCCCCCAAATCATGTGCCACAAGTATTTTCCCGTATAAAAATAAAAAACACTTATACTTACCTCCATGGCAGCGATGCAATACAGGCCTCTTCCGGCCTGTTTCCCGCGCTGTACAGCTCAGGTGGCGCGATGACGCGTCATCGTGCCACCTGCATCAGCCTCTGATAGGCTGCGGGCCTTGTGCCGGCATCCAATCAGAAGAACAAGAAAGGGAGACGCCTCTCCCTCCCCTGCCCAGCCGCAGCACTTCCATCTGTATCACGGTCCTGAGGATGGCGATACAGATGACTATGGAGATAAGCGCTTCCACAATGGAAGCGCTCATCTCCACCGATCCGCTCTCTGCCCTGACTCTCACTATATTCTCGGGGGGTGGGGGGGGGATTCATTTTTTAAGGACCGCAAAACAGATACTGTCATGTGCAGGAGGCCTTAGAGAACAAGACAAGTTTAATGGACAGCTGGCCAGAACTTTTAATACCATAGAATATAATAACATTTTGGCTAAGGCATGGAAATTCATGACATTTATAGAACAAGAAAATTTTAATGGACAGTTGCCCAGAAGTGCAGAATTAATGCCACAGAACAGAATAATTTTCAATGAAGGTGTGGAACTGCAGAACATCTAGAGAATTAGACAATTTAAAACATTAAAATGACAGCTAGCCAGAAGTACCAATGCCATAGAACAGAGTCAAATTTTGGAGAGGGTGTGGAACTGCAAGACAACTGTGAAAGATTTTTGGAGAACCACACAATTTTAACCATTTTCCTGGAAAGGATGTATCTCATATGTCCTGGTAGTGTGGCTGTGCATGATCCCTGGGAGAATAATATGCATATTACCAAACCCATGCCTCATACTTCCTTTCTGTCACATATGGGTTTTATTTTTTTATTTTTTCAGAAATAGAGCTTGAAGATGAGCACCCCTCTGTGCCTAATTAGGCAAACTATTGATCAAACACATAGTGCAACAGCACTCTACGAACCAAATAAAGTACAAAGGTATATTTATTTTGCAATACTATACTAATAACTTAGAGATGCTTAGCAAATACTTTTGTACAAAATTATCTGAGCCCGTCTGCCGCACGCCAAGGCGATCTCTATAAGACGGGTCCTAACACTAAAGCTCACCTGTTGGGTGTCACATCAGTGGCCACGAAACTCAGGAAGTGTAATTAGGCAAACTATTGATGCCATGACCCAGACATTTACCAACATCTGGATCATAGTGTCCAATAAGTTGCACCAAACACAAACATCAATATAGTTTGCATTTTATCCTGTCCATATCCTTTTCCTACCCGATCTATAGAATAAAATATACAGACCACTTCTCTAGCAGTACCTATTACACACTGCAATAATAGCTATAACAATTATTCAATATAATAGTGACAGATAAAAAAAAAATGTGTGTATAAACTGGTGTGTGGCAATTTGACAATGTGTCAAGGAGAGTTAGATTTTTTATTTTTATTTTGTAATTTAGACTTTATTTGTGCATGTACAGTATATTGGCTATTAGAGGTGCAAAATGTTCAAGCACACCTTGCAACAAAAGGGTTAAACAATAAAAACAACACTGTTGGCCAGAGGTACTAATGTGCTGAGGTACTTTTTAGACAGTTTTTCGGCATGCCACCCCAAGCAAGTTAATAAATTGGGTCTAAAAATGGCACTTGGATAAAGTCCAATAAAATAACAGCTGGTATTCTCGAGAAAAATGCCTGCATAGGACCACATTACCACTACAAACCCAAGCTTGCTCTATGTCTAACTTTTCAGCCTGCACCAATAGACCATTTTGTCAGGCTAGGTACACTAGTCTGCAAAATAGAATTTCTGTACTAAAATTTTCAACAGTTGTTTTGAATAAAAAGTGCAAGACACAGTCTGTGGCAAAACTATATGTTGTCAGTGTGGTAATAAAACTGCAACTGTCTTTGGGGAAATAACACAGGCAAAATTTAAATGTGCCCTGCTTTGAACTCACTAGTATTGACACTCTAAAGTGGGCTAAACTGCACAATTTTAAATGACATCAAAATTACAACAGTTTTTCATATTTTTTTCCGAAGGGGGAGAATCAACATAGGCAAGATTTAATGTTCCCTTTGACAAACACACAGCACACTGGTATTGATACACTAACAGGCACTTTTTAGGCAATTAACAGAGGCGCGTTTAAATGTGTACTGCTATAAATAGACTATTATTGACACAGTACAATGTGCTGAATTGTGTAATAATAAATGGTAGAAAAACTATAACTGTTTTTGAGCAAGAAAAAAGGTGCAATTGTGAAGCATATGCAGCAAAATATATGCTGCTTTGTGGAGCTGGGAGCATGCATTTAAAACATAAGAAGCTTTAGGTTTTTGGGGAAAAAAATGCTGGCTCATTGTAACGGGGCGCGAAGGCGCACTCGGTCTCCCATCAGCCGCAGACCTGCTGCTTAGCTTTGGGAGCGAGGATCTGTGTTTGGCCTCGTTTCCAGGGCGGCTTTGCTAGCTGGGAGGCTCCCTGCTGCTAGGTCTGCCTTGAAAGCCGAGCTGATCACTCGGTGCTCGACTTGCCGACATGTGAGGCTGGCCACGTCACATGACCCTCACTCCCCACTATAAATACAGGCGGCCTGCAGGCTACAGGTTGCCTGTGATTTTCGTCCTATAGGCTGTGTACTTTATTGTTATTAAGCTACCTCTGGAATTGAACCTCGATCCGCCTCTTGACACCTCTTCTGCCTGCTCCCTGTACCTTGACGCCACCTCTCGGATTTTGACCTCGGCTTGTTTATGGATTTGTCTTTGCCTCTTTCCTTGTTCTGACATGACCTCCTGGACTGACCTCAGCTAGTTGACCCACCTCGCCTTCTGTTTTTGTTCTACCTCTTGTCCGCTTTTTGTAACTTCTCAGTGGCTGTCCTCTTCCCTGCTGTCTCTTTCTCTCTGCTTGCACTTAGTAGGTTAGGGACTGACGCCCAGTTGCGCTCCGTCACCTAGGGCAGGTGGTGCAAGTAGGCAGGGACAGGGGACCGGGTGGCAGCTCAGGGGGTGCACCTCCGCTCTATCTTGATTCCCGTGACTCTACCCGTGACACTCATGCACAGATAAAAAGGATCATTGTGCATGTGCAGGGTGTCACACACAGGGAGTGGGGTAGTGACCACTGAACTCCACACTCACCCCTGTCCCTGCCTACTTGCCAAGTCCTAGCGACAAGGGACAACTGGTCGACAAACCCTTAGCTAGGATAGTGCAGGGAAGACAGACGACACATAAACAGAAAGGTCAAACAAGTCACGTCAAAACCAAGAGAGCAGAAAAGGTACCGGAGTAACAAGCAGAGAATCGTCAGGACAAACCGATGTCAAACCAGGAGAGCACGCCAAGACCAGAGGATGAGACAGATGGGGAATCGGAAGCCAAGCAGGAACAAACAAACCAGGTGAGTATCATGCAGGTAGGACCTCAATAACAGGCAATCTGTGGCCAGCAGATTGCCTGTTTAAATAGTGCACTAGTGGAGTCATGTGACGAAGCCAGCGTCACATGACTCCTGAGTTCCAATGCAGCCCATACAGCCAAGCGCGAGTAATCAGCTTGGCACTCAGCCCCAGTGTGGTTGGGTGCGCTGATGACGCAAGCGCATCTCAGCTGTCCCCGCCTCCTGGAAACACGAACAGAGCGCATTGTCACACAGGGTCTTTGTACCTGCAAGAACAAACAAGCAAACAAACAGGTAAAAAGACAGACAATGGTAAAGTTGATCATAATTGTGATACCGAGTAGCAGGCCCACAGGTCACATAATTAGACTTGAGCGGCCACCTGAATGTTCAGAAAAAGGTTTGAAACCCGAACTTGACCCCGAAACCCATTGAAGTCAATGGGGACCTGAACTTTTGAGCACTAAAATGGCTGTAAAAATGTAATGGAAAGGGCTAGAGGGCTGCAATGGCATTAAAATGTGGTTAAGAGCATGGCAAGTGCTCTGCAAACAAATGTGGATAGGGAAATGACTTTAAATAGCATAAAATGGGGCGTGGGCTAACTGCCAACATGAGCGCACGCACTTGAGAGCGGCTCCGTTCCCTGTATTGAATCCTGACTAATCCTGCCAAGCTGCCTACTTTAAACTTTGAGTGGCAAGTGCAGAGGAGAAGGAGGAAGCCCAGGCAACAAGAAATGGGTCCCAGCAAGGCACAATCGGCTGCTGAAAAGCTCAAGGAGTATGCCCGCCAGGAAAAACCAGCATGGTGCGGTGACGCACGGGCAGGCTGCAAGGCAGACAGAACCTGATGACACTGGGGAACCAGAGATTACGCTGAAGGTGATGTCAGAGCAGCTTCTAATGGCAATCTCCTCATGCCAATCCTCCCTTACATGTAAAATTGAGGAGGTGCGGGTGGACTTAGGCCTGCTGAGGCAGGACGTACATCAACTAAGGTAGAGAGTGAAACAGACAGAGGATCGAGTGTCGGCACTGGAGGACTACACTAGGCCGCTGGACTCGAGACTACAGGATGTTGAGAGAGCTGTTGGGCTATGGAGGCAGAAGTGCGACGACTTAGAGAACAGTGCTCGGCGCAATAATGTGAGGATCCTGGGGTTACCTGAAAGAGCGGAGGGGCGAGATCCTGCTAACTTCCTGGAGGTATGGTTCAAGGCCCAATTCCCAGATGCCGCGTTTTCTGCGGCCTACGCTGTTGAAAGAGCGCACAGGGTCCCTGCCAGACCACCTCCCCCAGGGGCCCCTCCGAGGCCGTTGCTGGCGCATATACTAAACTGGAGAGACCGGGACTTAATCCTTAGTCAAGCGAGGAACAAGGGAGCCCTGATGCATGATAATGCTAATGTGTCACTATTCCTGGACTTTTCTGCGGATTTGCAAAAGAAGAGGGCCACTTTCGTTTCAGTTAAGAGACGTCTTAGAGAACTGAACTTACAGTATTCAATGGCCTACCCGGCACGTCTTCGTGTGATTGATGGGGACAGACCAGTATTTTTTACGGATCCGAAAGAAGCAGAGGACTGGATCTCCAGGCGCCCAAGGCCTCGCTAATTGTGCTATTAGATCTGAGTCGCAAGTATTTTCCGGTGCTTAATCGAATAATATAGGTGCCTTGCCACTATGTTTATACTTATTTTATGGTGCAATCTTCTACATCATTTGCTTAAAATGTGATGTTTTTTAGTATCAGACCACTGAGTCCCTTAAGCTAGTTCATGCTGTTGGTATATAAGCTAAGGATGGTCTAGATATACATACACTCACCCATTTGCTATTATTGCACCTGCAGCTGTATTATTGCAATATACAGGGAATGTTCGGCCACCAGTACGGGCTTAACACTCCTTTTTTTTCCCGTACTGGTCCCAGAATACATTGCCACAGAACTAACAATATAATGTATGGACTGGATGTATGCTTAGAAATGTTGGTTCTTCACATGTTATGTTATATGTTTATTGTGTTATTGAAGGCATGGTCATATCAGAATTCTGAGGAGATTGGGAATAAGAGGAGAACCCTTATGATGCGGAGGGAACCCCTCCTTTCTTCCAGTAAAATCCTGATTTATGTAGGGGGAAACCCCATGTCTACATCATGGGGTCCATAGTGGTGATGTCCTGGAATGTGAGAGGCTTGGGCGCTCCGAATAAGAGAATTGCAGTATTTTCGCATGTAAGGAAATATGGCCCTCACATTTTAGGACTTCAAGAAACTCATTTGACAGCTGTTACTGGTCATAGAATTGTTAAACAATTGGTCCAATGGTCGCTACAGACATACGGTACTTCACATTCTAGAGGAGCAGCCATTTTGGTCCGTAGGGGTCTCATATGGGAACCACAGCAGACTGTAGTAGATCCTGAAGGCCAATACCTGATGGTGTACGGATTCATTAGTCATATACCTTATGTTATTATTAATATATATATAACCCCCCTCCGGCTAGAATCTCACTAATTCAGACAGCATTGGGATTTGCAGCACAATATTCCTTGGCCCGGCTACTCTGTATGGGGGACTTTAATATGGTTATGCAGGAGGAGCTAGACAGACACCGCTCACCTGATCTGAGAGTAGTGGATACCCTGTCGACCACCACACTATTTAGAATTGCTGCAGAGATGGGATGGCTGGATCTCTGGAGACTTAGGAATGCGCAGTTAAGGGAATACTTCTGTTTTACCCCGCTAGAGGGCGCGCTGTAGATAATTGACTATATACTGGGCATGCTGGTAGTATATACGGACCTAACTGATATACTTATGAGCCGCAGGGACCCTCGGACCACGCTGCGGTTGTGGCGGCGCTTGAATATTCCCGGGGCCGCCTTTAGTGGGGAAGAGTGAGAATCCACCCTTTCTGGCTTTCTCCTCCAACCCAGAATGATAGAAATCCCATGACCAGCTGCGTGTTTTTCTGGATATGCAAGGTGATGGAGACGGAGAATTTAATACTATGGGATACCCTAAAAGCGTACCTGAGGGGCTGCCTAAAGTCCTCATATCTTATGTAAAGAGGGATACTAGCTCGACAGGAATTAGATTTGCATACCAAATGCAGAGAGGCTGAGGCCTCTTTTTGTTTCTGACCCCACGGAAGCGAATAGAATAGAATGGATGGCTAGGGGCAGATCCTATGTGTTGCACCTCAAAGAAAAAAGCGAGCGCAGAATATTTTTCATGAATCAGTAGTCGTTTGAATCTGGAGACAGGGCAGGTAAGCTCCTGGTTCATATTGCCAGAGCCAACCAATCGCCCCCCCCCAGTATTACGCATACTAAACCAGAGGGGCAAATGGTAGAATCTGTAGATGGACTATTAGATGGTTTCAAGCGAGTCTATCAATCACTATATAGTTTCCGCAGCCCATTACTCTGAAGGTAAGCTGAGCGATTATATTAGCCGAGGTGACTCATCCTAGACTTAGCATAGTGGAATAAAAATTTGCTAGATAAAGACATATCCTTGGAAGAAATCCAGCTTGCTATTCATGTTCTCCTGCTGGGAAGGCGCGCGGCCCGGATGGGATCCCTAT
Source organism: Bufo bufo (assembly GCF_905171765.1). Classification (NCBI taxonomy): domain Eukaryota; kingdom Metazoa; phylum Chordata; class Amphibia; order Anura; family Bufonidae; genus Bufo; species Bufo bufo. The sequence continues at coordinate 230,202,182 of NC_053394.1, read as the reverse complement.
AGAAATCTATTCTAGATTATAGTGAGATTTTAAGCACCCCAACTTCTTAAATTGTACTCAGCCTCGCTTCAGAGCATCAGCTACCTGAAACCTTATATGATGCTACTATTGTAGTAATATTAAAACCAGATAAAGACCCGAATGAATGTGGCTCTTATAGGCCAATCTCATTATTAAATTTAGACTACAAGATTCTGACTAGACTATTGGCCTCCCGCTTGAATAAAGTGATAACCTCTATAGTACATCAAGATCAAGCTGGATTTATATCGGGTAGGACTACCTCTGATAATATTAGAAGAGCGCAGATCATAGCCCAGATAGGGGTAGCAGAAGGGTTGAAAAGTGGGCCTTGGCATCTCTCGACACGGCTAAGGCTTTTGACTCTGTTGAGTGGCCCTTCCTTCTGCAAATCTTAAAAGAATTTGGATTTGGGCCAAAGTTTATGAGAGTGGGTTGAAATCTTATACCAGAGACCCCAAAGCTAATATACTAGTTAATGGTACCCAATCGAATTAATTCACGCTTCACAGGGGAACCAGACAGGGATGCCCCCTTTACCCACTGTTGTTTGCTGTGGTGATAGAACATTTGGCCCTGCATATCAGACAGGATGAGACTTTTAAGGGAATCTCTAAAGAGAATAGAGAGGAGAACATGGGCCTATATGCGGATGATCTCCTCCTGTTTATGGATGAGCCTGAGCGGACTCTTCCGAGTTCAATAGCTGTGATAGAGAAGTTTGGTATATTTTCGGGCTTGCACATAAACTGGACGAAATCAGCTATTATGCCTCTATGGGTTCATAACTGGCCGGAGAGTTTTCATAATTTACCAGTAGTAGACCAGTTTAAATATCTTGGGATTATAATCACAAGGGATCCACTTGTATCGGTGGCGAGAAATATAGACCCTATAGAATCCCTGTTTATTGATAAGTTTAAGACATGGAAGTCCTTACTGCTATCCGTGATGGGGAGACTAAATTTAGTTAAAATGATACTGCTCCCTAAGGGCCTATACCTCCTGTCACATGCATGTGCTCCGGTATCCAAAGCATTTTTTGACAGACTGCACTCTTTAATGACTGCTTTTGTCTGGGGCAAGGCCAGGAGAAAGCTTTCCTTGAGGGTGTTGCAGAGATCTAAGCTTCAGGGTGGGGCAGCTTTACCTGATTTTTTTTTATACTACTATATACTAAGTATATAGCGCCATCGGTGAAACAGGGGGAGTTTGCCGGGCCGGAATATTGGCTAAGGGAGTATCTCCATCTATCTACCCTGTGGCCGGTGCTGGAGTCCCGGGTTCAGTCCCTGTGAGAGTACTCCCTGCTCATAAAATGGCGAAATCAAGTTTGGAAGGCCGCTAAATTTAATAACGCATACAAGGATCTGCCCGATGCTGTTCCTGTCTGGGACAATCCCATGTTTCCGCACTTAGTAAACCTGGAGGGATCGACGATTTGGAAAGGATGTGGGATTGTGTCATTGGAAGAATTGTATGTCGGGGGAGTATTTAGGTCTTTGCAGCAATTACAGGAGAAGTTTGAGATTCCCCATACCCTCTTCTATAGGTATCTCCAGTTAAGACACGCCTTAAACGCACAATTTAGTGGAGTGAGTCGTAGCATCTCCAAGTATCCCTTGATAGGTGTGTTAAGATCTCAAGGTCCTAAGGGTATCATATCTATATTATTTACACAGCTGCTAGGGGATCGCATGTTACTCCAACCATTTGAGGTAGAAGCAAAATGGAAAACTACCATTCCTACACTTGATGCTGAAGAATGGGAGGAGGCTCTGCTAGTCCCTACTAAGGTCTCCCCTTCAGTAAAATAATAGATTAAACTCAGCTGTTATATTGCATAGAGGTTACCTATCTCCGCTCAGGTTATATAAAATGGGGAAGATCACTGAGCAGCAGATGTCACAGATGTCATGAGGAGGGAGCTGACTTCTGGCATTTAATAGGAGCTGTAGCTACGTGCAGACCTTTTGGGAAAGAGTGGTGAGATCCTGTCAACAATGGTACCCTCCCCGATAACATATTGCCCCAAAATATGTATTCTAGGAGTAATAGATGAGGAACTATGGACACATCATCAGAGGTCTTTTTAGGAGAAACTTTGTTTCTAGCCAGGAAAGCGATAGCTCTGAGATGGATGGCGAACAGGTCCCCTACAGTCCAATCAATGGAAGTATTAGTAAATCATGCTATGTCTATGGAAAAAGTGGTATACACCTATAGGAAGTGCCCGCAGAAATTTCATAAGATTTGGGGGGAATGGTGTTCCTCTACTCAATCCCTGCATCACACTCACCTACACTCTGTGACGGATGAACCTTGATAAAATATCCCACTGCTTGATGACTTACTAGTTGGTAACGGATGTTTAAATAAATAGATATATTGTACTAGAATGCCTGATGATTTAACTTGAAGGAATATTGTTTCCGAAGCTGTTTTCTACAATATGTACCCATGCAATATGTTAAGAAGTCGGGAACTCCCCTGCGTGGGCTGTAAACTACTTCATGATGTCATGATTCATGCCTGTTGTAAACTTCAATAAAACGAGTTTTAAAAAATAATAAAAAATAGCATAAAATACGTAAAAATAAAAATAATAATCTTGATCTAGGAGGACGAGGTCCATATGGAGTAGGAGTTGAGGAGGCGGTGGATGTGGCGGTGTAGGTGGATGCGGCAGTGGAGAGGGGTAGTCTACACTGCTTTTTGCTTTTTAAATTTATTAGTATTTTTTTAAATCAGGGTACACCCCAAAACATTAGAAATATAACCTGTGATAACCCCCTCCAGTCGTGCTAAACACACGTTAGACAATACACGGCTGCAGGGCAGGCCAGCACCACCAAGGGGTAAAGGGCAAGCTCAGGCCATGTGCCCAATTTGGAGACCCAGAAGTTGCAGGGGCTGACCCCTGTCAGTCAGTTCGTGTAGGCGTGTGCACACTTACTGCCCCACCATGTCGCAGGCGCCCGTGATGTTCACGATCCAATTTGATATCTGCTCTATCAACTTTTGATGTTCTTTATGTGCCTAACCATGGTGATCGCGGTTGGCGGGGAATCAAGGTTCCACACTGGAGACTGAGCGTGATAAAGAAAGACCACATCCAAGGGAGGATTCATTTTTTTCAAATTTAAAATTATAGTGCGGAATTAATGGACAAATTATTCAAGCTTAAAAGTGGGACAACTTTTAAAGTTTAAGCATTGAAATGAAAGTATGTGGGGCGCATTAATTAATGAAGAATTTATTAAATTTAATTCCCTGTCAACTATGCAGAGCAGGGGTTTTTATCCGGCAAAATTTGATAAATGTCACCCTGACAATGTAATTGACGATTTTTTTAAATTTATGTTCCTGTCACCTATGTAGAGGTGCCCCAGTGACATCACCATCCATTTGGATATCTTCTCTATCAACTTTCGATGTTCTTTTCTGAGCCTACCATGTTAATCACGATTATCGGCGAATCAGGGTTCTACGCTGGAGAGGGAGCGTGAGAAAAGAGACCCAAATTTAAGGGAGATAAATTTATTTTTAAAAATTGCGATCGAGCGGAAATGTGGGAAAAGCTATTGAGGCGCAAATGTGGGACAAGTTACAGAAGCCCAAATGTGGGCCAAAAGAGTAAAGCGGAAATGTGTAAAAAGCTGTTAAAGCGCAAATGTGGGACAAATTACAGAAGCCCAAATGTGGGCCAAAGAGTAAAGCGGAAATATGGAAAAGTTATTGAGGCAAAAATGTTGGCCAAAAGAGTAAAGCGGAATTGTGGGACAAATTATTTGAAGCGCAAATGTGGTACAACTTGGTAAAGTTTAAGCATTGAATCAAAGGAGGTGGCGCGTATAAATTAAAGAAGCATTTCAGAATTTTATTCCCTGTCACCTATGCAGAGCAGGGGTTTATTCACGTCTAAAATTGTATAATGTCAACCCAAGAATGTAACAGAAAAATGACAGAAATTTATTAACCAGTCTAATTGGTAGAGCAAAGGTCTATGACAGAAAAAAATTGTTTATTGTCACCCTAAAATGTAAAATAAAAATTATTGAAATTTATTAAGCCGTCAACTAGGTAGAGGAGGGGTATATTACACCCAAAAATTTGTGAATTTCACCAGAAAATGTAACTGACAATTTATATATATATTTTTTTTCCGGTCTACTAGGTATAGCAGTAGTACTTCACACCCAAAAATTGGTGAATGTTACCAGAAAATGTAACTGACAAAGTAGTGAAATGACAGAAAATAAAATACGTACAAATAAAAAAAAATTAAAAATGTATCAGGTGAAGTTCCATATGGAGTAGGAGTTTTGAGGAGGCGGTGGACGTAGCAGTGTAGGTGGAAGCGGGTGGTGGAGGAGGATGAGGTAGCCAACACAGGTTTTTGGTTTTAATTTATTTTTTATTAGGGTACACTCCAAAAGAGTGTGAAATATTTCAAAACACACAATGAGCAATTGCGTTGCAGTATAGCAATGGGCTGGTTAGTGCCGATATACATGTCTATTCTGCACAAGGTACGGACAAGTCCTGTGGGATCCTGCCTGGTTCATTTTAATGAACGTGAGCTTGTCCACATTGGCTGTGGAAAGGTGGCTTCGCTTGTCTGTGATGAGGCCCCTTGCCGTGCTAAACACACGTTCAGATAATACACTAGCTGCAGGGCAGGATAGCACTTCCAAGGCGTAAAGGGCAAGCTCAGGCCATGTGCCCAATTTGGAGACTCAGAAGTTAAAGGCGGCAGACCCGTCATTCAGTACGTGTAGGCCTGTGCACACATACTGCTCCACCATATTGGTGAAATGCTGCCTCCTGCTAAGACGTTCCATAACAGATGGTGGTGCTGGTTGTTGTGGCGTGCTGAGAAGCTTTTCCACATTTTGGCCATGCTAACCCTGCCTTCTGAAGTGCTGGCGGTGCCCCAGCTGCGTTGGCAACCTCTTTCAACCTCTTCCTCTGCCTTCACCCTTGTGCTTCCACTGTGCCCCCCGCTGTCAGGTGGAATGCCACCAGCAGCGCGTCTACTAGCATGCACTTGTACTCGCGCATCTTATGATCACGCTCTAGTGACGGAATTAAGACGGTACGTTGTCCTTGTAACGGGGATCCAGTAGCGTGGCCACCCAGTAATCAGCACAAGTTAGAATGTGGGCAACTCGGCGGTCGTTGCGGAGACACTGTAGCATGTAATCGCTCATGTATGCCAGGCTGCCTAGAGGCAACGAAAAGCTGTCCTCTGTGGGAGGTGTATCGTCTGGTTCCTCTGTATCCCCCCAGCCACGCACCAGTGATGGCCATGAGCTGGTCTGGGTGCCACCCTGCTGTGAACATGGTTCCTCCTCCTCATCCTCCACCTCGTCATCCTCCAGAACTTTGCCCTGGCTGGAAAATTGTGCACCTGGCGTTTGTGGGTGCAGGAACCCACTCTCGGAGCCAATTGTGAATTACTGGCCGGAAACTCTACGAAAAAATCCCTCTTCCTCCTCCTCCTCCTATGCCACGTCCTGTTTCCTGTTTCGTTTTTTCAAGGAGGCATAGAAGTGGGATAGTTACCCTGAGAACGGCATTATCGGCACTGGCCATGTTGGTGGAGTACTCGAAAAAATGCAACAAGGAACACAGGTCTCGCATGGAGGCCCATTCATTGGTGGTGAAGTGGTGCTGTTCTGCCGAGTTTCTCAACCGTGCGTGCTGCAGCTGAAACTCCACTATCGCCTGCTGCTGCTCGCACAGTCTGGCCAGCATGTGCAAGGTGGAGTTCCACCTTGTGGGCACGTCGCATATGAGGAGGTGAGCGGGGAAGGCGAAGTTATGCTGCAGCACAGACAGGCGAGCAGCAGCAGTGTGAGAACGCCGAAAGCAGCAGTTCTTGCTATATTGGGGTAATTATAAGGAACCTCTACGCCACCAAATTCAGCAAATGCGCCTAGCAAGGGATGTGCATCAAACCGGCTAGTCCCAGAGCTACTACGAGATTACACCCATTATCGCACACTACCAGGGCCGGGCTTGAGGCTCACTGGCACAAACCACTTATCGGTCTGTTGTTCAAGGCCCGTCGACAGTTCCTGCATGGTGTGGGTTTGTCCCCCAAACAGATAGTTTTAAAACTGCCTGCTGTCGTTTACCCCCTGGCTGTGCTGAAGTTGCTGGTGTAGGTCTTACGCTGCCTGGATGAGGAGCCGGGTAGAGGATGAGGAATCGAGTAGGAGGAGGAAGCAACAGGAGGCAAAGAGAAGCGCTTTGCAATCCTCGGTGGTGGTAGGACATGCGCCAAACTGCTATCCGCCTCAGGCCCAGCCGCCACTGCATTTACCCAGTGTGCTGTTAAGGAGATATAACGTCCCTGACCAAGCTTACTGGTCCACGTATCCGTAGTTAGGTGGACCTTGCCACAGATGGCATTGCGCATTGCACACCTGATTTTGTCCCCCAGTTGGTTGTGCAAGGAAGGGATGGCACAACTGGAAAAGTAGGGGCGGCTGGGCACGACATACTGTGGGACAGCCACCACCATAAGGCTTTTAAAACTCTCCCGTCTCCACCAGACGGAATGACAGCATTTCAAAGGACAGTCATTTTGAAATGCTGGCATTCAGGGCCAGGGATAACGGGTGTGTAGGGGGGTACTTCCTCTTCCGCTCCAGAGGTGGATGAAGAGGTCGAGACTGCAGCAGAAGAGGAAGCAGGTGGAGCCAGATATCTTTCTCGTTTTTTGAGGTGTCTACTCCACTGCAGCTCGTGCTTTGCACTTAAATGCCTGGTCATGCAGGTATTGCTCAGGTTGAGAACGTTTATGCCTCGCTTCAGGCTCTGATTGCACAGTGTGCAAACCACTCGTGTCTTGTCATCAGCACATTGTCTGAAGAACTGCCACGCCAGGGAACTCCTTGGAGCTGGCTTTGGTGTGCTCAGGCCCTTGCTGCAGTGGGCAGTAGCAGGCGTACTGTCTAGAGGACGGCCACTCCGCTTTTGCACCCTGCTCCCTCTTCTGCTGTGCTGGTGGCTCTGTGCGACCACCGCCTCTTCCTCCGAACTACATAGGTCACTCGCATGACCTTGATTTCTTGTGGGGTCGAGGACCTCATCGTCCTCCACATCATCTTCACCCAGTTTTCCCCCCTGCCCTCCTTGTCGTTCTGCACACTTTTGAAAGCCCCAGCGTGTTTCTTCATCATCTGAGACGTGCTGCGATGGTCCTCCCATGTACTCATCTTGAAAGATAAGTGGTTGGGCATCAGTGCACTAAATTTCTTCCACTTCTGGGGCAGGGCTAGGTGGATGGCCCTGGGAAACCCTGCTTACAGAGTCATCAAAAAGCAGAAGAGACTGCTGCATGACTTGGGGCTCAGACTGCTTGGCTGATTTGCAAGGGGGTGAGGTGAAAGACTGATGGACATCGGCTGCAGGTTTCAACTGGGGTCTTTCAGCATGAGACTGGGTGGTAGACAATGTGAAGGAACTGGAGCCACTGTCAGCAACCCAATCTACTATCGCCTGTACTTGTTCAGGCCTCACCATTCGTAGAGCTGCATTAGGCCCGACCAAATACCGCTGCAGGTTCTGTCGCATACTCGCTCCTGAGGAAGGGGTTTCACTTGTGCGTGTAGCTGGCACAGATCGACTATGTCCTCTCGCTGCAACAGGAGCTCCACCAGCAGCACCACGACCTGTGCCAGGTCCCTTAATTGAAGCTCTCCTCATATTTCTCGAATTTAGGATCTTGCCCTAAATGGGTGTTTAATTAATAGTAGAATAGAAGCCCTGTATTTAAAGGGTGTATCTCACACGCCGTGACACACACTAGGCCGCAATTAAAGATTTGTGCACAAAATGGCTGTATTTCAAATAACTGAATAGAACACCTGTATATAAAGAGTGCATCTCAGATGCCCTGAACCAGACTAGGCCTAAATTTGTTTGCCAAAAATGGGTGTATTTTAAATACCTGAATAAAAACCCCTGTATTTAAAGGGAATTTCAAACCTCTTGATGCTGCAAGGCCTTAAAATTTGTGTATTTTACCCAAAAAAGGGTGTTTTATTAATAAAAGAATATAAGCCCTGTATATACAGGGTGTATCTTACACGGCCTGACCCACACTAGGCCGCAATTAAAGATTTGTGCACAAAATGGCGGTATTTCAAATATCTGAATAAAACCCCTGTATTTAAAGGGTGTATCTCACAATGACATCTGCAGCAAAGGCTGCCAACTATTTTTTTTTTTGCCCAAACGGGTGTTAGTTTAATAACTGAATATGACAGCAGTATATAACCCTGGAATTTCAAACATCTTGATGCTGCAAGGCCTGAAAAATTGTGTATTTTGCCACAAAAAGAGTGTTTTATTAATAGAAGAATATAAGCCCTGTATATACAGGATGTATCTTACACGGCCTGACCCACACTAGGCCGCAATTAAAGATTTGTGCACAAAATGGCGGTATTTCAAATATCTGAATAGAACCCCTGTATTTAAAGGGTGTATCTCACAATGACATATGCAGCAAAGGCTGCCAACAATTTTTTTTTTGCCCAAACGGGTGTTAGTTTAATAACTGAATATGACAGCAGTATATAACCCTGGAATTTCAAACGTCTTGATGCTGCAAGGCCTGAAAAATTGTGTATTTTGCCACAAAAAGGGTGTTTTATTAATAGAAGAATATAAGCCCTGTATATACAGGGTGTATCTCACACGGCCTGACCCACACTAGGCCGCAATTAAAGATTTGTGCACAAAATGGCAGCATTTCAAATATCTGAATAGAACGCCTGTATTTAAAGGGTGTATCTCACAATGACATCTGCAGCAAAGGCTGCCAACATGAGGTCTAACATTGTCTTGCATTAGGAGGAACCCAGGGCCAACCGCACCAGCATATGGTCTCACAAGGGGTCTGAGGATCTCATCTGGGTACCTAATGGCAGTCAGGCTACCTCTGGCGAGCACATGGAGGGCTGTGCGGCCCTCCAAAGAAATGCCACCCCCACACCATACTGACCCAATGCCAAACCGGTCATGCTGGAGGATGTTCTCCACGGCGTCTCCAGACTCTGTCATGTCTGTTACATGTGCTCAGTGTGAACCTGCTTTCATCTGTGAAGAGCACAGGGCGCCAGTGGCGAATTTGCCAATCTTGGTGTTCTCTGGCAAATACCAAACGTCCTGCACGGTGTTGGGCTGTAAGCACAACCCCCACCTGTGGATGTCGGGCCCTCATATCACCCTCATGGAGTCTGTTTCTGACCGTTTGAGCAGACACATGCACATTTGTGGCCTGCTGGAGGTCATTTTGCAGGGCTCTGGCAGTGCTCCTCCTGTTCCTCCTTGCACAAAGGCGGAGGTAGCGGTCCTGCTGCTGGGTTGTTGCCCTCCTACGGCCTCCTCCACGTCTCCTGATGTACTGGCCCGTCTCCTGGTAGCGCCTCCATGCTCTGGACACTATGCTGACAGACACAGCAAACCTTCTTGCCACAGCTCGCATTGATGTGCCATCCTGGATAAGCTGCACTACCTGAGCTACTTGTGTGGGTTGTAGATTCCGTTTCATGCTACCACTAGAGTGAAAGCACCACCAGCATTCAAAAGTGACCAAAACATCAGCCAGGAAGCATAGGAACTGAGAAGTGGTCTGTGGTCACCACCTGCAGAACCACTCCTTTATTTGGGGTGTCTTGCTAATTGCCTATAATTTCCACCTGTTGTCTATCCCATTTGCACTACAGCATGTGAAATTGATTGTCACTCAGTGTTGCTTCCTAAGTAGACAGTTTGATTTCACAGAAGTGTGATTGACTTGGAGTTACATTGTGTTGTTTAAGTGTTCCCTTTATTTTTTTGAGCAGTGTATTATCCCTGGGCGCCGCTCCGTTCTCCCGTTATGCCCTCCGGTATCTTCGCTCTGTAAGTTATATTAGGCGGTGTCTGCCCTTGTCCTGTGGGCGTCTCCTTCTCCTAGGCTGCAGCGCTGGCCAATCGCAGGGCACAGCTCACAGCCTGGGAGGTTTTTTTCTCCCAGGCGAGCTGTGCGCTGCGATTGGCCAGCGCTGCAGCCTAGGAGAAGGAGACGCCCACAGGACAAGGGCAGACACCGCCTACTATAACTTACAGAGCGAAGATACCGGAGGGCATAACGGGAGAACGGAGCTGCGCCCAGGGAAAAGAGTAAGTGCAGTGAGATACCCGGGCGTCGCTCTCCATGTCAGCATACTTAGTTCACAATGTTTTTCCAGGTGAAAGGTCCTCTTTAATAACTGAATATGACAGCAGTATATAACCCTGGAATTTCAAACGTCTTGATGCTGCAAGGCATAAAAAAATTGTGTATTTTGCCCAAAAAAGGGTGTTTTATTAATAGAAGAATATAAGCCCTGTATATACAGGGGGTATCTCACATGCCCTGACCCACACTAGGCCGCTATTAAAGAATTGTGCCCAAAATGGCTTTATTTCAAATAAGTGAATAGAACCACACTATGTAAAGGCTGTATCTCACAATGACATATGCAGCAAAGGCTGCCAACTAAAGTTTTTTTTGCCCAAACGGGAGTTTGTTTAATAACTGAATTTGACAGCAGTATATAACCCTGGAATTTCAAACGTCTTGATGCTGCAAGGCCTGAAAAATTGTGTATTTTGCCCAAAAAAGGGTGTTTTATTAATAGAAGAATATAAGCCCTGTATATACAGGGTGTATCTCACACGCCCTGACCCACACTAGGCCACAATTAAAGAATTGTGCCCAAAATGGCTTTATTTCAAATAAGTGAATTGTCACGGCTGAGGATGGGGAAAACCCTCAGCCGTGCGATGAAGGAAGATGGTGGTCGCTGCAAGGCCAGGAGCACAGAATTAGGGAGCAGGTCACCTCCTATTGCATCCCTAATCTGACCCTGACTCCTAGCTGCATGAGCCCACCTTGAAGGTAGGAGGGCTCATGCTCCGGAACCTCGGATCCCTAGTTACCCTCCGCAGATCCCTTAAGCTAGGAGCAGGGTAAGACGACCTGTTCCTCCTAGACACGGAGGAACCGGAGTCTCACAGGCCAGGCTACAATAAAGGGGAACATATACAACTCATGGCAGTGGCAGGTAAATGCTATAAGCACAACACCCACCTGCCACAGACACAAAGCCTGAAACCCATGCGCTTCAGGTTTCCACTGAGGCTAAATAGCCCATGTAGCCACACCCACACAGACACACCCAGTGCACACACACACTAGGAAGGAAGTTAACCCTTCCAACACCAGGGAAGGGAAGACTTCAACTTAAAGGGGAAAGTGTCCAAATGAACATCACACTGCAACTGTTACCGCGGGCAATGACATGCGTGGCAACCATGTCCTAGGAGTCAGCCTGAAGGCCGGGACACTGACACCACATGTACACCATACTAAACGTTGCCACGGGCAGCCACAGTGAAGGGAAGTGTCACAGTGCACACCTACATAAACCTCGTGCACACCAGACATACAAAGTGCATACATACACACACACAACCAGGAGTTACCGCATGCACTTGACAGCAAGCTGCCCAGCAACAGCTCAGGCTGCTATACTGCCAAGTACAACCATGTTACCAGCGGCAACCACACGTGAGGCAACGTACCAGCAGCCCTCACCATGTGGTTGACAATAAAACCAAACCGCAGGCAACTGCATGCGGATCCTGAGTCACGACCATGACCATGGTCGTGACATGAATAGAACCACAATATGTAAAGGCTTTATCTCACAATGACATATGCAGAAAATGGCTGCAAAAAAAACCTTTTTTTCCCCCAAACTCGTGTTTGTTTAATAACTAAATATGACAGCAGTATATGAATTTCACACGTGCTGATACGCAAGGCCATAAAAATAGTGGATTTTGGCCAAAAAAAGTGTGTTTTTAAAAACCCAGAAAATTATGGCTGTATTTGTAGCTTAAATTGCACACTCACTAATTCAGATGTTGTAATATGGCCAAAAAAGTGTTTTTATTTGGTAACAGAATATGAAAGCTGTATATATTAAACTTGAATTTAACACTTGCAGATCTGTAAAATAGTGTTTTTTGGCAAAAAAGTGTGTTTTTTAAAAACCCAGAAAATTATGGCTGTATTTCTAGATTAAATTGCACACTGACTAAGCCTGCAAATGCACCAGATGTTGTAAATTGCAGAAAAATTGTTATTTTTTTACAAACAGATTATTTGTGCTGTTTTTAAAGCTTGGATTTCAATGTCCCAAAAGCTCAGATGCAGTGCTGGTGCACTGAGCTTGCATAAAATGGCTGCCGCCACTGCCTACCTAACTGACTTGTAAAAGTTATTTTTTTTGGGTCACTGGGCTCAGGACAGGATAAAAAAATTTACCCTGCACCCACGCAACAGAATGTACAGTATGTAGATCGCTGAGTTAGATTCACGTTTTGAACAAAGATTCTGTTCTATTCTCTCCCTCACAGCAGCATCCTCTCCCTGCACTAAGCACAGCAGAGTGATGTGCATCGCTACGTGACTTCAGCTTATATAGAGGCTGGGTCACATGCAACACTGGCCAATCACAGCCATGCCATTAGTAGGCATGGCTGTAATGGCTTCAAGGTCAGACAGTTAAACGCTTGTTGATTGGCTGCTCTGCAGCCTTTTAACCACCTCAGCCCCCAGTGCTTAAACACCCTGAAAGACCAGGCCACTTTTTACACTTCTGACCTACACTACTTTCACCGTTTATTGCTCGGTCATGCAACTTACCACCCAAATGAATTTTACCTCCTTTTCTTCTCACTAATAGAGCTTTCATTTGGTGGTATTTCATTGCTGCTGACATTTTTACTTTTTTTGTTATTAATTGAAATTTAACGATTTTTTTGCAAAAAAAATGACATTTTTCACTTTCAGTTGTAAAATTTTGCAAAAAAAACTACATCCATATATAAATTTTGCTCTAAATTTATTGTTCTACATGTCTTTGATAAAAAAAAATGTTTGGGTAAAAAAAAAATGCTTTGGGTAAAAGTTATAGCGTTTACAAACTATGGTACAAAAATGTGAATTTCCGCTTTTTGAAGCAGCTCTGACTTTCTGAGCACCTGTCATGTTTCCTGAGGTTCTACAATGGCCAGACAGTAAAAACACCCCACAAATGACCCCATTTCGGAAAGTACACACCCTAAGGTATTCGCTGATGGGCATAGTGAGTTCATAGAAGTTTTTATTTTTTGTCACAAGTTAGCGGAAAATGATGATTTTTTTTTTTTCTTACAAAGTCTCATATTCCACTAACTTGTGACAAAAAATAAAAACTTCTATGAACTCACTATGCCCATCACGAAATACCTTGGGGTCTCTTCTTTCCAAAATGGGGTCACTTGTGGGGTAGTTATACTGCCCTGGCATTCTAGGGGCCCAAATGTGGGGTAAGGAGTTTGAAATCAAATTCTGTAAAAAATGACGAGTGAAATCCGAAAGGTGCTCTTTGGAATATGGGCCCCTTTGCCCACCTAGGCTGCAAAAAAGTGTCACACATCTGGTATTTCTGTATTCAGGAGAAGTTGAGGAATGTGTTTTGGGGTGTCTTTTTACATATACCCATGCTGGGTGAGATAAATATCTTGGTCAAATGCCAACTTTGTATAAAAAAATGGGAAAAGTTGTCTTTTGCCAAGATATTTCTCTCACACAGCATGGGTATATGTAAAATGACACCCCAAAACACATTCCCCAACTTCTCCTGAGTACGGAGATACCAGATGTGTGACACTTTTTTGCAGCCTAGGTGGGCAAAGGGGCCCATATTCCAAAGAGCACCTTTCGGATTTCACAGGTCATTTTTTACAGAATTTGATTTCAAACTCCTTACCACACATTTGGGCCCCTAGAATGCCAGGGCAGTATAACTACCCCACAAGTGACCCCATTTTGGAAAGAAGACACCCCAAGGTATTCCGTGAGGGGCATGGCAAGTTCCTAGAATTTTTTATTTTTTGTCACAAGTTAGTGGAAAATGATGATTTTTTTTTTTTTTTTTTTTCATACAAAGTCTCATATTCCACTAACTTGTGACAAAAAATAAAAACTTCCATGAACTAACTATGCCCATCAGCGAATACCTTGGGGTCTCTTTTTTTCAAAATGGGGTCACTTGTGGGGTAGTTATACTGCCCTGGCATTCTAGGGGCCCAAATGTGTGGTAAGGAGTTTGAAATCAAATTCTGTAAAAAATGACCTGTGAAATCCGAAAGGTGCTCTTTGGAATATGGGCCCCTTTGCCCACCTAGGCTGCAAAAAAGTGTCACACATCTGGTATCTCTGTATTTAGGAGAAGTTGAGGAATGTGTTTTGGGGTGTCATTTTACATATACCGATGCTGGGTGAGATAAATATCTTGGTCAAATGCCAACTTTGTATAAAAAAAATGGGAAAAGTTGTCTTTTGCCAAGATATTTCTCTCACCCAGCATGGGTATATGTAAAATGACACCCCAAAACACATTCCCCAACTTCTCCTGAGTACGGAGATACCAGATGTGTGACACTTTTTTGCAGCCTAGGTGGGCAAAGGGGCCCATATTCCAAAGAGCACCTTTCGGATTTCACTGGTCATTTTTTACAGAATTTGATTTCAAACTCCTTACCACACATTTGGGCCCCTAGAATGCCAGGGCAGTATAACTACCCCACAAGTGACCCCATTTTGGAAAGAAGAGACCCCAAGGTATTCGCTGATGGGCATAGTGAGTTCATGGAAGTTTTTATTTTTTGTCACAAGTTAGTGGAATATGAGACTTTGTATGAAAAAAAAAAAAAAAAAAACAGCATTTTCCACTAACTTGTGACAAAAAATAAAATTTTCTAGGAACTCGCCATGCCCCTCACGGAATACCTTGGGGTGTCTTCTTTCCAAAATGGGGTCACTTGTGGGGTAGTTATACTGCCCTGGCATTTTCCAGGGGCCCTAATGTGTGGTAAGTAGGTAAATGACCTGTGAAATCCTAAAGGTGCTCTTTGGAATATGGGCCCCTTTGCCCACCTAGGCTGCAAAAAAGTGTCACACATGTGGTATCGCCGTATTCAGGAGAAGTTGGGGAATGTGTTTTGGGGTGTCATTTTACATATACCCATGCTGGGTGAGAGAAATATCTTGGCAAAAGACAACTTTTTCCATTTTTTTATACAAAGTTGGCATTTGACCAAGATATTTCTCTCACCCAGCATGGGTATATGTAAAATGACACCGCAAAACACATTCTCCAACTTCTCCTGAGTACGGCGATACCAGATGTGTGACACTTTTTTGCAGCCTAGATGCGCAAAGGTGCCCAAAGTCCTTTTAGGAGGGCATTTTTAGACATTTGGATACCAGACTTCCTCTCACGCTTTGGGGCCCCTAGAATGCCAGGGCAGTATAAATACCCCACATGTGACCCCATTTTGGAAAGAAGACACCCCAAGGTATTCAATGAGGGGCATGGCGAGTTCATAGAAATTTATTTTTTTTGGCACAAGTTAGCGGAAATTGATATTTTTAATTTTTTTCTCACAAAGTCTCCCGTTCCGCTAACTTGGGACAAAAATTTCAATCTTTCAAGGACTCAATATGCCCCTCACAGAATACCTGGGGGTGTCTTCTTTCCGAAATGGGGTCACATGTGGGGTATTTATACTGCCCTGGCATTCTAGGGGCCCTAAAGCGTGAGAAGAAGTCTGGAATATAAATGTCTAAAAAAATTTACGCATTTGGATTCCGTGAGGGGTATGGTGAGTTAATGTGAGATTTTATTTTTTAACACAAGTTAGTGGAATATGAGACTTTGTAAGAAAAAAAAAAATAATTCCGCTAACTTGGGCCAAAAAAATGTCTGAATGGAGCCTTACAGGGGGGTGATCAATGACAGGGGGGGTGATCAATGACAGGGGAGGTGATCAATGACAGGGGGGTGATCAATGACAGGGGGGTGATCAATGACAGGGGGGGTGATCAATGACAGGGGGGGTGATCAATGACAGGGGGGTGATCAGGGAGTCTATATGGGGTGATCACCACAGTCATTGATCACTCCCCTTGGAAGGCTCCAGGGAGACGCCTGTATGTGTTTTGCAGATCCGATCGATCTATCAGTGGATCCGTAAAAATCATGCGGACATCTGAATGGAGCTTTACAGGGGGTTGATCAATGACAGGGGTGTAATCAATGACAGGGGGGTGATCAGGGAGTCTATATGGGGCGATAACCACAGTCATTGATCACGCCCCTGTAAGGCTTCATTCAGACGTCCGTATGCGTTTTGCGGATCCGATCCATCTATCAGTGCATCCGTAAAAATCATGCGGACATCTGAATGGAGCTTTACAGGGGGGTAATCAATGACAGGGGGGTGATCAGGGAGTCTATATGGGGTGATAACCACAGTCATTGATCATGCCCCTGTAAGGCTTCATTCAGACGTCCGGATGCGTTTTGCGGATCCGATCCATCTATCAGTGGATCCGTAAAAAATCATGCGGACGTCTGAATGGAGCTTTACAGGGGGGTAATCAATGACAGGGGTGTAATCAATGACAGGGGGGTGATCAGGGAGTCTATATGGGGTGATAACCACAGTCATTAATCATGCCCCTGTAAGGCTTCATTCAGACGTCCGGATGCGTTTTGCGGATCCGATCCATCTATCAGTGGATCCGTAAAAATCATGCGGACATCTGAATGGAGCTTTACAGGGGGTTGATCAATGACAGGGGTGTAATCAATGACAGGGGGGTGATCAGGGAGTCTATATGGGGTGATAACCACAGTCATTGATCATGCCCCTGTAAGGCTTCATTCAGACGTCCGGATGCATTTTGCGGATCTGATCCATCTATCAGTGCATCCGTAAAAATCATGCGGACATCTGAATGGAGCTTTACAGGGGGGTAATCAATGACAGGGGGGTGATCAGGGAGTCTATATGGGGTGATAACCACAGTCATTGATCATGCCCCTGTAAGGCTTCATTCAGACGTCCGGATGCGTTTTGCGGATCCGATCCATCTATCAGTGGATCCGTAAAAATCATGCGGACGTCTGAATGGAGCTTTACAGGGGGGTAATCAATGACAGGGGTGTAATCAATGACAGGGGGGTGATCAGGGAGTCTATATGGGGTGATAACCACAGTCATTGATCTTGCCCCTGTAAGGTTTCATTCAGACGTCCGGATGCGTTTTGCGGATCCGATCCATCTATCAGTGCATCCGTAAAAATCATGCGGACATCTGAATGGAGCTTTACAGGGGGGTAATCAATGACAGGGGGGTGATCAGGGAGTCTATATGGGGTGATAACCACAGTCATTGATCATGCCCCTGTAAGGCTTCATTCAGACTTCCGGATGCGTTTTGCAGATCCGATCCATCTATCAGTGGATCCGTAAAAATCATGCGGACGTCTTATGGAGCTTTACAGGGGGTTGATCAATGACAGGGGGGTAATCAATGACAGGGGGGTGATCAGGGAGTCTATATGGGGTGATCAGGGGTGATCAGGGGTGATCAGGGGCTAATAAGGGGTTAATAAGTGACGGGGGGGTGTAGTGTAGTGTAGTGGTGCTTGGTGGGACTTTACTGAGCTACCTGTGTCCTCTGGTGGTCGATCCAAACAAAGGGGACCACCAGAGGACCAGGTAGCAGGTATATTAGACGCTGTTATCAAAACAGCGTCTAATATACCTGTTAGGGGTTAAAAAAAACACATCTCCAGCCTGCCAGCGAACGATCGCCGCTGGCAGGCTGGAGATCAACTCTCTTACCTTCCGTTCCTGTGAGCGCGCGCGCCTGTGTGCGCGCGTTCACAGGAAATCTCGCGTCTCGTGAGATGACGCATATATGCATGACTGTGCGCAGGGCTGCCACCTCCGGAACGCGATCCTGCGTTAGGCGGTCCGGAGGTGGTTAAAAAGCGCTAAGAAACCGCCGAACACCGAACCCGAACCCAAACTTTTACTGAAATGTTCGGGTCCGGGGTCCAAAGATCCTAAAGTTCGGTACGAACCCGAACTTTACAGTTCGTGTTCGCTCAACCCTACACATAACCTCCAATAATATGTACCACATGTCATATAGCCACGTTTAATCATGTTTTTCTAATTATGTTTGATCTAATTTTCAATGCATTTCATATTTTAGTATAAATTGATTCCGAGCATCATTGCTTGTTCCCTAGGGAACATTCTTGTAGGTGTCTTTGTACCAGCAGTGCATGACATGAACAGCTCCAACTGCTGCCCTCACTGTAATACACCCAGTCCCAGGTCACTAAATGCCCCTACACTCTCCCTACTCATAAAAACTGGCTTTATACCATGTAATTCAATCTAAAGTATGTTACTAAATATATCCCTACAATCAATGTCCCTGTAAGATCTTAACATGGCTGGCTTGTGACTGTAATTGATGTCTGTCAGAGAAATGGCAGACATATCCTGTCACATCACTGGTTGAGCTCATGATGGTTTCACACCTAGCACACAAGCTAATAGACCAGCCAATATCATGCCTCCTGATTGGCTGTAATTCTGACTTAAAAGAATTGTGGGCAAGACCGCTAGCCCTTCTAGGGTCATGTGATCCTATGGCTTCATCCTCCCAGCTTTGTTTCCCTTACTAGTGTAAAAGTAAAATGGCAAAAGCAGTTTTGCGTAATTCATCCAAAGCAAATTGGCAAATTTTTAAATTTGTTTGGCAGAAGAAATTCATGACAAATCCAATTAATTTATAATCAATTTGTTATCTCTAGTAAGGACTGATTGTTTCCACTGACATTCTCATGTGCTAACAGAGCCATTTTAGAGATGGCAGTACATGCTTAAGAAACCACAAAACAGATGTAGGTTATACTGCAAAGTTACTTCTTGTCTTGCGGTTTACCACATGTGTCAGATTTAATTGGATAGATATTATCATCTTCAGTGTATCTGCACTAATACACACTAAAGGTACAAACTCAGCAATCCATTTTTCCGATAAAAATTAATAAAAATAAAAAATGTTTTATACTTTCTTAATCTTTAATTGTCACACTCGTATTTACAGTGTTTTAATTCATGGCTGACTTTAAAGTGTATTCCTCTCTTTCCATGCTTGACCTTGTTTCTCTAAACTTATCTTGAACTGATTCTTAAAATCCTTTCACACATGAATGGTTCATCTAATTAAATTCAAGCTCCAGATTGTTAATGATTTTGTACCAACTGCTATATCCAACTGTACTATTGACTTAGCACCAATATACAAAACCATGCTGTAATAATAATCAATTGGAATACTTTAAAAATACATATCAATATGTTATTATTGTTTAAAATTTTAAGATACATGCATTATGGCTGTGCACATGCAATACACTGAAACGAGATTGTAAAGCAACATATGGAATGCATTTATATGCGCTTATTTAAGGCTACTTTCACACTAGCTTTTTTGCTGGATCCGGCAGGGTTCGGCAAAAACACTTCTGTTGCTGATAATACAACATCTGCATCTATTATGTACAGATCCGGTTGTATGATCTTTAACATAGCCAAGACGGATCCGTCATGAACACCATTGAAAGTCAATAGGGGATAATCTGTTTTCTATTGTGTCAGATTGTGTCAGAGAAAACGTATCTGTCCCAATTGACTTGCATTGTGGGTCATGAACGATTCGTTTTGCTCCACATTCCATGACGGAAAGGAAACTGCAGCATGCTGCGGTTTGCTCTACGGTATGAGAACGGAACGGAATGCATTTTGGAGCACTCCATTCTGTTCAGTTCAGTTTTGTCCCCATTGACAATGAATTGGGACAAAACTGAAGTGTTTTATTCCGGTATTGAGACCCTATGACTAGGGTTGAGCGAACCAAAACTGTAAAGTTCAGGCTCGTACCGAACTTTAGGATTTTTGGACCCCGGACCTGAAACCAAATGTTTCAGTAAAAGTTTTGGTTCAGGTTCGGTGTTCGGCTATTTTATGGTACTTTTTGAAAGGCTGCTGAGCAGCCAATCAACAAGCGTTTAACTCGTGTGCCCTTAGAAGCCATCACAGTCATGCCTACTAATGACATGGCTGTGATTGGCCAGTGCAGCATGTGATCCAGCCTCTATATAAGCTGGAGTCACGTAGCGCTGCACGTCACTCTGCTCTGATTAGAGTAGGGATAGGATGCTGCTGCTGTGATGGAGAGAATAGGACCAAATCTTTAATCAGAAGTGCTTGTTAACTCAGCGATCTACCTAGATTTTGTTTTGTGGGTGAAGTGCACAATCTTTTTAGCCTGCCCTGAGCCCAGTGACCCAGAAAAATAACTTTTATCCGTCTGTTAGTTAGGTGGGCGGTAGTGGCCATTTTATGCAAGTTCTGTGCACCAGCAAAGCATATGTGCATTTGTGACAGTCAAATAGATTAATAGATAGATTAATAGATATTCTGGGTTTTAAAAAATCACCCATTTTTGGCAAGACTTTACATCTGTGGCCTTTGCAGCATTTGTCTGTGTGCAATTTAAGCTTGAAATACTGCAATCATTTTCTGGGTTTTAAAAAGCACCCTTTTTGGGCAAAATACTAAATTTTAGAGTCCTTGCATCTGTCAGTGTGAAATTAAAGCATTATAAACTGCTGTCATATTCTGTTATTTAACCACCTCAGCCCCCAGTGCTTAAACACCCTGAAAGACCAGGCCACTTTTTACACTTCTGACCTACACTACTTTCACCGTTTATTGCTCGGTCATGCAACTTACCACCCAAATGAATTTTACCTCCTTTTCTTCTCACTAATAGAGCTTTCATTTGGTGGTATTTCATTGCTGCTGACATTTTTACTTTTTTTGTTATTAATCGAAATTTAACGATTTTTTTGCAAAAAAATGACATTTTTCACTTTCAGTTGGAAAATTTTGCAAAAAAAACGACATCCATATATAAATTTTGCTCTAAATTTATTGTTCTACATGTCTTTGATTAAAAAAAAATGTTTGGGTAAAAAAAAAATGGTTTGGGTAAAAGTTATAGCGTTTACAAACTATGGTACAAAAATGTGAATTTCCGCTTTTTGAAGCAGCTCTGACTTTCTGAGCACCTGTCATGTTTCCTGAGGTCCTACAATGCCCAGACAGTACAAACACCCCACAAATGACCCCATTTCGGAAAGTACACACCCTAAGGTATTCACTGATGGGCATAGTGAGTTCATAGAACTTTTTATTTTTTGTCACAAGTTAGCGGAAAATGATGATTTTATTTTTTTTTTTTTCTTACAAAGTCTCATATTCCACTAACTTGTGACAAAAAATAAAAACTTCCATGAACTCACTATGCCCATCAGCGAATACCCTGGGGTCTCTTCTTTCCAAAATGGGGTCACTTGTGGGGTAGTTATACTGCCCTGGCATTCTAGGGGCCCAAATGTGTGGTAAGGAGTTTGAAATCAAATTCTGTAAAAAATGACGAGTGAAATCCGAAAGGTGCTCTTTGGAATGTGGGCCCCTTTGCCCACCTAGGCTGCAAAAAAGTGTCACACATCTGGTATCTCCGTATTCAGTAAAAGTTGGGGAATGTGTTTTGGGGTGTCTTTTTACATATACCCATGCTGGGTGAGATAAATATCTTGGTCAAATGCCAACTTTGTATAAAAAAATGGGAAAAGTTGTCTTTTGCCAAGATATTTCCCTCACCCAGCATGGGTATATGTAAAATGACACCCCAAAACACATTCCCCACCTTCTCCTGAGTACGGAGATACCAGATGTGTGACACTTTTTTGCAGCCTAGGTGGGCAAAGGGGCCCATATTCCAAAGAGCACCTTTCGGATTTCACTCATCATT